>NW_008824186.1:2713337-2714840 GCF_000699105.1 Pygoscelis adeliae
ATATTTCATGGAATTTGTGATAGCTACCTATCAATTGACATACGAACTTTTAGATTAGTAAAGCCAGCAGAACAAAAGATACCTGCTTAACCTGTTTAATGTTTTCTTAATGATAACAGAGGAGACTTGGCAGTCCTTCCAAGTGCTTCCTCGAAAAATATCCAAATATCCACTGGCTTAAAAGATCAAAGAAAACAGCAATGCTTTCAGTTACGCTGGGCATGATACATGGGAGTATGTTCTTGCATAATTATTGACAGCTTGTCTGGATCTCTGTCACCTGCACAGGGTCTGTGCACCAGACAAGAGCCTGGTTGCTTAAGCCTATAGGTCATTAAGGGTACTAATTCTTAAGGGTAGTTTGAAGAAGGCAATTCCAGATCCCACTGAAGTAGCCTCAATTACTGGCTGTTAAATTGGTTACTGACTGCTGTATAAAAGCCATTTTTTGAATGATAAAGTTTTGTTTCACTGGGGAAAAAGAATAAGTAAGAGAAAACCATCATGAGGACAAGACAGTTTGTAATGGTCCCATAGGCTGCATGAGACTCAGCCGGTGAACGGACTGAACCAGTTGCAGACTGTCACATCCTTGCTAGGATTTTACCTCCCATTAGCTAACTGTGACTGCAAACTGCTTTGTCCTAGTGAAGAGGTGCCTCAATTCTGCTGTGAATTAGAGAGGAATAGCAAGAGTTTGCCAGCACAAAGCAAGCAATGCTGAGGAGCCCAACTCCTGATATAGGTGCTTTGAGAGCATCCAGAGGTGCAGCTGCCTCTAGAAGTGTCTTATTAAAATACTGGGCTCTTCAGCCTAAATGTACCTTAGTTTTTTGCCTTCGGAAGAGAAAAACTGTTGTGCTGACCATGCATAAGAAAAGCAATCTTGTTGCTAACAGATACATGATAATGTATGAGACGATATTTGTTCAGCTGAGTCACTTGCAGCCAGAGATAAGTGACAGTTCTAGCAAGTAATAAGCTGTCATGTAGTGTTTCTTAAATGCATGGATTTTCTGAAACCCTGTTCAAGGGGTCAATAGCAGAGCAGATGCAATTGTCTGCTGTATCACAGAGACCTCAAGAGTCAGCTCTGCATTTCCCTTTATTTTTCATTCCCCTGAAGTGGTAAACTTCTTCAAGAATTTCCTCCCAGAGCAAAGAAGATTTCACTAGATGTTGGGGAAAAGAACTGACTGTTTAGTTTTGTAAATTATCTTGTGATTATTTTTTATTCCACCTATTTATTTTTTGTTTCACATTGTTCCTTGAGAAACCAGTCTGTTTATTATTGCTACCATTTGTTAGCCAATACTATTTTAATTGTTATTTTGACTTTTGTCCTAGTGCTGGCCAAACTTGCTAAGTACAATTTAGTCACAAGAAAGACCAGTCAAATTAGACTGTTAAAATCTATGCCACGCACATTTCTAATGTGTCTTCATCTTGAATCTTGTATTTGGTTGATTGCTGTGTTTCAAAGGGATAGAACTAGGAAAGGTA
>NW_008824186.1:2714855-2736484 GCF_000699105.1 Pygoscelis adeliae
GGAAAGATAAGAGGGAGAGAGAGTAAATAATCTAGACCCTTCAGAGGATCCACTAAGGGGAAAAAGACAGAGATGTGCACAATAATGAGTGTCAAGGAGAAAGTGATTAGGGAGTGACTAATGCATTGTTTCTGGCAATACAGGACCTAAGGGGGTTCCAATGTTACGATCACACAGGGAATTTAAAGCAAACTTTTGTCATGCAGGGCATAATTATTTTGTGCAACTCATTCCACAGGATGTTAGGAGTTCAAAAAAACAAGATATATTACTGACGATAGGTCCATGGGGGACTATTAACATGATGGTACTGTGGCAAGCTCTAGTTCAGAAAGTCCTCTAAGCAGCTGATTGCTGGAAGCTGAGAGAGTATGCACAGGGATTTCTGATTTGTCCTGTTTCCTATTCTCATCCTCTAAGGATCTCCTGCTAATAGCCCAAAGACAGGATACAGGGCAAGGATGGATTTTGGTCTGACCTACAGGGACATGTTCATGTACATAGCTAGCTCTCCAAAAGAGCAACACAGACAGCAGAGGAGGCCTGGGAACATAGGGTATACTCACTGGATGAGTGATGTGGCCTGATGATCTTTTTTAGTAGCCAGATAACGTGAAGCCAAATCCACTGCAACTTCATGCAGTTCAGCTGACCTCAGTAAAGCCAGTTTATACCAGCGCTAAGGTACAAAGATTGTTGGTGCCCTATAGGGAAAGTGTTTTCCACAGCGTGCCTGTAATTGTGATCTCCTGACCATCCAGGCTGTGGGACTTTGTGGGATCTGTAGTAGCATCCTCCCTACACACAGAGCCAGTTTTTCTACCAGAGGAAATCAGGATGTACAGAGGAAGGTGCACGGCATCTGACTGTGCAGCTGAACTGCAGCAGGAGTATCCAGGGGAGGACGCAGGATGTGCTGTGGAGCATATATGATTGGCAGGATAGACCCAGCCTGTTTTGAGATGCTGAAGTAAGACATGGCTGCAAAAACAAGATACTGCAAGACCTGCTGGAGTAGGGGCCTACAGATCACCAGTGACAGCTCGTGTGTGCTCTTATCCTTTGGTAAATATGAAATATCTCCTTCTTAGTCATGAACAAGAATTCAGGAAGGATGGTGTATGGAGAAGTAATCAGCATGGAAAAGAAATTTTATAAGGGGGTTTGCCATGAACAAATGGTAGAAATGCCTAAAGAATGGATCAAAACTTCACTAGCTTGGTAACATTGAGAAGTATTAAGAAACAGAGGATGCTTTTGATATAGGACATGGCGTGATAACAGGGCCAAGGCAAAATTATAGAGCAAATTCTATGTGATATGGTGGAACAGAAGACAGGAAGGAAGTTAGGAGAGGGCAGTGGAGAGATTCAGAAGGGATTATGATCACATCAGGCACAGCTGGCTGCCTGCTGTATAGACTGGATGAGGTGGTAGGAGTAAGGATTTGTTGAAACACGGGGAGTGATGTAGGCAGGCTATATATTCATGTCTGGGACTGAGAGACGAAGGAGAAAGCTTGGAGTATCATTGAAGATGGCAAATGGCAAAGTGAAGATTTACAAGGCTTCAAGAATACTTTCAATCCCTGCCCCAGTGGTAAATGGGTGTCTGGGCAGGACTACCTAGAAAGAGGAGTACATGGACATCCCTGTGTGTCCTGAGGTGAGGGAAATTGTGTTTTTCTTTGGGAGGGCAGCTTTATGAGGTCAACAGTGAGTGAATAATAAGCTCATAAATGCCCCAGAAACACCAAGCCTCTGAAAGACTTGCTCCAGTGTCAGGCAGAAGAGGACAGTGTTTCTCACCTGTTCCTCAGTAAGGAGGGAAATACAGCTGTCTGCCCTGGCTCCATCTAGAGACACAGACTTTCTTCTCAGAGAAGAAAAAATGTTTTCTGCTGAGATACTTAACAACATGGCATAAATTCATCTCTCGCTCACAATTTAAATTCAGCAGAGACAGATAACTTGTCCCAAGCGAGCAAGTATCAGGTGCAGGAAAGACTTCTGAGATTCTTTTGCTTTGGCAACAATTGATGGGTAAAATTTGGTTTGTCTTTTTCTTTTGTGTTTTTCTTTGTCTTTTTGTCATTTGGTTTGTCTTTGTTAAATAGTTATTGCCAAATTTATTGGCCTTTTACAAAATACACAAGCAAATATTAAATTGGTAAATTTCCTTAAAAATTACTTATAAACAGCTCAGGTTATTGTATCTATACATTTTATCTATATATAAACAGTCATGTCATATTTATATTTCATAATTCACATGCATCTAAGTATAATATGACATTATTGAGCTACAGAAAATTATATGAGACTGGGTTTGAGTACTATAAAAAAAATTATAAAATACTCTTCTTCAACTATGCTCCTAGCAGAAATGTCAGATAGAATGTGATTGCAACAATTTCACTTTGAAATCTTCTAAATGCATATAAAAATCAAGACAACTTCTGCAATAAATTCTACCTTGCACAGAAACAAATACTGACATCCACTAAAATTATAGAAAAGAGTATGACTTTAATATTAGATTTCTGTAATCACAATTGTAAGACCCCTTTTGTACATCAACATAATAACAGTCTGAGATTCCTACCCAGAAAGCACAGTTTCTCTCGAACCTTCTGTTCATTCATTTAAAAGCAGTGTCAATATGTAATAGCCAACACTACTGTATATGCATCTCTCATCCTAAATTAGCACTTTGTATTCTTGGATTTAATTTTGGAAGGTCTTTCCAACACCCTATCAGATATTTAAAGAATGTACAGTACACTTGTAATGATACAGGTCACTTATTTAACTGTTGAAAACTTGAAAGCCTCTTTCAGCTCCCTGCATCTATTTCTGTATGTACGAATTATGAGACCTTGAATAATGAACGTGTTATTTAAATTGTGCTGTGACACTACATAATGCTGAGAAGCCATTTTCTACAGTTCACTATTCTCATAGTCAATGGTGCTTGACTTGATTACCAGTGCCTCATAGCTAGAGTAGATATGGGCAATGTTTTAAATTTGTTAAAAATTGGTTAGATAAAATTGTCTTGAATGAAATAGAGTAGGTTGGAGAGCCTATTCCTTCTGATAGTTTCCTAGATGAGTCTTAATTGTCATGCATAAAATATCCACGATAGATTACATTTTTGTATAAAAAATAAAATAAAAGAGTAAAGGAACAGCTGAATGTTCTACCTGGACTCTGCAAAATGGTAGCAGAGGAGGTGAACCCAGCCTTACATCCTGCCTTACATTCCTAAGCCACAATTCAGGACAACTATGGTTAAGGAAATGTGTCCGCACTTATTCCTTCATGGGTAAGGAAAAGGTGAGCAAAGAGATAAGTTCTTAGTATCCACTAGCTCCTCACGGGTCAGCTTACGAGGCAGATATCATGATTAACATTATTACTGTAAGCTACCTGCTTTCTACTGGGAGAAAGGAGGAAGTAGAGGACATTGTGTCCAATACTGGTCTGCACTACAGGCTGCTCTGCCTGCACAGCTTCACTGCACTGGGATCTAGCGAGTGCCCCACTATAGTCTCAATTTTCCTAGCAAAACTGCTTTTACCTTCCAATATTGATTTGCTCAGTGACGCTAGTTTGACTCACCCAGCAAAGTCGCCATTTGTATTATCATGATGCATCCACGTAAGAAGTGTTTTGCTAGCATAGCATACGTGTATTCCTGTATGATAAAGCACTAAGAGGTTAACTTACAACATCTGGGAGCCTGGAAAGGACATATTTTAACAGATGGGAAAAAAATGGCTTTCTATGAGCAGCAGAACTACTGAAGCCTTGTTTGCTAGAGGTTGTGTGTTCCTTGTCACCTATATGTATGTATGGCCGGTGGGTATGGCATATGCTCTTACCTAGCACACTGCTCCCAAACAGCACGCATACTATAATGTCTGAGTTGTCTGCCTTTCCCTAGTGGTGGTCACTAAATTAGGTTACTTTCCTCTACTAAAACCTATAGGAATTTCATAGTTTGAAAGTTCCTACCTTTAGAATATAAGACATACTTGAAAGGCAGTTCTGAAACACAGCTTTGTTTCAGATCAAGACAGGATCAAGCTGAAGTGTCATTGAAATTGGTTCATCTTTGGAGTATGCTTCAATTTCAATGAATTTTCTGGGGAACAATAAAAATTTCTGTTGGAAACATTTTGACCCAGTGTCCACGTAGGTTACCAGTCTTTAGGTTTCGCATCTATTTCTCAGGGCTAAATAATATGCTACGAGTCAGGGCTGGCTGTACCCATGTCACAACTCTTTTGCTTGCCCTTACATGTCTCCTTCTTCCTTTTCGGGCACATGGAAGAGACGTTGCTTGTGGTGCAACTGGTTTTGATACCCTCCCCCGCTTGCCACACATACACACACACAGGGTTTATTTCATTCTTCTGTTACACGAACCAGAGATAATCCACATGTTCTTGTTCCCACATCTTTTTGATCAATTTAAATATCTAATGAGATATTAACAAAATGAAAAAAAGGAATCTTTATTTCAAGATACTAGAATTCTTATGACATGGATTTGAAGCAGTTTATGATCAAATAGTATTTTTTAATTTGTCTTGATTCATGTGAAAGTAATTTGAACCCACATTAGTATTCTGTGAACTGATCATTAACACTTTTCAACTGATTTAGTAAACATATATTGCTTCCAAAATAAATAGAAACAGGAAAGGAGTACAGTTAGTGTAGCTGAGGCATGAAAACATACACATTAACATGCAAGGCAAAACTCCAGTGTTGAAAAGGGGCAGCACATCAAAGTTATTTTTGTAGCCATGTTTTTGCATCTCCAGAGGATGCTTAAAAACAATAGACTGAACATCCTAAAATACATCTTTTAATAATGCTGCTTCATACTTCACTACAAAATGGTGTACCAACTGTAATAAATGAATAGGCACAGCTCCTCTGAAAACGTTGGGTAGTCAGGAAAAGATGATGTGGAGAAGTGGAAGTGCACATCCTCCAAGGGGTTTGGTTCTGCGATAGCTAGTGAGACATTTGCACAGCCCTGTTTGGCATATAAGGCTTCTCTAGGGGCAGCGTCTCTCTGTGTCCCAGATGAAACCGAGGCCAGCTCTGATCCAGAAGCCATAAAGCCATAGTAACACATTGCTATGTCCAAACCAATAAGCTCTCCTCAAAGCTTGAGCCTGTCAGTACTGGGCTAATGCAGCTCTGTCATGTTCAGATCAGCGTTGGCCCACGTCCTGCCAGTGTGGCAAGCAGGTGAAGGAGCTCTGGTCTACCTGTCCGTGCCCTACCTTTGCTGGGAAATGCACAAAACCCCAGCAGACTGAGTTTGGAGCAGAGTTTAAGCAAGCCAATAGGTATGCCCTCTAATATTTAGGCTATTTACCTGGCGATAGGGATCTTTTCCTGAAAGCAGAGGCAGAGGCATCTTTTTTCAAAAAGAAACCCAGCAGCCATCCTTCCAAAACATGACCAGGGCAGTGCTGGTGCACCCTCCAACACAACAGTTCAGTGGCCAGTATGTGGGGGCTCCAAATACATCACTGTCTGAAGGTATTTAACTCTGCATCTCCTGCCTCCCATGGAAGTGCTCTGGCCTCCAGTTAGAGGCTATTGGGGTATGGGGAAGGAAACTTTTTCTTTCAAGCTTCTCCACTTCCATGAAACTAAAAGGATTAATTGGACTAAAGAGACAGAGCAAGTGCATACCACATTGTTTACTTACATGGCTGAAGCACTTCCCTGGGAGAGGGAAATCCTGTCATTTATTCCTGTTCTGTCACCTGTTGCTCTGTTTCAGTTTAAATAGAAGTAAGGACCCCTGGAAATGGCCTTTTTCCTCAGAAGTTGGTGTGCTACCTACTAGCTATTGGGTAAAAGGATGAGGGAACCCTCCACCTCTTCCTCAAAAGAAAGGTAAGTGCCCCTTTTGAGGGATTTGCCCAGTTTAATCTCACCTAACAGATTCTGCTCCACCTGTGAGCTACTTACAAGAATATCAAATTTTATGATCCTCACAGGGTGGAGGCATGAAAAAAATGCTGAGTTGTTCAGCCCTGCTAACAGTATGAGGCTTTTGAGTGTTCCCAAAATCATAAGCACATAGAAAACTAACAGACTATAAGCACCTCTTTGCTTGGCTGACCAGGAGCTCAGAGGCTCAGCACTGAAACCGTCTCTGTTTTTTGCAAGGCTCAGTCTAGGTGCTATCTGTAGAGCTAAGTGTAAGTGATTTGCTGAATGCTGTCTAACTAATACTTTGGATAAAGCTGGGAATGGAGCGCCTATCCCCCTGCCCCTGTGTGAAATTAAACCTCAGTCAATTTTGTGAAAGAGGAGTGTTTATTGCTGGGAAGGAATATGTTAAGTATTAGCTTGTGCAACTTGGGCAGCGTCTCTCTCTGAAAGCTCCATAATAATTCCTCTGTGAAAGCTGTAGAGTTTTTTGGCGCAATGTAGCTCTCTGACAACTCACTTTGTGTGCAATGGCCATGCACAAGGGAGAAGGACATCATACTTGTATTTCTAAGACTTCTGGAGTGGTCCCCATGCTGCTAAAATTGACACTGTTTCAGGTGTTTCAGGATGGATGCTGACAGCAGCCGAGAAACATTTGGCACAGCTCAGGAAAAGAAGTGCAAAGGTGACAGTCTCCTTTGCTAGCTAGCTGGGGCCAGTTCAGTTAGCACCACCTGCCAGCAGACCCAACTGCGCTAGGACAGCCGGCCCCTCCTCGTCTTCGGATTCATCTGGATTTGAAAGGTACTGAGAAGATTTGAATTCAACCTTATGCCTCATGCTGGGAGAATGATTCAGCCTAGAATCTGCTTCTACTTAGACTGTTTTGCTGTAATAGCTTATAAAAGGTCCTGTAGAAATATGGTAACTATCTGCAGTGCCCCACTTCGGTCTGTGTTCTCTAACAAATATCTCAGGGACGATCTTGCCACAGTAAGGTGTATTCCAATTTTTTCCTTTCTGCTCTGGCACATCAGCGCTAATGGAGTATTCCCTCCCCAGAGAAACCAAGCACCTTATTTTGAAATTTTAAATTCTGGTTCCATGTTAAAGCAAATATTTTTGCAAATACAGCAAATACTATTGCTGACTGGCAGCTATGTCTCAGCTGCACATATGGAAAGATGGAAATTTTTTGTGAAGAGGCATAAAGTGCTTCTTGAAGCAGAGATGTGAATTCACATCAAATGAAATGTGCACAGGGGGTCATTTTTTTTGCATTACATTATAGAAAATGGTTTGTTGTAGATTATAAATAGTAATGATCTGGACCACACTCTTGTGTATTCAATTCTAATTAGAAATGCACTGAGCTACCAAAAATGATGCACCCAAGCCAGCTTCCTTAGGACTGCAGTTACCTTCTACATAAATACACCTTTAACCAACAGCATATAGAAAGAGCAATGATGACATCCAGAGGACAGATAGTTTAATCATAGGTACCGTAGGTATTCTCAGCAAATTTCCTGGGGATATATCCCTCACCTACTTTTTCTGTTTAAAGTCTGTTCCTATTAAATCAGTTATTGACAGCCTGCTGAGTTCCTCTAATTCTTAGTTTTTATGAAACTGACCTTGTAAAGTTGATTGTTTCACCCCCAGTGCAAAAATTATATGTACAAGGTAAACTTATATTAGTTTCGTCATTTTTGCGTGCAGTATCATTCTATGTTATCACTGAATCCCACCGAAAAGTAAAGCAGTCCTTTAAGCTACTGGTAAACTTCAGGTTAATAGCTGTCTGGCTTACTTCACCTGTAAGTGCTCCTACTGTGGAACCTCTCCCTATATGTAGGTTTTTATCTAATCTGTCTTAGTAACCTTCCATAGTCTGGTTTGGCAGTTATTTTGGGGTTTGATTTTGTTTGCAACTGCAAGAATATTGGCCAGGTGCACCATATGTAGAAGCCACTGCATAGAAAAGCCTCTGAATTCCACAGAAATATCTATGGATGGGTGTCTATTTTTTTGAAAAATTTGAAAGAGATACATTAGCAATGTTAGTCTGTTAAGCACAGCTCCACAATCAGTATTTAATTGAAGCATGTTACCTATAATAGGTTCAGATATTTGTGTTCTTCAGCATTTTATGAATTCAGAAACAGATGGGCTATGACCAGGAAGCAGTGGAGAACAGACTGGCGTAAAGCAGGTTGGCTCTCTGACAAGTGCAGGTACAGCTGTGGTATGTATTTTATTCAGCATGCCCACCTACTGTATCAGCAGCCTGCCCTACCAGCAATTCAACTACAACTGACTTAATGAAGAGTAGAAGTAAGCATGAATCCAGACTTTCCATGGATCATAATATTTGAGAACCCAGAAGAATCAACATGATGGAAATCATGCCAAGTAATTTTTTTCTCCATCTTTACATGCAAGAGATAACCAAAGCATTGGCATTTTGAGGGGGGGGGGAAAACCCACAAAATTTAATCAAATTATGATATATTAAAATATTCCCCTTTTGGACTTCGTTAATTGCTTTTTTAAAACTGCAGAAAGAAAACCTTAGCATGTAGTAGCTTATAGCTTAAATCACCATAATTGTGCCAAGGAACACGATGAAATGCTGGCTAAAAGTGCTTCTGTTTGTTAGTAAAAGAAGAGAGATTATATGGGTGACAGAGGGGCCAGTTATTGAAGATTTCATGCAAGAAGTGTACAAAGGGTATTTTTGCTCCCATTTGTGCCAGTCTTTGCATCTTTGCAAGTCCCATGGGGAAAGAAATGTCTGTGGCTAAAGAGGTGGTGGAAAAGAATCCTTGATCTGAACATTCCTTAGTTGGAAATGTGGTGTATGCTATTTTATGCATTTAAAAGAGGTACCTCTCTTTGTCTTTTGGTATTCCTTATACATCTGGTTGAATAATCTTGCATTTAGGTATATTATACCTTTTTATCTCTATGTCTATATCTATCTAACATCATATATTGTAACCTGCAGTAACCTACAGTAACCCACAAAGTGAATTTGGAAAAACAACCCATAATTATTTTATATGGTGATTGTCTGACTTGAAATATTGAGGTAATTATGAAGTTAAATTCCTATGATCCCTGCAATTTCTATGAAACCTGGAGATGACAGTACTTGAGTTCTGGCATATCTCTTAAAGTAAAATTATACCACCTCAATCTAAGGTCATAATTAAAGATGTAACAAAGCTAAGTGAAAAACGGCTATATGATTCAAATGAAAAGCAGAACAATCCCCATAATTATAGAGAGTGCAAAATTAAACTAACTGGCCACAAATTCCACTATTCAGGAGCCGCATACTGCAATCCATAGGTGGACAAGGCTCTTGTTGATGCAGCTGGACAAATGCAAAGGAGAAGCCTGGGGCGTGGGTCCAGGAAAGAGCCCGTGGGACCACTTGCTTTGGAACGTGAATGGCTTCTTCCAGACTGCAGCAAAGACTTGGGAAAAGCCTAGATGGGAGGGGGGCATTTATAAATGTAACTCTACTGTGACTTTTGTTTGGGAGTCTGAGAAGTACTGCTTTGGTCACCAAAGTGAGATTGTGGGACATGTTTGCATAAAGTACTTTTATTTGTATCTGGATTCCTAAGAAAAACTTTAAAACACAACTAAATAGTAGTTTAAGAGTTCTGATGAGCAGCAGAGTATGTAACCTAATCTATATGTGTATATGTACCTGGGTGTGCATACATGCATCTATATTGTAAGCATATATGTGGACTGGTGCTTACACTTGAAAACAAAATCCTGGAAGACTAGTACAATTTTAATAAACCTTCCTCAGCCTTATTTTAAGGCTCCTTCCTTTGTTGTGGTAGAGTGGAAGCCAGCGGGGTTCAAATGACAGAGACACGACCAGGAGTGCCACTCAGGACAGTAAAGGAAAGAGCTGCTGTTCAGGAATTCAGTTTCACAGTGTAATTGTGCTAGTTGAGCTGTATGTGCCATGTATCTTGCTTACATCTTGGACTCCTGAAGATTTTCTTTTCTCTCATTCTCTTGTCCAACCTTCACATTTAACCTTTGAGGCAGTTTTGAATGTATCCCTTCATAAATCGTAGTCCAGTAGCACTAACCTCAGGCAGCTCTTTAGTGTTTTTGACTCCCTTCTCAGCTGTTCCTCCCCAGGCTTCTACTGGTCATTCTCATTTCTCTCCTGATGATTTTGTCACTTCTCTTCAATGTAAAACTCAGGGGATCTATGAGACTGTACACTGCGACTGTGTTTGTGATGTTGGGGCCTCTGCCTGATGCTACACTTCGCTTCATTTACCTTTCTCATTTCATTGCTTTCCCCATGTTCCAGTAGTGCTGCCTGCCCCCCTGTTACTACTATAGGGCTGACATACTGTCCATCAGATCCTGTCCCCTCCAGCCTCCACCAAAATATGTTACCTTTCATGATGGTGACTCCCTCAAATACACTAAATCTTCTGTGTCCTCTAGAATTTTTTCCGTTTGGGTTTAAATGTCCCCTAGCAGTTCCGATGCTGAAAAAACACCTCTGGACCTACTGATCCTTCACAAGCTTTTTAAAACCGTTCTCTGGTATTTCTTCTGTCAGCATTTTTGCAGCATTTCAAGACTAGTTGGTGTCACAAAAGGAAAGAATATTTCACAGTGAGGGTGAAATACTACAGTCAGTTCCATACAGGCTTAGTTCTGAAAAGTCACTTAAGCAAAGTGTGATATTGATGAATGGACTAAGTGACGGCTCTTTGAGTTTTGTCCAGACACAAAAATGTACCTAAGCTGTAGCTCAACTTTTTTTCAGATGACAGGAAAAAAATAAGCTTTAGATATGGCAAAAAAAAAAAAAAAAAAGGTGTAGTGCAATCAGCTCCTCGGGTACAGAAATGGTCCAATCCAAAACCTGCTAGGAGGGACTCCATTCTAGAGCACCGGTATCTTTGCTGCTGAGGTAGCAAAGGATGAGTGCCCTGGACACTGGCACCCAGTTGTGTTGGCAAAATATCCTTTTGCTAACAGAAATACTGGAATGTGATCTCCTGCATGTAATGAGCTCCCCTGAATGCTGGATAAACCCCAGAGCAGTTTCAGCCTTGTCTCTCTTCTGAAGACGGGTGCGTCTGCCAGCCAGTCCCACAGCCAGTCACGCTGAATATCTACAGTGCTAAAACTAGAAGTCAGAACTGTTCCTGAGAAGAGTTCAATAAAATCATTCAGGAAAGCTGTTTGATTAAAAGGGTCTAATCATAAGGATAGCATGATGCGAGTCCTGCATTATTTTCATAACTGCAACAACAGACACAATTCTGCCTTCAGATCTCCACAGGTATTTGCAGGAAAAGCAGGTGGTGAGCTGAGAAATTTGGCTGAGGAAAGCACTCATGTACTCTACTGAAGAGAACAGAATAAGAACTTAAATAAAGAGAAGATGAGATGTTCTTCATCTTCAGAGTAAAGCAAACGAGGAGCATTTGTTAGGATCAGCATTCAATTTGCTGGTTCTGATATGAGTGCAATAATCTGTCATCACTGGGGGAAGGCTGAAAGGTGTCTGCTCTCTGTCCCGGGTGCACTAAATCATAGCTGCCCAGAAACTTTAGTGAGAGCTGGGAAAATTTGGGGAGGAAGTGCTGCATCTGAAGTCAGTCTCTTCCACCTTTCTACCCAAATAAAAAGCTCCAGAGTTACTTTAAAAGAGGGTTGGGGAGAGATAAAGAACTGAAGCTTTAAAGTAAGGGTCAGTGAGCTACACGTTGTACCATTTCATCAGCTGTGCAGGCAGTTGTGGTTCTGAGTATCTTCTTCCTGCACAGGATCATTCCTCCTTCTGTTGGTCAATGAGGTGGGGTACAGGGCTTTGCTGAGGTGAAGCTGAGGGCAGGGAGCAGACATGATATACATGATGAGAATTAATGTTTCTGAGTACCGGGTGTCCTACACTGAGCTCAGCAGCTGGGCTGTAGAGTGACACTGTGCAGGTTATTTCAATACCTTGTGTAAGCAGTAAGTGGGGATATTTAGGGTGGCCAGTTAAGGACTATCTCAAGTTCAGGGCAGAATAAAAATGCCACCTGATCTTTAGGAAGAAGGATTTAGATGCATGTAAGCCGAAGGCAGAGGAGCAGAGAGCATGAAAGAGAAGCTATGATGGGAGACATTTACAGAGTAAAGTGGATGAATTCAAATTTAATGGGGAAGGATTTTCATGAGGCAATGTGGTTATAGTGAGGAAGATAACATTTTAGATGCTGTCATGGAGTAAACTGAAGAAGAAGGATGTAAGAAAGATAGTAAGAAAACAGGAACAGCAATATTATTTCCTTGTCCTCCTTTTGGTTTTGTATTTTTCATTGAATGAGCTGTGAACAGGTCAAAAGCAAGAGCCAGAGCAAATTCTGCAGGACTTGAAGTGCTCTGTACCATGTCTGCCAGACAATGTATATCCCTGCTGGAAAGGATGCTGGAGAAATAGCATCCTTTTTGATAGTGACTCAGACCTGAAAGTGAGAATAATAGCTCTGACTCAATCACAGGCTGTTGTGGAGGGAGATTAATGCCAGGACACATGGCCAATTCTCTTTCTTTGTGTCAATCTACTTTCAAAATACAGCACATGCTAGTTATTTCTCTTGGAGAGGAAAGAGAGCGCTGATATGAAACAGACAAAATCTGGAGCATAATTAAACAGGCATTTTTCATATCTTTATCATTGTCTTCTTTCTCTTCCCTCTTATGCTTCTGTGTCTTGTTCTTTCTAAAGCTATTGCAAGTGGGATGGGTGCTGAAGGAATAGCAGCTAGTTTTGATGCCAAATAAGTACTCCACGTTTTATCTGATACATGGCAAGACACATTCAGGCATTTTTGTTGTGCATCTGATTATATAAGACATTTTATTAGTAGTCCATCATACAAAGGCATTATGTTACTGGAATTGTCACATGTTCACATCAAATTTCAATTCAGTTTCTGCATTTTCCTCACACTTTCAACATTAAATATTTAAAATAATTGTGATTAACCAAACTGAGATTGCAGGTAATATTGCGTTGCCTTGATGTTTTATTACACTAATTTTCTTTAAGACCTAGCATTATAGATTGGCTAAAGATGGGAATAGGTACCTTTTTGTTGCTGAACTGATATTTCAAGTCTCTCTTCAGTTCAGAGTGAACTACCATTTCTATTATCTCTTGGCTTTCTGGTGAATGGGGTGGGATGGTCCCAGTTGCATTCTTAGTGAACTCTCTGCCATAAGTGATGACACTTCTTTGTTCTGGCTGAGGACATTCAGAGTAGGGTTTGAAAAAGTTTTAAGACGCTTCATGATACTGATATAACCCTCAAAGGGTCATCCGCTACCCTAGGGTTGGGATAGTCCCAAGTGTAAGTAATATTTTCGCCTAAGTGCCGCTAGCTTATTCTTGTTTTTAACACTCCATGAGAGAGCTAGAAAATCTCAGGCTCCAGAGACTCATCCACAGCCTGTGCCCCTGAATAGATCTCCATGGTAAAACTATTTTTCTGTTGCCTGAGGTCCTGACAAATCTGCCCTGAGCATCTTGCCCTGATGCAGACTCTGCATCATAAGGGCCTGACCTCTCTTAAGTTCCAGGAGTGGTAACCCTGCTTCCATACTCCATGAGCTCCTGTAAAAGAGCAGGTCTAGACTGGGTTAGTATATTGAACTAAGTTTGGGAGTATAAAGGGTTATACAAACAACTTCCAAATCTATTACTACATGAGGCAAAGGCACCTTTACAGATCCCAGTTGGTGCAGAAACTATTTGTCTTACTATTACATGTAGATACTTACCTGATTGTCCCTCCAGGCTCTTTACCTGTTTCACCAAGTGGCAGATAAACTCAGCCCTACTCCATCCCCCACACCTTCTGAAAAATTATACTTTCCTGCCACTGCAGCAGCAATGGAAACGTCGTTGCTGGCAATGACTTGAGTGAGTGACTGGAGCATGGAATATGTCAAATGGAGCCATGAGTCTGCTCTGATGGAGAGCTTGCTTCTGGAGAGCAGCATATTGATTTGTTTAAATGCTTATGCTCTGGATTCTTGTGCTTTCTTTTGCCTTTGTGCTCATGTTTGCCTTTCACCTTCACACTGATATACAATGAGTCCCATGGGTCTGTTTCCAAACTGTCACAGTCATGGTATCTGTGGTCATTCCAGATACAGAGAAGGGCAGGAAATGCTTTTCTGTTCTCTTTTAGCTGGCTTTAGCAGTTATAGGGCTTCCCGTGTGAGACACTGGGGACCAGGGCATATAAAGCTGGGCTTGTCCCTTCCTGAGGCACCTCAGGGGATTTTGGCAGCTGACCTGGAGCTGATTCCATTTGTCTTGTGCTGCACAAGATCTCAGCATAAGGGTTGCAGACATAGTCTAGGTGTTGTAGATGTGGACGTTATCTGACTCTTCTGCTAAATTGACTTGTATTTTGAAGGGTACTTTTCTGTGTTATTGTGGTTCCCAGCCGTTCCCAGCCCTCTCCAGTAATGTCAGAGATATGGTGAAAGTGAAGAATGCACCAAAAGGGAGCAGACACTGAATTCTGTCACCTGCTACTGTCCAGGAAAAGGGGCCACAGGTCCATAGATGCAAGCTGAGCTGGAAGGAGCTTCAGAAGTGGGATATACTCTGGAGAGAGAAGCAGCAGAAGAAATCATGGGAGCAGAATGGATGTGGTGGATTAGCAGGGGCCTTGGGCATCACCTGTCTTACTCTGTCCACATTGACACGTGTGTGAGCCACAGGGAGATGGTGGAGTCCAAACGTGCCCTCATCTATCAAACTGCATTGCATTTTTGCACGTTGCACAAATACAGCTCCATGCACTGTCCTATTGTAGCTCTGTTACAGTTGCGAAGGGAATGTTTATGGGCCAAAGCTTGCTATTGAGCCTTTTCCCATGTCTCCACTAATGTCTGTTTCTTGTTTCTGGGAGGTTGAAGGTCATCCATCATCAGCATTTGGATAGTAAGTTGAAGCTGGAACACTTGCTCTGTGTGCATTTCCTTCACTGCTTTTAGGCTTTCTGTGCTGCAGATAGGTGCATCCGACAACCTTCTGAAATCTGTCTCCAGACAAATACGAAAACCTGAAAAAAAGATCGCTTGGTTATCAAAATAGCAAGGCTGCAACTGTGTACACAAAAAAGCATGTACAGTGATGTCTGATCTTTGTGGAAAATATCATAAAAGCAGGATCGGGTTGACTGCTAACATATGCACTCTTAGAAACTGCAAGTACATGCTGCATCAGGAGTTGTCTGCATGTGCCCCTAAATTTTTTAAAAGTCAGACTTCCCCTGTGGAAACAATAGTTGTTCAAAGTTAGAGTTAGCCTTTTCAAGGCACAAAGAAAAGCCTACAAGTAACGAGCTATGATTAATTTTTTGTTTGGTTTGTGCACACACAAGAAAACGCTGTAATATTTTGCGAGGATGAATCATCTTGTGTGTGCACACTCATCTCTCATATGCCTGGAAAAGGCATTCTGTATTTTGGGACCCATTTCCTCATTATCAGAGCCACTATGTTAGCTCTTATAAACCTTTTCAGAAACTGATTAAGCTTCATCTCAAAAAGCAGTTGTGTTTTTGGCCCTCAGTATTCCGATTACTGGGCAGC
The DNA here is from genome assembly GCF_000699105.1 of Pygoscelis adeliae. Classification (NCBI taxonomy): domain Eukaryota; kingdom Metazoa; phylum Chordata; class Aves; order Sphenisciformes; family Spheniscidae; genus Pygoscelis; species Pygoscelis adeliae. Next base: position 2,730,491 of record NW_008824186.1, read on the forward strand.
CATTCCAGGGCTTTTTTCCATCCTATGACAGCCAAAACCATTTTATTTCCAACCTTACTTTATTCATTGCCAATTTATGTCATGGGAAAAAATGAATGAATTATCAAATATGCCAGACTGCAGAATAAACAAAAGTGGTGTCACTAAACACCATATCCAGCATTTAGGGAGCAGACCTAAAGCAGATTCAAAAAGAAAAATCAATGCAAAAGGCCATATAGCTAATTACCAAGTACAATAAATGACTACCATGAAAAATAGGCCATGTCGAGAATAATCTCTGTCAAATGTAGCTAAAGACTGTCCTCCTTAATCCATTTAAGAATTGAGAGGGTATTAAAACCTTAAACATGTAAATCAGTTGTGAAAGTTTACAATTCACTGAACCTCGCATATCTCCAGGTTGGTATGCGTGGAGGGAATTCCAACATGTCACTTTAGGAAAACTTAAGATAGCCAAGACTGGCTGGCGTGGAAGAAAACCTCTACCAGCAAGTCTCAGATTGCTGGCAAACTAGTGTTAAAAAGGGTGCTGTGTTTCACAATAAAGCATTCCAACAATGTGGACGCTGTGACATGATCTCTCCGAAAGGTGCAGAAGGTGAGATAAGCATCTGTCTCAATTCTTTGCAGAGCCCTTAGGTTTGACAGTAGCAAAACATATGCTGCCTGGCAGGTGAGCCCACATTTGATCTACATAGCACTTTCCTTTAATGCCTATGGTCCTGGCAAGAGCTGCACGGCACGTAAGATGGCTTTTAGTTAGTCAAACAGGAATTTTGTTCCCAGACTTATGATTTTGCTACAGAATATTTAGTGGTTTTAGTATTCCAGACATGCAGGTCTGAGCACTGATGAAAGTCTAAAGGTCTGGGTATTGAAATATTTTGAAACAGTCATAGTCCTGGTGTGGAGGTCTTCAAATGCTCTTATCCATGGTCATCTTGTTTCACATTAACCAGAGTGTTACTCCTTCCTACAGAGGAGGTGGCTGAGGATTCGGGAGTGCTAGCAAAATTTGAAATTATATTGTTTTCTCACTGGACTCAGTGATCACCATAGAAAACACTTTTGACAGCAGCGTACATGTGCAGTTATTTCTCAACAATGCAGAGAATTGTATGATCGTATTCATGAGCAGAGGAGCATGTTAACACACACCTGCATCCACCCCAAAAAAGATACTGTGTCTTCACAAATAGGGAAACTTTTAAATAAATAAATGAAGGGGAGTAAAACATCATCTACTTGATGTGAAGGGGCAGATTCACAGACTATTTAACTTCCCTGCTGCTGTGGTGTCTTCTCAGTTGTAAGACAAAACCCCTAAGTGCTCTTCCAGTATCATCAAGATGTTCATTATAACTTACTTTCTTAACTATTTGTTCATATGTTTCTCTCTTACTGGTGATACCATGCAAATAGCTTTCTATACTTCACTGTTGATCTCTTAGCATCCACTCTTCCTTCAGGATGAAGCTTTTCTTTACATTGTGTTATTATAGACTCCTTCAAGCTCTTAATAAATTTCAGCTACATCAGCTTTCTGAGCTCTAGGTCATCAGGAATTTTAGCACAAGGAAGTATATCCAATGCATATTAGGCCATTTGGAAACAAGGTTAATAATTAACGTGTCTGGTTTGGGAAGCAATGCAAAAAATCTGAGTATTTGTTGTTTGGCCTAACTCAGCTGTTTGTATGTTTGACTGGCTGCAGATGGACATATCCCTACCTCTGGGAAGGCCCCTGTGGCCTTTCATAGTGTTCAGCGTGGATATAAAGTTCCACTTGCATGGATGAAACAGGAGGATCAGGGACATAAATAGCAGAAGTGCATACAGAAAAAAAAAATTAACTCAGTATATCACAGGTATTAAGATGTTAATAAATCTGTTAGCTTGTCATAGTGCAAGACTGGTTTATTCTATAAAAAACACTTTTCGGTTTTCTTGTTAACCTGAATTCTAGAAAAACAGAAAAGATACTATCACAAATAGAATAGCATGTGTTACCTACCTTAGCATGGAAGTTGTCCTTATTAATTGGGTGCCCTTAAAACGTGGGTGTTAGGAAATTATGCAGAGATATGTTCATTAAAGTATTGCTTCATTCCAATATATGCACAGCCCAGCTAGGTTGCAATTAATAGCTAAGAAGGTAAAATCAAATTTGACTTGAAATAGAGTCCTGAGCTGAGTAACTATAATAAGGTTACACATTAAATTACCGTAGAGATCAAAACTAATAAGCCCAAAATAATAATTGCCAGCCGCAAGACAACAATTTGTTATTTCAGATGAGCCAACTTTGAAGGGATATGAAAGGAACAGAGAAAAATGAGTTCATGTGCAGTTATAGCAGATATCACTTATCACACAGTAATAAGATAGTGGACAGCCCAGATTGCAACTGTGAAATATAGATAAAGCAAACTTGCAAATAGAAGGAAATGTGATCATCTGACAAACACTGACAAACAAAACTAAGAAAAAAGAATAGAAAAGGAAAATAGAAATGTAATTCAGTAAAATGTGGAGCACAGATTACAGAGTAAACTAGAAACACTCTTAAATTAATAAAAGCGAAATAGAGTCCAGTAGTAAATTGGAATGCAGTTGGTTGAAAAGCACATATTAATGCTCAAATGCTCTCGTTCCCTCTGTGCTGCTTTCTCTGCCTGGAGTGAGCACTCCTCAGAGATTTTGTTTCTCACTGCCATGATTGCTCATTTTTTCAGCAATGATAATGAGATCGAGGCAAGGATAGCCTTCTTTCATTCTCTTATTCCATTTCATTTCTCTCCTTCAATTTGCACCACTACAATGGCAGAGCGAACATCAAGGATATGAGTTGGGAATGGTTCCTGGTCAAGAGGGAAGACACGCTCTGCAAAGGGGTCCTAGATGGAGTTCAGCTGGAGTTGGGGCACACTTCTCTCCCTGTCCTCCCCATTGAGCTGGGTTTCTCCATCTTCTCATGGCTCTGTGTGATCCTGTCTGGGACCCACAGGGAAACTGAGACGGGCCAACAGGGGAAGAACAAGGCAGCCGTGAGACTTCTTGGATGCTTGGCTGTGTTGGTTCATCCAGCAGTGCACCACCCTGGAGCAGTGCTGTGAGGAAGGTTTTGTTAGGAATAACCCAAAATCTGTGTGTGCTTATTTTCATAACAAACCACTAGGAATGATCCTAGTCAGGCACTTACAGTCAGTGCTCAAAATGGAGGCGCTCCTCCTTTGCTGTTCACAGATATCACCTGGAAAGCACAGAACAGGAGGAAATAGTAAGGAAGGTGTGTGCCCTGCAGTGCACTTGTGCAACCAGAAGCCAAAATTAGCAGGGGGACCATCTAATTGTATTTGTTCTGCTTACAAATAGATAACCCCCCTGCTAATTTCAGCTTCTGCTTACAAAAGTGCTCTGCAGTATTCACTCCCCCCCTCCCTCCTGTTCTCTCCATGATTTTTTTTTCTTCTCTCAGATGTGATTTCCTTACATTTCCAGCTCTATTTTCTCATTCTTTTCATCAATATTTAATATGTGAGTGGAACAGTGGGCAGTTACCTTCCTTTTCTTTTCCCTTTTTTTCCCTTTAAAAGTGCTGGTACTCAGCGCTGGCTGCAGAAGCGCTTGGCTCCTGGGAGCACTCTCTTGGTTTGAGTACTGCCTGCATTAAGGAGCCAAAGCCTAACCTGAGGCTGCCAGAGGGGGTTTAAAAAAGGCAATAATGACTAATTGACCTCTTTAATGAGCTTAGGAGTTATAAAGTAGGTAATTGCAGTGCATATGACATATTTTATCTAGGTTTTCAGAAAATCTCTGACAAGGATCTACATGACAGGCTGTTTCTGAAGATGAACCTAACAGGGGCTGAGAAGGACATGGCGTAGAAATACATGAAAGAAAATGAATCTTCTGTGCTGAGGTATCTTTGTCCCCCAAAAGGGAAGAGTTAAGTGTGATTAATACCTGGATTGATAGTTTGATTTTAAATAAATTACCTAGCTAGAAAGACCCACTGTAACTCACTGTATGTGCTGATGATACTAAATTATGATGCGTACTGAGCACAAAATGAGTGGCAAGAAATAGTCATCATGCCTTAGATCAGCTCAGAAATTGAGCTGACACATGGCAAATTAAATTTATTACTGAGAAATGTGAAATAATGCACATTGTTCTTGATATAAAGATGACAAACATAAAGTCATTCTAGAACATTTTGACAAAACAGCCTTTACTAGAAGATAGCTATCCTAGACAATGTATACAGGGAGAGAAATACTTGAAAAGCTGAACGCAGATGGGACTGGCTTCGGCATTTAGTTTTCTCTCTATTACAGTGTATTGCTCCTGCCCATACTTGTTTTTCCAGTTCAACGCAAAGCTCTTAAGTTGCTCAGGTTTTCTGAAATTTCTTCTCCATACCTTGTGGTTTTATTAGAATGAAAAACAAAGAAGTGAGCTGGACGCATGAAGAAAAGTCCCTGAGTCTTGGAGCTGGAAACGCAGGGAAAGTGCAATAACTGAACTTTTAAAATGTGCTGAAACGACCACCCTGAAAACACCATTCTATTTTACCCTTACGTTGGTGGCAGTAAGGTAAAGAGAAATGAAAATAGCTATTTCATAGGACATTGTACTGGGACTCGAGTGAAATGGATGATGTGGGTTTGGTCATACATCTGGCTTTTCATAATGCGCACACTCTGTGTTGTTGTTAAAACTGCTTATGGCTAAGATTTGAGGCACACACCTGGATCTTGGGAGATCTGATGAATTCATTACTTAATACAGATCTAATAGCCCAGGGCAGTGTCTGTGTGATTTGTTTTGGTCTTTCAGGGTTAACACCAGCACTTCCCATTATCCTCCTGTGTGGCTGCCGTGATTCCCAACGCCTATTTTCCATCTCCTTACAGTCACGCATCTCTGAATTCACTGGATTAAGTAAAAATGGAGTCTACTTTTCTATTTTTACTTCTCAGTTTTCAGCTTAATTTTCCAGGTATGATGGGCAGTTTCCTGCTAACAATTGGCAATAGCAGCTGGTGCTCGGGAGAATGTTGTGGGAGGACTGGTGATGCAAGGAAGAGCAGGGGTAAGGGCTTCCAGGCACAAACAGCAACCAGAGAAAAATACAGACATTTGTAGAGAGATGGCCAAACAGATGATCAAGGCTGCAAATAGTGACAGAGCAGAAACAGAAAAATAAGATATATCTGACTTTTTTTTTCTTTTTTTTCTTTTTTTTTTAAAGTAAGGGCTAAGTTGTGACATTTGGGTAGGAGTCTGTGGTGCTTAAATTCATTGCAGCAGAGGGAGAGACACGGTCACAGGGGCAAGTCACAAGTCCCTCTGAATTGTCCTGATGACCACAGAATACTTGCAGAGCTTTATTGACACCTTGATCACAGTTATAACACACTTAACTATGTGACTCATTAAAATTAACATCTTATCAGAATTAGTCATTTTAGTTGCTGCTGGTGGATGCAGACTTATTTCTATGGTGTATGCTCCTCCTTTTGTTTTTTCAGCCATCAGGATGGTGTGGTTTCAGCTTCCAGTGTTATGCTGATGACAGATCTCTGTGATTTGTTTCTTGACTCCTCAAAGCCATTTAATCTCTTTGAATTTACTTTGAATGTCAACATTTTGAAATGTCTCTATGAAAATCTGTCACTATTCTCTTAATTTTTTACTTAATTTCTTTTGCCATCTGAGCTCTGCTTCATGAAGCCAAGGAATTGCCTCTTTTTCAGGATCGTATTACACATTCTATTTACAAAGCCACCTTTTTATGATTTGGAAACATCTCACAAACCAAATATACACAGAAAGAGAAATGAAAAGACTTACCTTTGTAGCACATTATACTTTCCCCTGGATTTCCTCCTGATAGAATTCAGTTGCAAACACAACAGCATTTGATTCAACTCTTAAAATATACCTTGTTAATAATGGGTTTCTAGTTCAACAGTATAGGCCAGA
>NW_008824186.1:2736494-2737698 GCF_000699105.1 Pygoscelis adeliae
CCTGCTTTTGCAAATCTCTGTGCAATTGGGCTTATGATTTAATTTTAAATTGGACTTCTCATGGACTTAGCAGGCAGTTTTAAAGTAAGAGCCTATGCTTTTGTGTGTCTGGACACTTTTGATATCTCAATTCTTGAACAATCTCCTTGAGACTCTTGAATAATTTGGCTTCCAAAGTTTTAAGTCAGGAATTTTCCGTCATAAAATTTTAACTGGAATTTATCATTGATCCAACAAAAAATGATATTCTTTTTTATGAAGAGGAAGAGTCTTGTCTACTGTTCTGTCAAAATTCTTAGAATAAAGGATTTTATTTTTTTTAAGTGAAAGGAACATGTGGTGATAAGACATTAAAATAGAGAGCAGGTAGTTTATCACTGGAAACAATATCCTAAAGTGATGAGGTATAACATTTTTTAAAGTTAGATCATATGTGAACTAGGTGTTGGGAATGAATGAATTTTACCTCTCACATCCAGCTCTACAAAGACACTGTCACAAGTCCATTGGAGAAACTGGTGGTTCTGTAATAAGCACAGGAAATTTTTGCAGGAGGAAGTCTTTAAATGGCATTTTAAAAATTGTTACTAGCTGATACTTGCCTAGATCTGTTGCAGTAATCCACCCTCAAAATTTTGCTCAAGGTACCACCTACTGCTGAAATTCCATTTTCTAAGAACTCTAATAAGCCAGAAGTCAGTCTTTTTATCCCCTACCACTACACTGGATTGGTCTGTTTGACTGATTGTAGGTTATGATGTGGAAAGTGCTTTGTTATCTAGTAGATGATCTCTGCTTTTGAAAAAGAAAATACGTTCGTATGTAGTGCTCTATGCTTCTTCATGCCATTTGATGCTATTGATCACAGAAGCTTCTCTCTTGCCCCCAGGAAGCTTGAGGGGTAAACAGAAACACCCTTAAATGACTTAGATCTTTCATCTCAGATTAAAACCAAAAGTTTGATTGGGGCAAATGGTTTTCCATGTCAGCAACCATCCCTTGAGAGCTTCTACAAGGGTTATTCCTCTTCTCCCCTTATAAAACATCTATGCAATTCCACTGAAAATTGGTATATATATCCTGATGATTTCCAAAGAAACCATTTACAAGCACCAACTTTTTGTCACTGATACAGAATTTAAAATTCTATCCTTTTCCTTATTATCTATTTTTCTGGTTAATGAGAAAATAAGTTTTCAGTATC
>NW_008824186.1:2737736-2744096 GCF_000699105.1 Pygoscelis adeliae
CTTCAGCCAAAATCATCTTAAAGGCCCACTTCTGTAATCACCTCTCCTCCTCTGTTATATTCCTCCATTGAATCTCTTCCGTGCCACATGAAGTTCTTGCCTTTTCTCATGATCTTCAGGCTGTCTGGCCTTTCCTTCTTGTCACGCCTAATATTGCTATTAATCTCACATTACCTAGGTCCGTTCACCAGTGATGTGAGTTATGACAGCCTGCTTGTCTCCTCTTTTCACATCTGTGTCTTTGCTTTCATGCCATGAAATGCTCCTTCTGAACTGGTAAACTGCAAGGCCACTACCCTTTCCTTATATAAACCACTTTTTTTTTTCTTTTTTTCCTGCAATGCCTACAGGAAATCTAATTAAGGACTGGATCTACCTTTCATAAAGCAAACATTACCATCAACTTCAGTGCAGGTTGGACTGGACTGTAAACTTGCTTACTCATTATCTGCATGAATTTAAAAAATGTTTAATTGATTAAAAGTCAATGGGACTTGGTTTTCTAAGTCACCCCAGGGCTTTTGAAAATCCCTTTCCATATCTTGTCAATGAAATCAGAAGTCAAATCTGCCTTCAACAAGTAACCACTTTCTACTTCTTACGTCCTCCCTCATAACTTATTGGCTTCCTATTGTGTCACATCTTACAGTAATTTCTAAGGTCTGTAGGACTGAACAAAATACCTTTTCTGTTAGGAGTATTTTGGGGCAAATTTAAGTTAAAATATGAGTAAATGTTTCTGTTTCAACAGGAGAGCCTTTTCTTTACTTTTCATGTTGAAGATGGTATTATTGGCATGTCTAACAACTTTGCCAGATAATTATAGTGTACTTCCCTAACCTTGCCCTGCTTTTTGTGTGCATGTGAAGCTAAGGCTCAAATTCATTTCTAGAATTGTGAAGTCAATGCACTCCGTGATGCCTTCACAAGAATAAAGTAGATTCACATCACTAGATCTTATGCTTCCTTTGAGGCTATTTGATTTCTGATTTATCAAGTGCTCAATATATTTTATTTGATGGGGGTTGATATACTTTAAGTGTGAGACTTCATGAAAGTGAATATAATGATGTGGAGTTTGAAAACCACTACTATCATAGGTGCAGGGCAATATTTGGAGTAAATTGCAAGCAGATCATCATAAACTGTTCTGCTGGCCAAATTTGCTTTAAATGAGGTAGGTGATAAATAAGTCAGCCCAGCTACTTGAGAATTATAGTCCTTCCATTCTGGGACTGCCAAGAAATGTGATTCTGTTGTTTGCACGTGCAGATCAATTGGAGGAATAAAAGTATGCTGTGCAAGAAAATGCTGGGGTAGAGATGAAAGGTCAGGCCCTGAGCGCTAGAAATTGGCCCCCTAAATCCATATTTGAAAATATAAATAAAAAGTAATCTTGTGGCCAGAGGTGCTGAGCTCTGTGACTGCCAGTCCTCATGAAAGCTGGTCCTCTCATTTGTCAGCGGTTAGTCCCTCTCTAATCACCTCTTCCATCAAGACAGCTCTGTAAAGTAGTGTCGTGGTTTATCCCCAGCCGGCAACTAAGCGCCACACAGCCACTTGCTCACTCCCCCCCGGTGGGATGGGGGAGAGAATCGCAAAAGCCGCACACACAAGCAAAGCAAAACAAGGAATTCATTCACTGCTTCCCATCGGCAGGCAGGTGTTCAGCCATCTCCAGGAAAGCAGGGCTCCATCACGCGTGACACTTACTTGGGAAGATAAACGCCATCACCCCCAATGTCCCCCCTTCCTTCTTCTTCCCCCAGCTCTATATGCTGAGCATGACATCATATAGTATGGAATATCCCTTTGGTCAGTCGGGGTCAGCTGTACTGGCTGTGTCCCCTCCCAGCTTCTTGTGCACCCCCCGCCTGCTCGCTGGTGGGGGGGGTGTGAGAGGCAGAAAAGGCTGACACAGACTCTGTGTCAGCACTGCTCAGCAATAATGAAAGTATCTCTGCATTATCAACACTGTTTTCAGCACAAATCCAAAACACAGCCCCATACTAGCTACTGTGAAGAAAATTAACTCTACCCCAGCCAAAATCAATACTAGTAGTGAGCATGAACCTGCCTCCCACATGGAGCAAAATTCATACCGTCATCCGTGAGAGAAAAGAGGGCAGGTAGGACCCAACACTGCTCTGTTCATTATTATAACAGCTTCCATGTCAGCAGCGTGATGTCCCAGCACACATGTGACTCCCATGTGTTCACGAGGCGCATGAGCCCACCACTGTGCTCTAACCTGTTGTAAGGAAATGGGAAGTCAATCACTTGTACATTTGGCAGAAGCATATATGGGTCTAGAAGTAATCACTGCAATCTACCTAAAATCTCTGTTGTGTCTTTTGCCCCTCCTCATCTTCCCCATCCCCCACCCAGGCAAGGGAACACAGCAGCTGCCTCGCAGTCCTGCAAATATTGTTTCCAGAGTTTTTGCTTCTGTAGGGTGAAAAAAACCCTCTCCCTATGCCCCTTGCAAACTGCTTGTTTGCAAGCATCAAGGTAAACATTTAAATGTCACTTAAACAAAAAAAAATAGGTAGGAGGCACATTAAAGAAACTTCATCTCCACTTCACATCAACACCACTAAATGCATTGTTACAACAGTGACTAAAACTGTCTAATAATATCATCAGTGGCAACTGGTCAGTTAAAATGTTTTTTAATTGTGACTTGAATGTGTTTATCAACCTCTTTTTGTGACATTAAAAAGACAGCAAGAGAAACACATGGAGACATTGTCCTCAAGGGAAAGGATTAATCATCAGTGAGTGAGCAGGCCTAAGCAGATGGTCAGCTAAGCTTTCCTGAAGTCATTTCTTCTATCCACCATTCAGTGTCACTGCCAGAAATGAGAAGAAGTGTTATCTTGACATTGAACATCTTTATAATAAATCACTAATTGGCGTCTAATACCAAAGGCCTTATAGCTGTAAAATTGCAACAGAGGTAGCTAAGTGGTTGACTAGGTTTCATTTTCATAAATGCTATTTTAAAAATCCTTCCTTAGCATAGTCAACATTGTACTACCATTGTGAGACCCCTCTGCGTATGATGGTGCGTCTCCTTTAGCTCAGTTCCAAACGGAACAATTGGGAGTGTTTCTAACAGCAAAGCAGATAAATGTGTCACTGCCATTGTGCTGTTATTTTTCATGTATATGTAATGCTAATATTTTACAGATGTTCGTTAGGATTTAGTTCTCAGATTTTTCTTGGTTTTTGGCAGCCAGAGAGAGTCTGTCATAATAAATTATCACTTTTGGTCTTGGAAATATATTTTTTATGAAAGCTGAAAATGTGTCAGCATTGGACATCCATGAAATTCTCATGGTTTATTAAGGATTTCTTTTTCTTTTATCCTTCTCCCTTCAGCCAGCAGCGTTTACAGAAAATATTTCTTTCCCCATTAGCCATCCACTTTTTTAAAAAGGTGCAATCAAATCTGGGCTGGAAGGAGTTACTAATTATAGCAGTTATGTGAATATAGCCGTTATTTTTATTATAATTTGAACATGTGGGTCTTGTTTCCATCACCCATATTCTGATTTAGCAGATCTTTTCATAAAGTGAACGGTGGGAGCCAGATTCTGGCTTCACCACACCGAAGTCAGTCTGGAGTAACTCAGAGACTCTAGACTGTGTTTTGGTGCAGCTGAGGCAGCGGTCTGGCTTGACAGTCCATCTCTTGAGAGCACCTTTAGTGGTGCTTGACCACAGTGCAACCAGTATGACGCTGCTGTGCTGGTAACTGGGCCTGATCCGAGGTTCATTTAAAGCAATAGAAAGAATCCTGTGGACAGTAATAGCTTTCAAACAGGGCTTTCGATTCTTTTACAGTGAAATTTGAAATTTGCAGAGAGGGTTAATGCCTGGAAAATTATATAAATATGTTATGTCATAATATTATATGTCCCAAAATATTGGTAAAGGGTGTTTTTCCCAGAGATTAGAGCATTAGTGAAAAAATAATGATTAACCTTTAAAATCAGATTGGCATTTCTTTTTTCTCCAAATGTAGAATTAATACACATTTTTTAATCATTAGTGTAATTTTCAGGATGATACTTTTGTTCTTTTGGCTGTTGAACTGTTACGGCTGCTAGTAACCCTTCAAATTGTTTGCTTCATTCAAGCATTCTTTTTTGAATAATTCATTAGGCATTATTATCCAAGCGTGGAACACCTCATTTAGCACTGGTGATCTTTTCCTTATGTGTAGCTGACAGGCAATCAAAGTTTTTATCAGTGCAGAAAATTTGCAATTCAGAAATGTAGTTGCAGCAATTAGTAGCTATCAGGTAGCATAGGAAGGACAGCTTCGTAAAAAGAGAGAGTTGAATGAGCTCAACTGATGTTAGCACAAAAGTAATGGATAAAACTAACCAGCTGTTTCTAAATTTACCAAATGGAACATTCCTTTTTCTCAGAGTAGAATCTTTAATTAACTTTGTGTTATGTGTGGCTTCACAAAAGGAGAAGTGACTAGGTGACAGAATATCCCTCTTCCAATGCTCTTCACTTAATTTTGTAACTGTATTAAGACACCCTGTCGATATACAGCTCACTCACTGGCTCACTGCAGGACAAACTTGCAGGCTTTCTCTTTGCTCACCTTAGGTCCACAGTAGAGCAATAAGTTTTTTAAAATGTACAGCAGATTTGGTCTTTCCCACTGATGCAGCAGACGTTGAGGGTTTTATGCTGCTGCAAGAAGCTTGCTGAAGTTTGAGCAGTTGAGGTGTTTCAGTGAATGCTCTGGGTGAACTCCCAGTGCAGCTGGCTGCAGTGACTCTCAATCTGAGAATCCAGATATGTATTTCTAGGTAACAAGGTAGGAGAAGAGGCTGTGGAAGTGACAGGAAAGAGTTAACCTTTAATTTCATATTTCAGCAATTATTCTAGTTCATTTCCATCTTGCAGATCAGGTCATGTTTGTGATGGATTTGAACTTTCACTTTCCAATACGACTCAGATCTTGTTGGGCCAAAGAGAAGAAGAACACATTAGTGGCACTTACCACATACAGTGTTCATTAGAGTCCTGGAGGAGACCTGGGCATTGGTCGTGCTCCTGGGATGATTTATGTGGGTTTGGGTTTCTTTTTTTCAGGATTTAACTTCAAAGGCTGCCCTTGGACTGCTGAGGGGATCCCAAGTCCCTACGTTCTGGTGAGTGCTCTAATTGACTTGTGACTGAGTAAGTGTCACAGCTCCATCACCTCCTCTTATCATGGTTTAAAGTAAGAGTGCTCCCTGATCTCTTCATGGAAGAAAAACAAAAGCCTGAAAGTTCTTATTTGAAGGAGAAGTTTCCTGGCACTGGATCCCAGACAAGCATTGCCTGCATGCTGCCCCAAACAGGGCAGCTGGCTGGTGAGAGGGGCAGGCAGGGGAGGACACCCCATTCCCCAGGGGCTACCTCCAAGAACAAGCTGTGGAGCACACTGGCTGCAGGGCAGTGCAGGAGGTCTGGGGGGCCAGATCCCCTTCTGCGGTCCCTCACTCTCACCAAGCACTGCAGACAGATGGAGGCTACAGGCGTGTGATGGCATTTACTGGGACCAGGTCTCTAGAAATCGGGCATGGCAAAGCTTGTGGCTCCAGGGCTCCTGGAGAACACTCAAAGTGCAGAGCAGCCCAATTGCTTCAAGAACAAGAAGGTATGTGGAGCAAGGCACTACATCAATTACTTATGTGTCATGGTGATGGAGACTGTGAAAACTGGGAGGAAATTCAGGGAATTTGTTGCAGTGCAATTTAGAAACAGGAGTTTAAAAACTCCTCTCTGTGTGCTTATTGCTGGTCCGCTGTATTCAAACAATCCTTTTAAGCACCAGTATTGAGCCACACACGGGAATTGTGAACATTATTTTATCCATTGTGTTATCTGCTTCCTTTTAGTGAAATGAAATGGTGCCATGTTTCACATACTGTTCCTTCCCCTGACAGCAGCCACAGGGCTCAGGAAACTGCTTGGAGCAGCGTGGGCCATCTCCAGCAAACGCTCCCATCTGGGGAGGCACTTGGGAAGCTGCAGAGGAGGCAGGTGTGCAGCTGCCAACCCCCACTCCCCACGGGGAAAACTGCATTCCCAGCAAAAGGAACCTCCTGGTGCGTTCTCCCGTCTCGGGGGTCTGCCTGGCCTTTTGCTGACAGTGTAATTTCCTTAGGAGTCTCAGAGTCTGACATCTCTGTTCATGACCCTTTTTTCTAAGCAACGTTAATATCTGCTGCAGGTCTGGCAGGTGCAACGTCCGCTAATTGTGTCTGCATCGCCAGGCCTTATTCGAACACCCCTCTAACATCTGAATTTCTACATGGGCAATGAACAGACCTCCTTTTCTCCTGG
>NW_008824186.1:2744118-2753405 GCF_000699105.1 Pygoscelis adeliae
TTGGCCAACAATTCCCCATCAAGAAGAAACATATAGTTAGGAAATTTGCCTAAGCCATCATTGTGAAAACTCATTGGTATGCCTGATGGAACTGAATAACATTTGCCAGTCTGAATTATGGCTTGTGTCACAGGCACAACTGAAGCACCTTTATAAGATGAACAAGGAGACATCTACCTCAAAAAGCCAGAAACAGTTGATATCCACTTGACTGACATGGCCATCTGAGGTGGTAGAAAACAGCACAGTGGGAATCCACAGTGACCAGACACTGAGCCAGGCAGAGGGTAAGTCTGGGCTGATGAGCTGCTATGTGGGTGAGCTTCCCATCCCTTGCAAGCATGACTAACCTGGCACTGATTACTCATCCCTGGCACTGGTTACTCAGCCCCATTCATTTTTCAGAAGTAAATAAGATTTTGACAACATACTTTATTCATAATAAATAAATAAATAATCTCCCTGTGATCTCTACAACTAGCCACCTAATTAAGTAGACATTTGAAATATAAGTACTATATTAAGATAACAGTTAATCAATACTAGATTCGTGTCCCAGCTGGTTCTCTCTACCAGCAAATGCTGAGAAGCTTCTGAAATCCCACATTTTTCTTGATGTCACAAATATATGTGTATGGATTTTAACATTGGGAGAAGCTAGAGAACCTTTGGGAAGGTAAACAGAGAAATCTCAGACTTGACGATCCTGAGATTTTTTTCCCCAAGACTTAAAATTCTCATAACTTTTATCTAAATGAGCCAGTATAGGTCATTTGGATTGTGAACTAACAAGTGCTTCTAAGACTGAAAGGAATCAACCTTCTGCACACCCTGGCTTTGCTGGAGAGTGGAATTAGACCCAAAGTATAGCTCCCAACTCTTTTTCATTTTTTGTGGATTTTTTGGTGGGGGGATTGCTTTTTAAATGGAACCAATATGATGTTGTAGAAAAATTAAGATTCAATAGTGAAATGCAAGCATGAATGAGAACCTTTATATGTATAGCCACACTATACTGACTGGGTCTTTTTCTGTTAATCCTGTTTCAGTTGCTACACAAGTTCCCAGGTTAGACATAAATATTTTACGACATGTCAAAACTTGGCTTGATGCTTTTCAGAACTGTATAGGACTGGTTCCAGCTCTAAAATGTCTCCAGCTGAAAACCTCTGAGATGACATTGGAGCTGGGGGAAATTACTTGTATTGCACCCTATCCTGGTCACTGGATCCTCAGATCAAATGAAATGTAAAGCCAGGGTGTTTAAACTAGAGAGGAAGAAGTATCCTGGGACAGGAAAGTAGGTAGACCTATTTTAATACTGAGTTTTTAGAGGATTTTATCAAAAAGTTAGGTGGAAATGATTGTTGTATCCATGCAGGAAGGTGGTCTATTAATTCTTGCCAGATGTGATAAATTGCTCAGTGTTACATAAACCAATGCAGTTTTGGTGATGGGCACCAACTGAGATCTCCTCTGCCCTGCTAATATGTACTACCTAAATCAAGCCATAAGCTTTTGACCTTGAAAGGTAGTGGGAAACCTACAGGAACAGGTGCCTTCTTGAGATTTCAGCTGCTCTTGGACATGTATTGGAAATATTTTTAGGAGGAAAACTTTTCAAGCGAATGAAGTTAGAATTTCTCAGAAATGTCAATCTTATTTCAGGTTCATACAATATGTTGAGTCAAGCAATTCCTTATGTTTAAGCTCAGGTCCCTATACAGCTTTTTGGACAGTGAGAGTTGCACAGCCTCACAGTCTCGTGTGCTTACTACTGCTGTTCCAAATCCTATGGAAAAGGGTAGAAGGACTTTGAGGGCTGTCACAAGGTATATAGTCCTAAATCTGTACCACTGAAGTGTGAAGCCCCTGCTGCAAGGTGACAGTAGTATGTGCTAATAGATGACATTGCGTTGCTTTTGTTTTCTGAAACTCTCCCTTTTGTTTCCTGCTTCATTTGTGGAGGAAGTGGCTGAGCACAAGTACTAGTCAACATATCTCTCTTTATTATTGTTATTATTTTGGCAGAGGTTGGTCTGTATTCATTGCCACCTGGGCGTGGAGATGCCAGCCTGATGATTTGTCCTCTGAAACTGAACCAAGCCCTCTGATAAATGCTAAAGTTATGGGGAAGGATTTCCCTGGCTGGTCAAAAGTTTTGGAGAAGCTTAACTCGGATCAATCTATTGGCCAAGAAGGGCAAAGTTCCTTAATGAATTTCTCTCCTAAACTTTTCTGATAATTAAGATGAGACACTGGTCACTGAGGTCATCCTTGAGCAAGCAGAGGAGGAGAGCAAAATCACCAAATGATTGTTTCCCTAAAACTACTGTGTAATCATTCCCACGCCCAAGACACACCTTTCTATCTGGTCTCACTTTTTTTCTAAGGGTAGTTTCTTTCTTCTCTGATTATTTTTTCACAAATCAAATGAAGTTATTACACAGTCAGTGAGCATTAATCACCTTATGTAACTTCACAGTAGTGAAAAGTAAAGGCAACACACAAAAATATAATAATAAAAAAAATAAGGGATGATGATGTGTATGTGGAAAGAGCTGCAAGGCAGAGAAATTGCTCTGGATGTGTCACCACTTCCTCAGGTGTATCACAGAAGTATAATGGAAGTCATCTCACCTTGATGTTGTCTGAAGCACCTGAAATGTAATCCACCTAAAATTCAGCAGAATAACTGTTTATGTATCGCTAGGAATTAATTACTTTGTAGGTATAGATTTGAAAGGTAATGGAAGCACTAAAGACTAGAAAATATAAAAAAAAAAATCAATGGACAGCTAAGCACATGCTTCATGCCAACATAAAGCCAACATGAAGCCAACGTGGCTTTCCTGCCAACAGGACTTTTACTGTGACTTCACTGGAACATAAGAATAACCACAGGGGTTCAGAGGAAGGCACATCTCAGCATCCTGTCTCCAGCAGTGACCATAGCAAGTGCCTCGGCTAGAGTAAGAACAAGGCACGCATCTATGATATTTCCATATGATATTACTCTCCTAGTCTCAAACTGGTTTTCATTCAAGAGCTTGCCCGAGTCTAATGCAATTTGTCTGTTTAAGTGTCCTCAGTAGATCTGTTTCAAGTGCTTCTCCAGTCTCCCCTTTCCAAATCCACATCATTTGCTGGCAAGGACATCTATAGGTTGAGGAGCAGATTACAAGATTCTGCCTCTTGCTTCCTTTTGGAAAAAAAATAAGAACAATTCTGGAGACCCACTGTGGTCAGCTGTCTGCAGACTTTCTCTGGTAATTTCTGAATGAAGAACTCTTGTGAACAGTTTCAATAAAATGCCTAACTCTTAATTGGTAGGGAATATTGCAAAAATCACACAGGGTTTCTATTCCTCATTTCATTTCAGCATTGACATATCACCAAATATGCATCTTTAGGTTTCACCTTTGCCTTGAATGAGAAATGTCAGTGGATTCCAGGCATGTTAGTAGCTCACTAAATACTAGTAGCATTATTATAAAACACTCAGATTAACAGCTGGTCTAGAGTCATGCATTTTAAATTACGTCCACTCCCTTTTGGAATTGCCTGTCATTTGAATACACAGAGACCACATTTTTGCATGTATACAAAAAAAGAAAGCATTGTTTGACTTTTATAATCTGAATTCCTTTTTTTTCCCCAGTGTAGCATAATAGTGTTATGTGTTGTCTCTGTAGTGAGGGACCCATCACAAAGTTCAGATTTGGAGCTGAGCCTCAACCAGTCTATGGTTGTTATGGTCCATGTTTTTTTGTGCAGGTCTTCAAGGATTTCAACAGGCCACGCTTAACATTTTTAAGGATGCATAACTCAATAACCCTGTGACCCCCAAGCACTTTAGACCAATGAATCACTGTCAGCCGTTGATATGTCTTGCAAACTCCCCATCCTCGTATAGAGCCTGGGACACAAGGTGACAGGGCAGAGACATAAGGGGTTTCAGTCAAGGTCCCTGTCATACAAAACTGACAGGTTCATATATGTTGCTGTTCAGTATTTTCCTAGAGTGTGTGAGGACTATTAGGACCTCAAGGATGACAAGGGATGAGTTGACCACAGTTTGGAAACTACAGCAACGTAAAAAAAAATCCAAAGAGCTGTTGTTAGGAATCAGCTTCACTGCTTGCCAGCATTGGCAAGCATCTGGTCAGGCCTTCGGCAGGCAATATATGGCCATAGCTCTTCATCAATGAGTGTGATGAAGTTAGTTCTGTTCAACCGGAGACAGGAGCATGTGGCTCCTGAAACCCAATTATCTGAAAGTATGCTTTGTGCATTGCTAATAAGAGAGGGAAATAGTGCCGCTAGACATTGGCTTCAGCTCCCTAGCTGAGAGTCTGTTAGGTTGTTGGTGTTGGTGCCTCACACTGATGACAGGAAATAAGATTCTCAAGTTGGTGGTCTGTGAAAAAGGAATAAAGTTCAATTTGGTCCAGAAGCTAGAAAAATTCATACGTAAAACATTTTGGGTGTGCTATGAAATATATCTAGTTCTGTATCTATTTTTATAAGTATTAAATGAACTGTAGGTCTTTCTTATGTGGTTATGCTTACCTGTCTTGCTTCCTGTTCGAGGAGCATTGTGCAACGATTAAGGAGTATGATCATGACTCTTACTGAGACAAGAGTAAGTGTCTTGTCAATTAGTAACCTAATTATTGACTTGAGATTGTATCAGAAAATTCCCACATATTCAAATTAATACTGGATTATAAAACTTTCTGCTGTAGCTTTGTATTTGCAACATTTGCCTCTGAAGTGCTACCAATAGCTCTTCCTTTGCTCTGTTATTCAGTGCCTTGATTAGAGTAGAACAAACGCTCCAGCAAGTGTCAAACTTTACTGTTTCTCTGCTCTTTTTGGAGTTACTGTGAAATAGTTCCTAATGCTAAAGAAAGACTATAATACGCTGAACCACAGGCATGTAGGAACAGTACAAGGTGTTGTCAGCTCTGGGAAAGACAGAAACCCTATTTTCAAACCCTTGTGAATGGGTTAATGCTGTTGCTAGGAAAAGACTTGCCCTTTTACAGATCTGAAAGAAGGCAATGTTGACAGTAAGGAGTAGAGGCCTAGCAAGATTTTAAGTTTTTGTATGACTTTTATTTCGGGGAAAGAAAGGGCATTGACAACAACATCTGCCTGTAGCGCAGCTTCCCTTCCTTTTTTTTACACTTGACTTCTAATATGGATTCCAGGCATGATTCAGCAAACAGGGAAGAAGATTTTTACAAACGTGGACTGGCACAGTATTAGAAAAAAATGCTGGAAAAAACCCACCCTGGAATAAGATGAGGGGCTTTCTTTATTTGATGCATCTAAAATATGGATCTAAACAAACATGCATAAGCCTTTATCTGTAAGGGTTTTATGGGGCTCTTGCTTTAACTGCAGAAAGCCATTCGTTGGGAAGGCAGACTCAGTGTAGCAGGGCTTGCTGGGCTAACTCAGAGAAGGTCCCAACTCACCTCTAGGCTCAAAATGAAAACGATAAATCCACTAAATTGCATTCTCTGGAGATTCATTTTGTTGTTATTTGAGTACATGGCCAATAGACAGAGAATGATTTTGTGATCCAGAAATGCCAGAAATGGCACTGACAGCTGCAGTACTTCATCCCTCCTTCTTAAGTAAGCGCTTCCTTTCCAAATCTGGGACAACATTTTTAAGCTTGAGGAACAGATTTCTAAAGGCAACAGTAGCTCTTCCAGCCTATCCTCATGCCCCAAGACAAGAGCAACTCTTTCTAAACCATATCTACTAGACTGAAACATGTATATACACAAGCTATTCACCTTAAGTAGGCAACTATGAGGAGTCAAGTGTTGGCTGCATATTAAATTGAAAGCACACTGGGCACACATAAGTACAGGGATGGAAGAGAAAAAAAACTTCTGAGGGAGACAGAAACTTGATCAGTGTGGGAGTGACAGATTTTTTTCAGATGGTGCTGAGAGTTGGTGGTTATTGTATTTTAGCATATGATTAGAACAGCTTACATTTGGATATTGTTGAAATCTAATGGACAGTGGATAATCTCCAGCAATTTAAGTGTGAATTAAAATGATGAATGTCTCCTTTTGTTGAGATGGTAGCACTGTGTTTCACGTTACTGGTAGAAATAATTTATAGAGCTGATGAGAGCAATACTGTATTGACAGCAACATTAGAAAGAAACCTGTAAATTATGGATGGCAGCACAGACCTTCATAAAGCACCATTTTTCTTTTTGCAACTTTAAATCCCCAGAAGTTTGTACCCATAGTGTCCATACCTCCTCCTCTTTAGCGATTGAAGACTGTTCCTCTTTACTTAAAAAAAAAAATCAACTGAAACTGGCAAGGTCAGTCCGAATATTTTTCAGTACCACGTGTGTCCTCTGATGGTTTAGGAGACCATGAATCTACACATTTTGTTGGTTCTGAGGCTGGCAAAGAAACAGTAGAGGGATTGACAGAGACTACAGAGTGCTGGTGATGTGCAGAGATGCGAACATACCTACCGTTTCTACGCTAAAGTTTTAATAATGCTATCATTTTCTCTTAAGATTATCAGAAATGGAGACTCATCCCTTGTGATCCCTGTGTTAATTGTGCTGTTTATGATAATAATTTTCACGATTATTTTGGAAGATCTGAGTTCTGAGACATTCCTCATATATATGTGTGCATATATGCATGAACATGCATGAGTGCATCTGCATGTTTTAAGATATGAAAATTGCTCTGGTGTATTCCTGTTAAATTGCATGGTAATAACTATAACAATATCCCACATAAATTATGACTGTGGAGACTTACCTACTTGTCCTTGCCTCAGCTAATTATATTTCACTCCCATTCACTTTTTTCATGCTGTCACTTCAAATGTATATTTTTTTGGTTCTCTAACCCTGCAGTAGCTCTAGTACATTCCCTGACAGCGGAGTGGGTTACAGTTACAGTGGGGAGACTTGCTGGACTAAGTGAACTGAAATGAAAGATATTTTAGTCTCTTGACATACAGTCCTCAAGTAACTGTACGGGAAGCATTAATTTTTTTTAATGAATAAATATTTCTGACACATAATTCAAATGCCCAAAGCCAGGCACATCTGGGGACAGATTTGGTGCAGAGGCAGAGCAGCACAGGTCAGACACAGCACCTCCTTGTTTTTCAGGGCCAGGCCTTGTTGTGAAGCCCAGCATGAGGCCCAGGCTCTCTGGACCACGCATGGGGAGGAACAGGCTGCCCAGAAGGGTGTGCCCTAAAACCTTGCCCCTTTTGAGGTCCTGGCATTAACCAGCTGGAACCAAGAAGGGTGGGATCATGCTCTGACTTCTGCCTGTCCTCCAGAGCTCAGCTGTCCAGACCTGCACTTTTAAAATGCGTTAGCTTATGCTTTATATTGAAGACCCTTGATATGAAAGCATTTGCCCAGGAAGTGACTGACATGAATTCAAGTACCTCCTCATTCCAAAAAGATCCAAACTGTTACCTCCAGGAGGGTAACCAAACCCAGGGAGCACCCAAACTACAGCCAGCCTTTCAGCTAAACTTCTATTTATTTTTAAAAGCAATTTACCCTTGAAAAGGACATTCTTCTAGTAAACATTTGGCTCTAGGTTTTGTTTTGGGTGGGTGGACATCTTCAGAGAGCAACCTTACTTGGTAGAGCAGCTTTTTGTTGAAAGGGCAGGTCTGGCTGCATGTCTTCTGAGGCTCCAGAGGAGCTGAGGACACATTGTCCCCTGTCCCCATGCCTTCTGCTCTGTGTTGTCCCAGAGGAGCAGTGCTGTTATTCAGAGACCTCTTTATTCAAAAACTATGTTTTCCATTAGGGTTTTTAACACTCTAGGAACTGCCCTAATACCAATGCAACATAAGTTACATAGCAAGCTGTTAGCAAGGTAGGAAATGTATGTACCTTCACCATGAATGCCTCAGTTCACCACTCAGATTTCTGCCATTTACATTTTTTTCCTTTTCCAAAGCATTTATAGCTCTCTAATATATCACATTTTACCTTGCATGTCCTTCTCGCAAAAATAATGATAAAACAATTAAAAGTCCTCGATGGGAGAAGGATTTTTTTGTCAAAACACTTCTCAGCTTGATAAACAATGAGGTATTTCAGCCAGACTTAAAACCACAATTTCCAAAAATTTTGCCAGTTATCCTGGTGACATTGTTACTGTATTAACCTTTCTATTCTCTCTCTGGCTTCTTATACTGTCAGATATTATCAGAGTAGCTAAGCATCTCACGCATAAAATCAATAGCAAAAGTAAAATCTCTACAGGGGTTCATATTCTCTGGCAATCCTCCCTTTTCACTGGTAAAAAATTTGCTTGAGTCAGGGCTTTTTGTTTGATTTTGAAGAATGAAGGGGGGAAAATGTTTAAGAATAAATGTGTAAGCTGCACCTGCGACAAGACGACTCCTTAGAGGTCCCAGAGGCACATCCTGAAGACAGCTGCCCCGGGGTCTCCCCATGCCCGGTGAGGTGGGCATCCATGTGTACCTGCTGCCTGAGGTGACATGGGCTGGGGACAAGGACGTGGCCGACCGCAGGCTCTGCCCCGGCACTGGTGGGATCAGCGCCTACAACCGGGCTGGGTGGCCTTTGCACCGTGTGGTCCCCAGCAGCCCCAGGGCTGCTGTCCCCGAGGGGGTCAGCATAACTACTTATTTGAACCATTGACCTCACCTGGCTTCCACACCTTCCCCTGAAATGTTAGATTTCAGTTAAATTGGGCATTTTTATTTGTTTCAAAAGCCCTCTCTCTCATCTGTCTGTTGAACTACTTGGTGTCTTGATTCGCCTCCTCCACACCTTTTTGTCATGTTTCTCCCCTCAGGAGTCTCTTTTTCAGGATAAATAGATGCTATTTAGTTTCTCCTCATATGGAAGCTCTTCCATACTTTGGATCATTCTCATCTCTCTTGTCTAAAACCTATCCCTATCCCCTTTTTTATATCAAGAGACCAGGAGTGCAATGAATTACCTCAGATATGGATGCACCAAGGGTTTAAGCAATGGCATAATGATGTTTTCTGTTTCTGCTATGTTTTTTTCATCTTTCTGTGCACAGGGACACTGATGAAACCCCCCTTAATAATGTCACCAATGCCATTGTGGAGTTTTCTTTTGTATTGTCATTTATGTTGCATTTTAGAAAGGAAGAAGTATTTTTAGTAACACGTGAAGCATAAAAGCAGGTGCTGCATCTTTCAGTTTCACAATTTAACCCAAATGGCTTTCTGTGTAATTAGCTTCATGCAGTCCT
>NW_008824186.1:2753609-2755317 GCF_000699105.1 Pygoscelis adeliae
AATCTAGGCTAGTTTTTTTCCACATAAAATTTCCAGCAGCAGCATATGTGCTTGTCATGTAGTTGGGGCTGATCCAAGCCATGCAGAAGTACGTTGGATAGGGTCATGCCCGCAGTTACCCTGCAGTGCTGCGCTCACAAGAGCTGTTGAAGGGCTCCTGGTTCTCCCCCGCGGTGTGCCAGCCTCCCTGGCAGGGACAACACGATGGAGCCATGGTCTCCTGAAGGTCCCCTGTTCCTCGCAGCACGTACCCGGTGCTTCAGTCCAGCCTCATCCTGACTCCAAGAGGAGTTTGCAACCAGGGGTAGGTCTCAGAGTGGTGGCTAATTGCTGCTGGTGGCCCCTGTGCTGTTGGCAGACATCTGTGGGGAGGGCCCTGGCTGTACAAGAGGGGACTGTCTGACTCCTGTTTAGCAAATCAAACATTGGTGAGCAGGCCCACATGTTCAGTGGGTCCAGGCTAAGTGAATTCAGTGCCAAAGTAATTTAGTTCCCACCCCCCCACACCATGATGAATTTTCCTCTGAGATGCCCATGCAGAGCTTACGCTCAGGTTGTTTGTGGTGATGGTTTCTACGAAGATGTGAGCTGACACCAGCACCCGTTTCCCATGCAGTTGCTCTTAACTACAGCCCTCTTTCATGCCACCCATCCTTGTGCCAGCCCACATAAAATAAGCTGCACTGTAGATGCAATTTCCAGTAGTGACACTGATATGGGTTAACCCAAATTTTGGGAATCTGAGCTAAAAGAGAACTGATTCTTCAGAAACTGCAGGCTATCCACCCCTGGAAAACAAGCGTTAGCATTGGCTGTGTTGCCTTAGAGCAACCTCATGGCTGCCCTTAGTTATGCTGGTGGCAGCCACCCCTCTGGCTAGGGAAGCAGCTACTGGTATTTGCTCTTTTATTGCTAGTCCTGGAGCAAGCATATTTCAGCCAGATCAGAAAATCTGAGACATCAGTTTGTACTGCTGATTGTCAGCTTTTGCTTCTGCAGTAAGTGCAGTAATAACAGCAGAATATTTCCGTGGTTCCTCAGGACGCTTTGTGAGCAGTCACCTCTGACTGATCAGCAGAACAGAC
Source organism: Pygoscelis adeliae (assembly GCF_000699105.1). Classification (NCBI taxonomy): domain Eukaryota; kingdom Metazoa; phylum Chordata; class Aves; order Sphenisciformes; family Spheniscidae; genus Pygoscelis; species Pygoscelis adeliae. The sequence continues at coordinate 2,754,695 of NW_008824186.1, forward strand.
CATATTCACATACGTGACTCTTTCTCAACTGTGTCATTGCTGCTGTCAGCCCGAGAAACTGTTGTCACTGCAGTCCACAAAATTTGTATGCTACCACAACCCACAGCCCATTTCCGAGATACTTCCATGCTGCAGGACCAGTAACCTAATCTATTTTGTGTTCCAGGAAGAGCATGAGCAAAACTGAAGCGTTATGAGTTGTTCTTTGTCTTTGCGATAGCCATGGTGAAACGTCTTGGTGAAACTCCCAGATGAGTGGAGGAATCAGGCCATACTTTGTGTTAGAGAAGAACACTAAAAATATCCCTGGTGATTAAGAAAAAAAAAAAAAAGCAGTGAGAAGGCTTGTCCTTAAAACTAGAAAATAGAGCAAGGGTGAACCTCAGACTGAAAAGAAACCCCGCCACCTCCAGGCCCCAAGGATGTCCCTTGGTGGCTTCCAACAGACTCCTCGTGTGGCGCTGGCACAGCGGCCCAAAGGATGCCAGGCCCTCTCCCCCCTTCCTCGGGGCTCCGTGCAGAGGAAATGGCACCTCTCCACACTCCAGGGGCAGGGCTAGGGGACGGGGAAGAAGGGCCCATGCAACACTTGGCAATCAGTAGTTCTTTTATGGAGTGCTGGG
>NW_008824186.1:2755446-2755786 GCF_000699105.1 Pygoscelis adeliae
AAGGACCCCGGACCCTCCGGAACACTGGTGCCACCATCTCGTCCAGGGGACCCCAGGCATGGGATGAGGAAGGGGAGGGAGCCCAGGCACACGAGGGGAGGTGGAGGGCAGTCCCTGTGCCCAACGGGCAGCAGAAGGACACAGGGCAATCATCCCCAGGAAAGGGGCCCTCAGCCCACCCGACCCTCCCCCTTCTCCCAGATGAGGGCGTCTTTCAGGCCACAGGCCCCCAACTCCCAGAACAGCCATATTTGGCCACATGCATTACCATTACAGTGGCCTCCTGATGTCATGAGATACCTCACTGGCATTTGTTCCAGACCCTATAAGTACAGGGACC
>NW_008824186.1:2758511-2760823 GCF_000699105.1 Pygoscelis adeliae
GACTCTGCTCTGGTGAGACCCCACCTGGAGTACTGCATCCAGCTCCGGAGCCCTCAGCACAAGAAAGACACGGACCTGTTGGAGCGGGTCCAGAAGAGGGCCACAAAAATGGTCAGAGGGATGGAACACCTCTCCTACGAGGAAAGGCTGAGAGAGTTGGGGTTGTTCAGCCTGGAGAAGAGAAGGCTTTGGGGAGACCTTATTGCGGCCTTTCAATACTTAAAAGGGGCTTATAAGAAAAATGTGGACAGACATTTTAATAGGGCCTGTAGCAATAGGACAAGAGATAATCATTTTAAACTAAAAGAGGGTAGATTCAGACTAGTTATAAGGAAGAAATTTTGTGCGATAAGGGTGGTGAAACACTGGAACAGGTTACCCAGAGAGGTTGTAGACGCCCTATCCCTGGAAACATTCAAGGTCAGGTTGGACGGGGCCCTGAGCAACCTGATCTAGCTGAAGATGTCCCTGCTTATTGCGGGGGGGTGGGGGGAGGTGGACTAGATGACCTTTAAAGGTCCCTTCCAACCCAAACTATTCTATGAGTCTATGATTCTATGATTGATATCCTTGCTTTCCTGCTAACTTCCACCAGAAAAGCGTAGCCCATTATGATGCTATGAAGTTTGAACTTGGGATCATTTACAATAGCAGTGTTCATTCACCATTATTTTGTTGAAGCAATGTAGAAAGACAAGGCTTAATTTGTGAAATGGGCCATCTGTTCCCATACAAACTGCATAATAGAATGCACAACTATTTCAATTAATATAGTAAACCATCTTTAAGTAATACACATAATTTTGTATATATTTTTGACTGCAGAAGATGTCATCATCCTTTGCTCTAATTGTTCTTGATTCTACCTCCTCATCTTTTTATTTAAAGAAAAGGAATGACAACCTGTCTCACTGGGAGCAAAGTTTGCTCATAGATGGATCAGGAATAATTAGACCAAATGGTACCGCAAACTCCAGCAGACAGGATATCTCCATTACAGAGAGTTATGTTGTCATTTCTTTGACCATCCTCCCATCAATCCATCCATCAACAAATTAAAGTTGGCGAAAGAGCCACTTATCTTAAGTGCTTTTCACCCTGATCGCTGTCAATCTAGGTAAATAAACATTTTCCCTAGTCAGAGTTTACATATTTAACCATGTTTCAGTAGATGTCCCCTTGCTATTCATACATCCAGCAAATCACACGTGCTTTTGCTGTGTTTCCTGACTCACCTCACCCACACATTGCACCTTCATTAAATGAGCCCTGCTTCCTCTGCCTCCCTTTGGTTTGTCGTTAAAGATGGGATGACTAGGATAAAGTTGCATTAAAACTTGCAGACTGAAAAAAGTCTAGAAATTAATTTTATTCCCTTAGGTTGGAAAAGCCTGGTATCCTATGCAGGATGCACATCAGTAATGGGCCAAGTGTATGAAAGAAATAAAAAATAAAAAGCAGAGCTTTATCAGCAAGCCTGCTTTGAGGAATATGGCAATGCTACTGCATCTGACTTTCATCATTTAAACCATGATACCATAAATGACTTTAGGGCTTCATGATGAACATAAACAATGATATGAGCAGCATTATATTTGATATCTAATAAATATGTATGTGCCAGTGAATACACTGTTAAAGATATTACTTTCTCCCTATTATTTATTTTTCACTTAATTGATACATAAAGCAGTTCACACTCTGCCTGCTGCCTATCAGGCAGACGCAAAGGAATAGCAGTCTTAGTTATTAGTATTAATGTATGCCTAGTGCTTTTCAAAAGACACTCATACACACACATGCGCATAGAAGGGGTGACATTCGCCTCCTACTGAAGTCAATAGGCTATGTACCATTGCTGTCAGTAATGACGAGGGCTGTTCCCAAAGCTAACTGTAACTAAATCAGAATATGACTGAGAACAAATGCGTCGCTGTGGGCAAAGCTGGAGAGTTGTTAGGGAAGCATGAGAGGAACAACAACCTGATATTCCCTGTTGATCATTAAGGACAACTTGTCTTTCCCTCTCAAATACATTGCAAACATGACAGCTCGTTGGTACTGGCCAGGGACCAACACGTTCAGTTTTTGCATTGCTGTTGCATGGTCAGAACTAGAGCCACGAGAGCACTCGGGTGCTTTGCACCCCTCACGTCCAGCTGCGTTGTGGAAGGCACGGCTCCACGCGCGGTGCTAAGGTCCCCTGTGCAGCGCCAGTGAGGCGGGCACGGCCGGGCCTGCTGGCCTACCAACGCCCGTAAATCCTGCAGGCTGCCTGTGTGCTGCTTTGTGCCCCTTCACCTGGTGTAGGA
>NW_008824186.1:2760877-2777274 GCF_000699105.1 Pygoscelis adeliae
CATAAGAAAATGCCTTTGCAGTGACAACATGCATATTGGATAAAGCTGTACTGATATCAGTTGAAAACACTGATCTAAGAAAGATAAGGATACCTCCTCAAACAAGTTACAGTCACAAACAGCAGTACGGCACTGACACTGCCTGATCCCCACTTGAAGTCAAAGCAGACCCCAAACAGCATCTCCTCTCTTTTACCTGCAATGTGGTTGGCATTGAACATCTTACTGGTCACAGGCTTCTCTCTTTGATGCAGTCAAAGCAGAAGCAAAGGAAGATTTGACTTTCCAAACAGGGCTTGTCCCAAGTACACAAACATCTCCTGAGACTACAACTCTGAAATGGCCATTCCAGATTTTGGTGCACCCCCACTCCCCCACTTGCTCCTCCTGCCCCGTGGGTGATTGCTCAGTGCAGAGAGGCTTCACAGGGACTTGTTGGAGGGGCTGTGCCCCCCCTGACAATTTGTCAAAGGCAGGAGACGGTACAGCTGTGCTGTAAAAGTCATCACAGCCGGTGTTATGAAAGAGGACAACTCAGCAAGGGCACCTTCCCCATGGACTGCAACAGAGCAGATGTGGTGAGTAAGTAGCATAACCTTTCCTTACACCCATCTCTCTTCCTACTGCCTGTTCTTCTCAGGAGCTCAAGACAGGAGTTTGCTGTAACATGATGAAAAAAGACATGACTTTTCCACTCTTTTAATAGACACAATAAGCAAGAGTTGTCTTCCTTTCCTCTGCCAAAATGACTCACTTCTGCCTGGACAAATAAAGGGGACCAGATGAGGAATTTATACTCCTAAAATTGTAATCAAACCCTACTGCTTTCTTTCCTCAAACACAGCCATAAAACTGGTGTAAGTCTGTTCCTGCCGAGTTCAGCGGTTGAACTGCAAGGCGCTCTGCCACCCTGGGAGCATCCATGCCTCCCCTGCCCAATGCCCAACACCCACAGGAAGCAGCATGTCCCTGCACCACGTCCCAACGAGGCTGTGGCATGTGACATGACCTCACTTCTCCCATATACATGCCCATAAACACAGGGGAGAGAGAGTCAAACATGTGGGAGCAAAGAGGTCATACACAGATTTGGTGGTGTAGGGGGCAGAGCTCAAGGAGGAGGTGCAGTTTGGTCGCCCCCTCCCCAACACTTGCAGTGGACAGTGGCAAATGTCCCCACTGCAGCCTGCCGTGCTGGGGCTGTTCCCTGGCACTTGCTGCCCTCATCCTGGAGCAGAGTCTGTGTCTCACTTTGCCCAGAGGAAAATGCTTCCCGTCTCGAGGATCTTGGCAAGATATCTGAGGTGCCTTATCACATCCCATGCGTTTCAGTAATGATGAGATGCCACCCGGTGCTTGGCTCACGCTGCCTGTCTGCTCATTAAATCTCAGCCACCTCTTCAGCACTGATATTCTGATCAAGCTCTTCAAATGCAAGCATGTATGACGTCTTGCCTGTCACTAAAGGAACCCTCAGCAGAAGTCAAAGGTGGGTAAGATGGCTGAACCTTGCAGGAGTGGCCTCCATCTTTTAGCGCTTGATTTCCTCATCTTAACTCTGCATAAACACTACTTCTTTGCATTTATTTATACTCAAGTTTAAGTGCCTGTGCAAATTATAGCACAGACAGCCAGAACAGAAATGAGGCATTTAAATGGTAAATAAACACTGCCTGTGCACGGTGGTGCTTTTATAAATAATATCCCCTTTTAAGCCTTATTCTCTGCCATACAGGAATGTCACTTTTCAGAACATCTGAACCCACAAACATCACACATCAATCTCTTTATATGCTTATTTAAAGAGCATATCAAACTATTTCTGCAAGCAAAAGGACTAAATTATCCATGAATTCCAGATAACCATCCTTAACCCAGAAAATGTCAACAGTTTGCTATAATAATAGTCCCAAATGTGGCAGCTGTAGTGTTTGGAGTACCTCTTTTAGGAGTGGGCGAGCCATGCATTTCTGGGAGCATACTCACCACTGAGCATGTTCTGTCTTTCTATCCCAGGAATTAGATATTGTGCTCCACACATCTCTCTGCCCTTGCAGTTATGTAGTGCCTTTGCTGCCTTCTCTGTGCTGTGTTTCTTCTCTAAGGATGGGAATTTTCAGTACAGCCCTCCCATAGCCCTGGAGAAGCTCTTGGCAAGCAGGTGCTCAGAGAGGTGCTGCTGGAGCAGAGCCATGCCAAGCAGATAGCGGGGTGGGGGGCTCTCGGTGCAATATGATTTCTCTGTCCCCCAGGGTGAGGGGGGAGATGAAAGTGCTCAACTTCATTATTTCTGCCTGCAACTTGCAGAAACCATTCATAATTGGATGCTCCCACCCTTATCACTCTATTTATTAGCACAATACATGCTAGTTATAAATTTGGTCCTGTAGCAATTCCTGGTTGGCTTTTGTTGTTGTCCACTAAAATGCAAAGTAATAGAAAACCTTCCACCTTGCTTTCTCCTTTAACTCCTGGGCTTCTTTCCGTGAGCTCTGGATGTAGAGCCACCTTCCTGATGTTTTTTATTGCAATGTTTACAATGCAGACCTATAAACATCTACCAAATTCTATTTGAAAGGTTTATAATAACTACTGCCCACAACTATCTAACAGGGAGACATCAAGATTTGCATCCGAAACATTTTAGTGAGGATACAGGTGGTTCATGTGCACACTCTCAGCTATTGAGCTGGGTGCCATTTCAAACAACAAACCTCCATAATAAATTCAGACTGATAAGGAAGCACTGATCTTAGAGAAATGTGTTTCTCAGTCCTGGATTTTGGGCACAGGTAATAATATCATACAATCTATAGAACTACATTTGCTCTGAAGTATATGCAGAACCTTCACTGCAGTTAACAGAGAAGGGTGTGTGTTTACAGTATGTGTGCAAGTGGGAAGGAAAAAATAGTCAAAATTTTCTAGAGGTAGTCTGCTTCCACCATCCAGAGGCTACCAACTGCTAACCAGTCGTGTAGCATAGTCCTTTCCAACCTTCGCTTTCGAGGAGTGAGTGGAAAGTGGAAACAGACTGCAGTGTTTGCTCTTTCCTGAGCTCCCAAAATGCACGGCCTGTGGAGGACTGTCCCAAATTGGCTTTGGTTTCCTGCCCACCCTATACTCTGTCTTTAGTAAAAATATGTGACTTAAATTCACAGTGACAATATGATGCAGGTGTTTTACTAATATGAAATAAGTAGTCAGGAACAAGTTTGTCCAAATTGTTCATAAAGTTGATAAGAAACTAGGGAGCTTTCTTGCTTTCCAGCCAGCGGGTCCTCATCGTGGAGGCAGCAATAGCAGTGGATGGGTCTGTGCTGTGGCAAAGCAGTTGCTGACTTCAACACAGACCCAACCACCCGTGGCACATCTCACACTGATGACCACTCTTCTTGGCAGTCTGAGCACGGATGGGAACGGACGTAGAGGCAGAAACGCCTGCTGACCCTGCTGAAGGATGGTTCCAAGCAGTCCCCAGATGTGTTTGCAAGGTGGCGTGGAGAAGCTGGTGTTGCTCTCGATCCTACAGTGCCTGTTCTGTGGCTGCATAGCAGGTGTCACTGTCCAATCCTGTCAACTTGCCAGGCATTGGCTTTCTCTAAAATTTTAACAGACATGAGGGAAATGCAAATTGCAAATTCTTTTCAGCATGACTGTATTTGGTCTTTTTTGTCCCATAATCAGAATATGACGGTGAGATTTATGTAAGATGAGATTTATGTGAGATGCATGTAAGCTGCAGAACTGAAAAAAAATTGAATACTGTGCAAAGAGGGCTGAGGCAAAACACATGAGCGTTATACAGTCTCCTCCTAATGTGGTCTCTCAGAGTGGATAATAATATAAACATTCATCCATTAGAAAAAAACTACCCTTTACTGCCCCCCATTAAATACATTGGCAGTCCTATTAAAATACAAGTCAGATTTGTGTTTAATGATCTTGAAAGGAAAGTAATTGCTTGAGTATTACCATTCAAATGTTCTTACAGCAGCATATAATATTTACAGTCTAAGCGCCACTTCTGAGTGCTACGTGGCACTGGAGATTGCCCAGCCTCTTCAGAGAGAGAGCCTGTGTAGCTGAGGTACAAAAATGATACGCTCTCTGAGCACTGTAAAGCCTATGAGAAACAACTAAGCGATGGGCTGCATAATTTTTCAATTTTAATAAGCTCTTGAAAGAAAAAAAATCTTTCAAAAACCCTCGAACCCTGAGAAGGCAAGGCTTGAATGCTGCAAACGCTTGCTCAGGTGAGGAATTCTGGTGTTACTCACATGAGTCAGGCTCCTTGCTCTGTAAGCATTATGAGCCAGCATCAGGCACAAAGTCATACTGAGAACTGTGATATTTTGCTCTACGTTTTTAACCCCTGACAGTGTCTTAGTCAGTGAAAACATCATAGATTATTTGTGTTCAACTATTGCATATGTTTTTGTGGGTATATCCTCAAATTGAAGCTCATTTTGACTAAGGAAGAGGGGAAAGTGAAAGTAAAGAGGAAACAAAAATGTTTTTATTTTGTTTATTTGTACAAGTCTATCAAATGTAAACAGGGAAAGTATTTCATAAAGCATGTGGCAAGAGTGCCACAAAGAATATCAGAACTTCTCCGGTGGGAAAAAGTGAGTTCCAAGTCCTATTTTCCTTCTCTCATGTCTTGCCTATCAAGGTCTTGGTCCCTCAGGCTTCAAGAGTGATGGCGAACTCCTGGGCTTGGCATCAGTGCCACACTGCCACCCCACAGTGACTCGCGATAGCAGGCCCTGGAGTGTAAAACTGCTTGGCAAGGTCTGCCCCTTGCTCTGTGCTTGTACAGGGTGTAGCGTGGGGAGGCCACGGTCATTGCCAAGACCCTTACGCTCACCTAAAAACAAGATTAATTAAAAAATACTAACACACTCAAAATGTCTAGGGCATTGCATTTTGTTGGACATGCTGGTTCTGAGAATGACAATTCTGCCATAGTGAATTAGCTTTTACAGCCTCGGATGCCACTGTCAGATGCCATCCCAAGCAGGGAGGACAGCAAGGATATGATTTGAACAGAGTCAGATGAGATGCAGTAAAGCACCGACATGTACTAATCAAGCTGATGCCATGGGCCAGATAAGTTAGAATTAAGTTAGAATTTGGGAGGGTCTATAATCACATTATTATTTGTAATGGTTAAAGTTTCTGTAAGGGAGCAGATTATATAGTTTACCTTCTTTGTATGCACTTAACTGACAAACTGTTTCCTCTATCAGGAGGTGTTATTCCTTGCAGAGTATGGTCTTGGTTATAACCCTTTCTCCATCTCAGCCAGTCATGAAGTGGTGGTTGAAACAGTCCAGACATAGTGATCTTGATTCCCTTTTACACTGAGACTTTCTTAGATCACTCTGACAATAGAAAAGACCTGTAAACCAGGTACAAAGGTAATTCATGTTCCTGCTAAATCCCTGGGCGATGCCGGGGGCCTTAGTGCAACTAAGAATGAGACTTGAAATCTCTGCGAGTGCTGTGAAATGCCTGTACACCTCTCCGTGAGCAAACACAGGGGAAAAAGAAGACAGAGAACCAGGAAAAGGGAAAACATTTGCAGTTTATGCAAACTATAATGGCAAAGAAGAGCGGATAGACCCTTCAAGTAACCAGGGGCACGCACCTATCTTTGAAGGCATGAGCATCACTGCATATGTGTGTATAAGTCTAGACTTTATGCACTTTTAGCCGTGTGCCATGCAGAAGCAGTTTTGCAAGCCAATTTACTGACCTAAGAACTGAAAATCAACACCCAAGTCTGCCCCACTTCACTCTGCAGATTGGTACATCTTTGGATCAGGATGCTCGAGAAGCCCAGAACACTAGTAGTGTTTTCTCTGGATTCTCTTCAGTCTTTCACCAGTGAACTGAAAAATGTGACTGTGCTGAGAGATCTGGAATTTAGCTGAGCTCTGCATTATGGTTTTCTGATTCCCTAATTAGCATGGTTTAAATTTCAAGCTGGAACAGATCAGGTACAATCAACAAACCCAGAAAAAAATGCACCTATGCAATTTTAACATGACTTGCCTCAGCTTCAGGCCAACTAAACAATATGTCTGGATGACACAACACGTTGCTCTTGAGAACCTGAACAAAGCTCTTGTGTTATTATTGCAGTTGGGACTGGGTGTTATTCAGGCTTGATGACCAACTGGTGGTGCTAATGCTTCATTGGATGGGAGGTGAAGGAGGGTTCATTACCTCTCACTAAATATGTACATGTATTACACAAACCCTCTACAAATTACAAAGCAGCTTTCACCAGCCTTGCAATTAAAAGATCCAGCTTGAGTTTAAAAAGACACTTGCAGGAAACAATTATACACATGTATTCCAAAATTTCATATGGCATCACTTTAATTGTGAGAGTTTCAAGGAATAGCCACTTGCCTAGGAAACTTGACATTCAGTCCTTAGTCCTTACATTAAGGTTTTGTGTGATTTTTTTGTATCATCTGTAATATAACGTTTATCACCTGGGAGGGGGATTAGATACTAACTTGTCTGCAGAGAGCTATGAAGCAGTAAAGCACCAAGCAAGACAAGCCTGGGTTTGAGGGATAGTTAGCCACAGTCAGAGCCAACCAGCCTGGTTGATAAAGCACAGTCTGAGCCTTGGTGGGTGGGGAAGGCTCTGAAGCCAAATGTCACTCTGTGTTTCAGGCAGCACAGTCATTGACTGCAACAGAAATAGACTCCAAGAACTGCAGGAGTGTGAAAAAAAACAAACCTTGTTACTTTCATTTATTCAAGTAAGTGATACTCCTTTTTAAAAAGCCAAGGTACCATCACTCATATTTGGTGGAGGCTATTTACTCTCTTAGAGCTTTGTATTTGGTGGTGTTTTGCAGCTCTGTCCCCTAGGTGTTGCACTGAAAGTCACCTGTAACAACCAGGTCAATGACAAGTTTTGTGAGGGATTTTCCTGTTGCCAAGAGAGGAGAGGGGAGGAACTGAGTAATTTTATTTTGCAGCATGCAGACTGTGAGAGGAAAACCCCTTTTCACACCAGCTCTGACCTGTGAGGACGCTTTCTTGGAGAGGCTGAACGTGAGCTACTCAGGGTAATGGTGAGGAGTGGAAGATGGGACCCGTAGTGTGATACAGTAGTGGATGATTTGTGACATATCAGGTGATGACAGCCATCTTCCTAGCATCACGGTTGCCATTGTGTTTATTTATTCCCTGAAATCATCTTCCTCTGACAGCTGTTAAATCTCAGAAGGAGTGAGGTATCCCTGGGTCCAGCGGGAGTGGCGGACAAGGGGATATCCGCTCTGTCCACTCCCTGCAGTACGCTCCCATCCCACCCACAGTATTTGGTGTGGTGAGTGTCTGGAAGCTATTCACACCTGGCATTTCCAGCAAAATAGCTAGAAATTACTATGCCCAAGCTGGTCTTTTTCCACGTTTCCTCTTGTGATCACAGTTTTAATACTATGAAACAACCTATTGGGATACTTTGGCCATTAAGGTCAAATTTCTCCCTTAGACAAGCACTGCCTCATATTTCTGTAGCAGTAAAGTGAGGACTGTTTTTTGGAGTTTAGGGGACTTTGGCTTTCCCTGTACCAGTGTACTCTGTGAAGCTTCATCTCATAAAATACAGGCATATAAATTATTGGTTTCCTCTTGAGTAAAATGCCTGCAGGTACTGTGCCAGGCCTACAGCAGTCACCCTCAGACAGAAAGCATCTAGAGAACTGCTGTATTCAGTTCCTCAATTTCAGCCATTGTCTAGACACAAACGCCTCTCCCTCATGTAATAGAAAACAGTACAGATCCCAAACCAGGGGTTCCTGTAAGGTCAAGCTCACGAAGGTCTCCTCCTCCTCCCCATAGGAAGAAGCAGCACAGCTGCCTGGGGGATGCTGTCCTGCTAGCAAAGGCAGACGAAGCAAAGAGGGAGCTGAACTTCATCTGCTGGCATTCACTGGCCAGGATATCAAATTAAGCTGTCAATAACAATTGTGAGTCTTCTTTCTGTCCTTCCTTCTGAAGGGGGCCTGATGACATGCAATGGTCATCAGTCCATGGTTTTCTTTTTTTCCCTTCATTCCCAACAACCTGTTTTTTCTACTCCAAATCCTTTCCTAGTGGTTTTCTAAATTTCCTTTTTACAGACAGTGCCACTTCTTCTTTCCTCTCCCTGTGCATGCTTCTTTCTGAGGGAGCAGCCCCGACAATGGCTCTCCGCTTGGGATAATCGCCCGGCAAGGCGTGAGCTCCATTGTTTGCTTTCCTTTCTGGCTCATCCTGCTTGTTTCCCATACTCAGGCGTATTAATATTCCAGCTCTGATTGTCATTGTTTATCTTTTGTTGGAGAACATTTGCCTTCTGTCTCATTTAGAAAGAAGTTAAATCGGTGCCAGATTTTTAACAAAATGAAGGTTTCTTCTCTATTTTTGTTGCAGCCACTTTAAAGCTCGGCTACTTTGGATTGCAGGATGTGCAAACCCCAAGAGGCACACACATGTTGGGTGTGTGAGTGTCATGGTTTAACCCCAGCCAGCACCTAAGCACCACACAGCCGCTCACTCACTTACCCCTGGTGGGACAGGGAAAGAATCGAAAGAGTAAAAGTGAGAAAACTCAGGGGTTGAGATAAAGACAGTTTGATAGGTAAAGCAAAAGCTGTGCACACAAGCAAAGCAAAACAAGGAATTCATTCACTGCTTCCCATCAGCAGGCAGGTGTTCAGCCATCTCCAGGAAAGCAGGGCTCCATCACGCGTAACGGTTACTTGGGAAGACAAAACGCCATTACTCTGAACGTCCCCCCTTCCTTCTTCTTCCCCCAGCTTTATGTATGCTGAGTATGATGTCATATGGTATGGGATATCCCTTTGGTCAGTCGGGGTCAGCTGTACTGGCTGTGTCCCCTCCCAGCTTCTTGTGCACCCCCAGCCTGCTCGCTGGTGGGGTGGTGTGAGAGGCAGAAAAGGCCTTGGCTCTGTGTAAGCACTGCTCAGCAGTAACGAAAACATCCCTGTGTTATCAACACTGTTTTCAGCACAAATCCAAAACACAGCCCCATACTAGCTACTGTGAAGAAAATTAGCTCTACCCTAGCCTAAACCAACACATTCTCCACCCCTTATTTCATACCATTTACGCCATGCTCAGGTCTCACACTATCCAATACATCCTCATTAACCGCCACCCCCCTTCCCATCCTTTGATACAATACACAGATATCATTCCCTTAGGCTGTGGACCACCCCTGTGAAATGTCTGTAAAATGTCCATAAATGTCCACAAAATGCCCACTGAGTTCATTTAGTCCATGACTCTGGGCTCCATCTGTTTTGGTGGTCACTCAGGACAGGCAAGGTGGTGTGTTTTGTGGACTTACTGGGCACCGAAGCCAGCTCAGGTCAGGTCACTGCTGCACTTGCACTGCTTCTTGTAAAGCTTCTCCTCCATTGGTTCAGGTGGTTCCTGCTATAGTTGTTCCTATAACATGCCATTCAAATCATGGGTTACAATAATTTGAAGGTATTTCCATTACAATCTCCACCCCTGGTCCCTTTCGGCCAGACCATAAGGTTTAACGTTGCAATGAACTCCTCCCCTTGCCCCTGCTCCAGCTTGGACTTATCCACAGACTGCAGTCCCTTAGGGGTGTACCTGCTCCAAGTGGAGCCTTATCTATGAGCCACAGTCTCTCCAGGGGTATACCTGCTGCAGCGTAGATTTATCCACAGCCACAGTAGCTTTGAGGTGCACCTGTTCCAGCGTGGCCTTCTCCATGGGCCACAATGCCTTCAGTGATATACCCGCTCCAGCATGGCCAGAGCCACAGTCCCTTCAGAAGTAAACCTGCTCCAACATGGCCTTTCCCATGGCTGCAATACCTCCAGGGGTGTACCCACTCTGTTGTGGGCTTATCCATGGCCACACGTTTTGAGGTGCTCCAACATGATCTCATGCACAGCCACAGATGCTTTGAGGTGTACCTTCTCCAGTGTGGACTTATCCTTGGGCCACAATCCCTTCAGAGGTATACCTGCTGTGGCACAGACATAACCATGGCCACAGATGCTTCGAAATGTACCTGCTCTGGCATGGGCTTATCCACAGCTGCAAATGCTTTGGGGTGTCCCGCTCCTGCGTGAACTTATCCACAGGTCACTGTCCCTTTGACTTGCGTTCACACTGGAGTTCCAGCCTGTGCAGTACAGCAGAACAGAAACAGCAGCGATGCCCTGGCCACCTGCCAGCCCAGGCACATCACCATTGCTGTTATCAAAATGTTCCCAGGCACAGCAGAGTAAGATGATCAGCAGTCCAGCAGTACAGCAAGCAGTGAAAGCAAAAAGCAGCCACTAACAAGCACTAGACTCTAATATACAGTAAGGCAAGCAAGCCCCATGGCAAGCACAGGAGCCTGTCAATTAATAGCTAAACAGCAATAACAGCTATAAATTCAATCTAGCACATTCCAATCAAATCTGTCATTATCTTGAACCCTTTGAGCCCCACGTTGGGCACCAAAAAAGACTATCATGGTTTAACCCCAGCCAGCACCTAAGCACCACACAGCCGCTTGCTCACTCCACTCCCTGATGGGATGGGGGAGAGAATCAGAAGAGTAAAAGTGAGAAAACTCAGGGGTTGAGATAAAGACAGTTTGATAGGTAAAGCAAAAGCTGCGCACACAAGCAAAGCAAAACAAGGAATTCATTCACTGCTTCCCATGGGCAGGCAGGTGTTCAGCCATCTCCAGGAAAGCAGGGCTCCATCACGCGTAACGGTTACTTGGGAAGACAAAACGCCATTACTCTGAACGTCCCCCCTTCCTTCTTCTTCCCCCAGCTTTATGTATGCTGAGTATGATGTCATATGGTATGGAATATCCCTTTGGTCAGTCGGGGTCAGCTGTACTGGCTGTGTCCCCTCCCAGCTTCTTGTGCACCCCCAGCCTGCTCGCTGGTGGGGGTGTGTGAGAGGCAGAAAAGGCCTTGGCTCTGTGTAAGCACTGCTCAGCAGTAACGAAAACGTCCCTGTATTATCAACACTGTTTTCAGCACAAATCCAAAACACAGCCCCATACTAGCTACTGTGAAGAAAATTAGCTCTATCCCACCCAAAACCAGCAGAGCAAGTCAGATAATTGCATGTACAAATGTCTATTTAAATGCATGTCTGTTGATCTTCATTCCTAAACACATGATCACCGTATACCCACATCAAAATGGGGCTGTGTTTCAGTGAAGGTGCAATGTGAATGTTACGGCTGCTGTGCAGGGGCACGGGGCAGAGCGGACAGAGTTCTTGCCTTCTGACATTTGCAAATTTCTTCCTTAATCTCTCTGGTGCAGGATTTGCTGTCAAGAAACATTGTCTGGGATGAGCTGTTGAGATTCAGGTTATCAACCAAACATTAATTATTCTTCTCAACAGCTAGGCTAGACAATACAAATTTAAAGAAAGAAATGAGTATGAATCATGTTCAGTACTTCAAATCTAGAATGAATCATGCTGTAGGAACAAAATCATGTACCATAAGCATATGTGTGTCGAGACATAACAGAGGCAGAACCTCAGCTGGGGCTGGGCCATGTAATGCCACTGGCATCAAAAGACGTTTTCCTCGGTTTTAAGACCCCAACCAGTTTTGTTTATTCTGAGCACCTAGAGAGCAATTCCAGATAACGACAAGATCTGTCAGGTTGTGCTGAGGAAAGCTGAAGCCAGAATAACAAATAAGATCTGTTAATCTTTTGCAGTAGAAAACTATTTTATTTTAATCATGCTTATGCAAGAAACTGCTCAGACAGACAGAAGTAGTATAGGCCCTTGGAGAAGCTGTAACAAGTGCCTTCCCACTCGCCAGGCAAAGTATCAGTGCAAAAAGCATCAGAGCTTTTTGAAAGAACAGCAAGCGCACCTGTCTGTTGTAGTTACTAAGCAAGAAGACCCAGGTCTTCAGTTCATGTAGCTTGGGGCAGCTCAACTGATTTCAGTACAGCTTTATGTTTATATTCCTATGTTCCACGTATGGTAGAAATGTCATCGTGCTTAATTTCATCATGGTGTTGTCCCTGTATTCAACTGGGCTAGAGATTAAGTATTTACATTTCAGTATACACAACTAAATGCTTTTAAACCCAAGCCAGGGGTTTAAAATCTCAGAATAGAGCCATAAAGAGCTAATGAGAAGAATAAAAATCAGATAGTTAAAAAATGATGTAAGGTAGAGTCTTAATTTTTTATTATTAAATTCACAGCACATTAAATATTAAGTGTTCATAAACTTTGTTTTGTGCAATGATAAATTAATAATATCTACATAGACATGTTCTTTTACAACAGGGAAGCTAAGAAACATAGTACCAGAGGACCTTGTGTTGACAACTGAAGCTATTAGAATAGACTCCTTAATCTTCAATCATAAAAAGTAGATAATGTTATTTCTTATTACTATTAAATACAGAGTGCCTTACTAGGAAACATATATGTCATTACTAAAAATAACTACCAGAGAATGTTTTGAGCAAGGAAGAAAAAGATGTTAGCAAATTATATCTTGAGATAAATTCAGTGAAATATTCTCTGCTAATCTCCGCCATATAAAAATTGCTTTTCAACTTATTCTTCTGTTAGCCCATAACAGGTTGCATAAGGTTTTTGTCTGAGCACAGAAACAGTCATGCTTTAACATGGTATATTGTACTTTTGGGAATAGTTACCAATTGCTAATGCCCCCAAAATGCAGACTGGGTTATATGCTTTCTGTATCACTGAAAAGCTTCTGCCGATCTCCACTGACGGAGGGATGCAGGAAGGGATGATGAACTTTGTGTTTTCCTTCTTGTCTATGAGCAGTGAACAATGCTTCCTTGATTAAAACCAGGGCATTTTAGTAACTTTTGTCCAGGATTTAGCAACATCATTCATTCAAATGTTTCCTGTGGTTCATAAATACATGGAGGAAGGGGCATCTTCCAGGCCAGTCTTCTCAAAAACTAAATCCTTGTCTGCAGACCAGACCCATGGAGATGTATTTCAGAATGAAATGTAACCTAAATGAAGGAATTATGGTTTTGTTAAGTATTTATACATGACCTAGACAGCAGACCCATCCACTGGTTACTGGTATAGCTACCAGCACATGGGAGTGGTCTTACTTTGAAGACAGGAGTCTGCAGGAACCCCTTCGCTGGGACAGTAGCACAGCTGGTAAAAAGCAGTTTCAAGCATCTCAAACCCACAGTGAACCCTCTTCCAGAAAGGGGTAGGACAAAACCTTGGTTTGCATGAACACACACTAATTTTTGTGTCCTGATACTTTAAATATTTTTTTTCCAAACTAGGAGTCAAAGGAAACTCATTTCAGCTTTCTATGAACAATTTTGAATGGACAAACCAAAAGAAGTTATGTTTGGACACATTTTTGCCTTCAAAACCTATGCAGTGCCTTCTGTGTTTGCCTTTGCAGTGTGCCAGCCCCTGACCCCGCATGTTGCCTGGCCGGGGCCAGCGCCGGCTCCTCTGCGGTGCCGGTGCAGGGACTGGCACTCAGCCACCTCCACCCCAGGAGCCCGACACGGGTCTCGTGCAACTCCTGCCCCAGTTTTTTTTCTCGTGATCCTAATCAGAGGCTTGGGTAAGGATGGGCTGGAGCAACACGTGCTCTCGTTGTCTGTTTTTAACGGGCGTACGGTCTGCCCCAGCCAGCTGATGGGAACTAGGACATGCAGAGGAGTGCATCCTCCTCGTTCAGCTGCTGCTACGGCCTTGGAGCCAGCTGGAGCATTAAGGAGCTGAGCAGCTCCCTGCCAGCCCGGCTCCTGGGGCCAGCTTTAGGCGCAGGCGAAATCAGCAGTTGCCTGGAGAGGCAGGCTGGTGGAGGCAGCAAAATCGCAGCCGGGAGAGGACGAGCCGTGCCCTGGGGTGCAGCAGCAGCTGCTGCTCCCTGACAGGCTTCCCTGGACCCCCCACTCCCCTGCAGCACAGCCCCTTCCCGTCTTTCTTCCCAGTTACGGGGGCTCTGGCTGCTTGCCTGCAGCCCTGCCCTTGCTCTGCCTTTCCCAGTGCTGCCTCTCTCTTGGGGCTGGCCTTGCCACCGGGACCCCCATCTCACACTCGCCTTGGAGCCACGGCAGGGACAGCAGGGACCATCAGTGGCCCCCGGTCACCCCTCTTCTGTTTCAGGCTTCCTCTTCATGGAAAAGAGGTTTCTGCCTCCCAAAAAGCATTCCCAGACCTATGCCTCGAACCCAGGGGACATCCGACTGTGCTGCATTAGATGCAAAGCACAGATGCTGCATTAGGTGCAAAAACCAGAGGGAGAGCAAAGGTGGTGGGGAGGAAGGCTGGGCTCTCCTTCCTATTTCAAGATGTACTTTCAGAGGCTCTGCATTTGCTTTTGCATGGGGAGGATGTTCACTGGTGAGAACTCATCCCCACTCACGCAGTCAGGCCAGGCTCTGCAGGCACTGCTTTGGGAAAGGTGAACGTGGGGCGGTCGGCACACCCCTTCGCCACGCTCAGCCCCCCTGAGCCTATGCTGTCTCATGGATAGCTTCTGCCGAAAGCCACCTGCAGGAGACTGCCACATACCAATCTCTCTCTTATGTGCTTTTTAACCTGCTCTCGGTAACACAGAGAGCAGAGAGGGGCCAGTGCCTGCTCTGTATGCCAGCCAGGAGACACTACTTTTTTTGTTATGTTAAAGAATAGGGAGAAAACGTCCCTGAGCAAGAACGTCAGTGTCCCAACCTTCCAGGTGGGCAACACTGACATGTCAAAATTGCAACCAGGGCTGCCAAAGCACTGCGGGCACACCCTAGTCGATGGGCAGCCTGGCGTCAGCTCCCCAGTGACCTGGGGGCACAGCCCCTAAACTAGGTGAACCTGACCATGCAGATCCCCCAGCAGATGGGCTGGACATGGGCTACAGATAAGCAGCATTTTCAGAAAGCACCTTCATAAAATACTGTGATTTTTGGGACACCTAGCTTTTGGGAAAGCATAAAAAAAGGTCTCAAGCTGATAGGCATTAGCGACAGGGAAGGCAAATGAGTTATCAAAACAGCTAATGGGGTTTAAGTGCGATAACCCCAGGCTGACAGTGGCAGATACCATCGGTGAGACACCTGGTCAGGAATACCTGTACTGCACAGCAGAGGTATTACTGGCTCGGCACAAACTAGAAGAGGCATGATGCAGGCTAGCAGGATTAGAAGAGACCTCCACCTGGCTGAATTTAGGGTAAGCTCCTCAGCATTTAGTCCCAGGGTAGTTTAAATAGTTTTCTGCTTAAGGGATTGGCTCTGAAAATCCCTCTCTTAAGCACTTAACTACAGGTCGGCTTGTTGGCACAGACCAGCCTCATTTGGGTTGCGCGTTCCCAAAGGCGATGGCTCAGCGGAGGGCTGGGAGCCGCCACGCTCCGATGTGTGCTACCTGCAGAAACAGGCTCCACATCACTCCTTTTGGGCTGCTTCAAGATCACTGCCGGTCGCTGCGCTGCCTTCTTTGCAGCAAGCTGGAGTCCCGCTGCGCCAGGCTGCCGTCTGCAGCGCAGACATCACTGTGGGGCAACCACACTGAAACACAGGCATAGAGGGGCTGCGTTTCTCTGCTGTCTCCCAGAAGGATTACTGATGTAGGATGAAGGATACTTTCCCAATGCTTCATCAAGCAGCCCTGTGGCTTTTTTTTCCCCCTTTCATTTTGGTTTTTCAACTGGTCCAGCTTTCTGTGATGCACTTGCAAGATATGGCATTGCTTTGTGATTATAATATTTTTTTTCATTATAAACCTACTCTAGCTGGATCTTTCCAAAGCAGCTAAACTGTATAGGTGACAAGCTTTTCATTTGTATACTTGGGAGTCATTTGGTCAAGTAAAGCTGCTGTATGTAAACGTTGCATTCACTGCATAACAATTGGAGTGAAGTTTTTATGCACAGGGCTTTTTATTTTCCAATCAGCAGCCCTGAGTTTGGACTTTTGGGGTAAACTGGTAGCTCTGGGCAGCTTTGAAGCATCACAAGTGGAGGGTTTTGTCTCCAGAAGATTTACTAGCAGCGAGCTTTTCTTCAACCGTTTTATTAGCCTCCTTTTACATATGTATAGCAGTGAAGGGAAAAAACCTGTTGTTGGTGAAGTACAGAGCCTATTTCCCCTGTGGTATTCACACAAAAAAATTGTGTGAAAAATTGTTGCCCAGGGCCTCCCCAAATCCTGAAATTTAGCTTAACGCCATGAGGTTTTCAAACCCTTCAAGCCTTCTCCGCCCCCACCCCCACTCTTTTAAAGGTTGAAGCTGGGGTAACAAATTCAGCGGTGAGAATGGATGCCCTGCCCTTGGCTTCAGCCGGCGCTGCCAAAATAAATCTGAGCCCCCCAGCT
>NW_008824186.1:2777321-2778451 GCF_000699105.1 Pygoscelis adeliae
ACATGGGTTTTATAATTTTAACTTGCAAGTTCTTGTTGAATTGAGCCCTGTTGCGTGGACAAATTGGACAAGAAAAGTTTAAATGTTACCACTTTGGCTTCTCCTCAAGTGGTGCTGAGCACAGATGTTTGCGGGGGCCATCGTGTCCCTATAAGAATGGGGGCTTTGTGTGCATAACCTTACAAAGGGCAGAATAGCCCTGCTTTGCTGCCAGCCACAGGATCATCCTATCTTTATGTGTTGATTTATTAGGCCAGGGATGAATGAAACCGTAATTAATATTACTGAAGCATTAGAGTCTATTTAATTTAAATGCCACTGAATATTTCACTTTCAGTTGGGAGTGACAATGTGTTCGGGACTGTTGGTGAAAGCCTCAGCCATCTGTTACCCCTACTAAGAAGGGAAGACAAGAGAGACACAAGGAGACAGAGAGCATTGAGCTTTGTGGCTTTTCCAAGCCTCCAGGATCATCATTCAACTCAAGGGCAGCCAAGAAACATTCCTGCGCATTGGACCCTTAGTGTATAGGGGAAAGGCCTGAAAGGGTATAGGGGCAACACATCTCCCCAAAGGATGGAGAGAGAGGGAGACAGAGGGAGAAAGATGGAGATTTACAGTACGTACATAAGTACATACATACATACAAGTATGTGTGAGCGTGTGCATCGAAATCAAGTGTAAGGCAGTAGAAGGAGGGTAGAGCAGGAAACTGGCCAACTTACAGATGGTCTAAAAATATTTTTTAAAGGTGGGAGGGGGAAAAGAGTCAAGGCAATGTTTGAATGTTGGTTTTAATTAGCAGAGAGGTTCCAGTCCAGCTTCACCACAGCAAACATCCAGGCATTGATTTGACGGGCACCGTGATGAGGGGAGCATGAGACATTCCCTGCAAGCTGCTGCCGCGACATGGTCTCCACCAAGCTCAAACAAAAAAAGGAGGGGAAAAAAGAAAAGGCAACGGCGTAGGGAGCAGCCTTAGTCCCTGAGAAATGCTGTGCGGCACCAAATAACCGGCTGGCGAAGCGTCACCTTTGCTCCTGCGGTGACAGAGGGGGGACGTGGTGGGTCCCCGGGCGGAGCGAGGGGCTGGGCGCGCGGGCAGGAGGAGCGTGCCGGCACTGGGGCCA
>NW_008824186.1:2778492-2781458 GCF_000699105.1 Pygoscelis adeliae
GGATGGTAATTAGCACAGTGGGTTTTCTTATAATTGGGATCATTTGTTCTCCCAGTTTTTCTCCTGCGAACTGATTTCATGCCAGAGGGAAGCTGTGTGACTCACACCTTGCCATGCCAATTAGCTGATAAACATCAAATGTAAACAAAGATGGCCTAATTAAGACTAGTCGTCCAACTTCTACATGCATCTTGTCAAAATCCCACCGGCCTTTTGCATCCAGACTTATTTTCTTGTTTGCTGGGACGAAATTAGTGGCTTTGCACAAGAACCACTTATCTTTGAGAGAAGCTTAGAGCAGGTAATGAGGAAAATTGGGAGCTGGCCGCGGGAGCAGTGTCACCCCCTCCGTCTCGGCAGGGACAGACAGGGCGAGCGCCACCTTGGAGCTCCACACTGTGGCTGAGAGCAGGGATTTGTCTGCCACTGGGTAATGCTGGGGGCTGGTTTCTGACCCAGCAGCCACATCTTGGGGTATTCACTCAATTTGTCTTCCCAAGTACTACTGTCTGTACATTAAATCTGTAATGTGTGTCTCTCCTGCCACTCTCACCTGCTGTGAAAATTCATCAATCAGAGCCCATCACTTACCCTGAGCCCGTGTCCCCCCCCCTGCCCCGGCTCGCAGCCTGGGGAGTTTTTTGCGCTTTGGAGAGGAGGTATATGACAGCGACACATCCGAGCGGCAGCATTTCACACCCACTTCGCACCGGAGTGAAGGATCACACAGGTGAGCTGTGGCAGAGAAACAAGCCCATGGAGGAAATTTTATTCCAGGAGGTATGCTAATGAAATCCGTAGGACTGTTTCATGGCAGTGTTAGCAAAAAAAAAAAAAAAAAAGGCAAGACAGCGGAAGGGATCTCAGTGGGTCATCTGGACCATCCCCTCTGCCCCTAGGCAAGATTCCCTGGGTCTCTGCGGCTCCCATGGCTCATCCCACCAGCCTGTCCTGGTGTCTCATTGGCCTTACTGTCAGGGAAGACTTGCTTTAGGTTTGAACTGAATCTCTTTGCTGCACACTAAGCCCATTTGCTCCTGTCCAGCCCAGGATGAACACAGAGAGCAAGTCCTTCTCTTCCCCTTTGTGACCATCTTTAACGTACTTGAAGGTTGTTATAATCTCTTCCTTCCCAGCACCTTCTCCTCTTTTAAGCTCAGCAACCCCAGGTCATTCATCTGTTCCTTGTAAGTCATATTTTCCAGGTCTTTCATCATTTTCACTGCTCACTTCTGAAGTCTCTCCAAGCATTTCTGTTGCTCCTGAAGCACAGCCTCCAAATGGGAGCATGGTGTCCATCTGGCTGTGCTTCACCCCATCCCCGGATGCAGCACCCTTGTCCCTCCTGCATTGCACCTTGCTTCTTCCAGCCCGACATGGTCCTCCTGAATGCCATCCCACTTCCCTGTGTACCGCTGGTCCTCTTTGCTTTGGGTCATCTGAGACTGTAAGTAGGTAACATCAGCTCCACTATCCAGGGCAGGAATGGCAATTTAGCACTGGCTGGTTGCAAGGCTGACCGTCCTCAAGCCCACCTCTCTGCTGGTCCAAACTGGCACTGAATTAGCTACTACTCTCTTGCTGCTGCTGTGGTTTTGCAGAATCTCTTACACTAGCTTCATCCAAACCATGTTGCCCAATGTTGCTCAAGAAAACATCATGTGAAGCGCTGCCTTCCCCAGGGTACGTCCACCTGGGGTATGTCCCAGGTACATCTACCTGGGGTACCTGGTGGTACCCCACCAGGGTACATCCACCACTTCTGTCTGCATGACAAGACTTCCTCTGTCATAGAAAATAACTGGAGTGGTTTAACACAGTTTGTTCTTGACAAATCCCCATTGGTAGCTACCCCTCTGGCTGTTTACAAACAGTTGTATGATTATTTGCTACAGCACTTTCCTGGATTGCCTTGTCTAAAACTCACTGGTGCCTCTTCCTAACGTAAAGGTTCTGTACAAGCCCTCAGTGAAAACTGCTGATTGCTTTGAGCCCACTTGAGGTCCTTTGCTAACTATCCCAGGTGCTGGGGAATAACCTCTCACACCATGTCAATGAGAGTGATAAAACGCTGTTGATACTTCCCTGCTTCCCACAAAAGATTACAGAAAATAACTTTGAGAAGTTACCTATTCTGATTGAACTGATGTCTCGTTCACCCACACGTGAGAAAGAGACCTACTTCTCTGAGAGGGGGTAGCAATTAGTTATGCCTCACACTCACCTGCGGGTACCCATCTTTCTTACGACCAGTTACGCAGTTTATGTCAGCGTCTCTGTAAATGACAAGGTTCATTAAAAGGAAAGATGAAGGAAAGCAGGAAAGACAGATATAGCGCAATTGCAAAGGGTGGCCAGTCACAGCTGGTGTCAGTGGCATTTCCTTCCCAACTGCCTGTTTGGAGATGCTCCAGAAATAAGCATGGACTCTCCCCACTGGTTTGACCAGGTTTGGGAAGTGGGGCTGGATGGATCGGCTCTTTATAAAGAGGGAATGGAAAGCATATCTTTTCACACAACAAATACATGTAATTCTGATGTCATTTATTTAAAGAACCTTACAGCTAAGACCTCAAATTTTTGAAAGTCATTGTCTGGCTTGCAAATTGTCCTTTGAAGTGTTGAATGCCAAGCACTGCTTTCAAGTGAAGGCAGGGAGGATGCGTTGGTACCTGGCTGGAGGAGTGAAGAAGCTTCACACCAAGCTGCTGCTGTCCCGATCAGTGCAAACATACAAAAATAAAGCACAGAAATACGTTTTGCACTATGAGTGTGGGTGTACCCACAGCTCACATCAGTATAGATGTACTTACAGCACAGAAGTGAAGGTGTGAAGCTACCTCAGCTGTTTTAATGGGTAAGTCATCTAATACATAGTAAGAGAACAATTTCATGGTTATTCAATAGTCTGGTGGGGTTCTGGGGAAGACAGTTCGGAATAATGCGTAAAGCAGACCCTTGTCGGC
>NW_008824186.1:2781487-2781914 GCF_000699105.1 Pygoscelis adeliae
TTTTTATATTTCATGAACCTACTATTGTCTAAAAACATTTTGAAAAGAGTTTACCAGCTAATCAGCAAAGCAACATAATTATGCCAGATGACAAAGCATTTCATGTGTATAAGATTCTCCACTGGCAGGGCTCAAAACAACATGTAGCCTCATAACTTTTTAAATTCCAGTCAGATCCTGCACGCTCTCCCTACCGGCCTCCAGCTGACTCATCCTTTTCAGAATATTTCTTTTCATTACTCTGTCTGTAGGCTGCACATCCCGGAGCCGGAGCCAGATCAAGCTGGTACCAGCCAGTGCGGTGAACCAGCATTTCTCCATGGTGGTCTCATCAGTTTCTGCTGAATTTCAGCTTTCACTGAAAAGGAAAGGGGAAAAAAAAAAACCAAGCTCTCTAGGAACGAGGAGCAAGCTTTGTGACTGTGGC
>NW_008824186.1:2781959-2799147 GCF_000699105.1 Pygoscelis adeliae
CCGGATTGAACCACAGAGTGGATCTACGGCATGTCCCAATGCCAGCGGTGGCAGTGTCACCTGTGGGAGCTGTGGGTGTCTCCCCATTCCTACCCGCGCGACTGGAGCACAGGGCATGGGACGCTGGAGGGGAGATGACCCCGTATAAATCAGGCTGCTGTGAGGGTGAAGCAACCTGGTGCAAACCCCATGCTGGTGTCCCTGCCCTGGGGTCCCGTGGCAGGGGAGCCCCTCGGGCACATCGGTGCCCATCGCCGTGAGGCTGCTCTCCCTGCACCTGCCCTGCCCCAGCACAGCCGCTCCATGCCAAGTGGCCCTTTCTCCGCGTGAGAACCAAGGGGAGAACAATGCTCGTCAGCCAGAAAAGCACCATGTAAGTAGAAATGGAAGATTTCCAGTTCCTAAAGAGCTACCAGTGAGCATTTTCAAAGTGGCGTTAAAGAACACTTTGAAGTACAGCCCGTGATTTAAAAAAATGCGTTTGCGGGATAAATCCATATCTTGTTCCAAAGATACAAACTAAGCTTCATTTTACTAAATATAGACATGTAAGGCATGGCAAAATTCATCAAAACTCTCAATCATATCTCCCAAAGAGATATGTTGTGACAGGAGACCAGCAACCCCATGAAAATAAGGGCTCGGTATTCCAGTACTTACACGCACGAGTTACCTCCATAGTGTAAGCAAAGCCACTGGATCAAATGCTTGCAGGATTACACCCTTCACACTGGCAGCTTACACCAGGTCGCTTGGCAGGATCTTTCCCACCGGGCGGTGGCTCACCCTCCGGCCAGGCCCCCGGCACCTCCTCTGTGCTGATGGTGAGTCTCCAGAGCTTAGCTTTTCCGCCATCAGAGATCAAGTAGAAAAGTAACATTAAAAAAGAAGCTTTATTGATTCAGTTATACGAAATGATCCCCTTTGCAGCACAGTTTACACTAAGCCTCCAAATCTGACACCTCTTTGAAAGCCCTCTTAATATATCCAATTATAGATTTTCAGCAACTTTGTGGAATGTCGGCTTTCCTGGCGACTGACCCCGGAAAACACCATTGAAATCAGGAGGGATTTTGCTATTGAGCTCAGTGGGGGAGGATCAGGTCCTACATAATTTTATTGTCAGCAATGATGACCTCTCTTCACAAATGAAGAATACCCATCCTGAACCATGGCCTTCAGAACGTAAACCATTTATTTTTATAGCTGGATCCTTCCCCAAGTGGGATATTTTGTGCATGGTTAACTTATCCCAGGGCTTTAAATGCTTGCCAAGTGGCTTTAATAGCAGGATGTTGTTTAAAAAGATTGGGAAGGATTGTGGGCAGTAATAGAGATAATTGCCAAGGAGAGATAAATGAATCTTCAATCTCAAACCAACTTGGCTTTATCGTTGGGTCAGGAGGGAAGATCCAGAAAAATCCCCTGTCTAAGACTAAATGCATAATGATAGTTTGGGATTTAGGGAAGTTGGCAGCTGTCGAGATTTTTTGATAAAAACATCTTTTGAGGCTTAATACAGGTTTGCAATTCCATATAAAGGCATGAAAACCCCTTTTCACTCCAGGGATTTGGCATCGCGGAATAAAAAAGCTGGAGGTGAATTTTTGGGAGAGGAGCAGACAGCAAGTGACATCCTGAACTGAGAGTTCTGCAAGCTGCACAGGGGTAGTGAAACTGTGTGCGAAGGGGCTGAGCACAGAGCCAAGCAGGTAAGGAGTGTTTTGCAGGACATGGGGCACCTGCAAGGGGACGGGTGCCCCTTAACCACCCCTCGGCCACCCCCCGATCACCTCTCGGCCACCCCTCGGCTACCCCTCAGCTGCCCCTTGGGCCCCGGAGCAGCTGGGAGAGGGCGACGCATGCCAGACCCAAAGCTTTCCTTTCTGCTTTGCAAATAGCAGAGAGAGCATTTCCAGAAGATATTCAAGCGTATTTATTTATTTATTCATTCACCAGGGAGGGGAGGAGGTCAAAAGGCAACCATTTTAATGAGAAATTATCTTACCTTTTCATGCAGAATAAGGTACTGCATGACACAGCGACATTTCGGGTCAACCTTTTTAAAAATGAGTTGCCAAATAAAGACTGCTGAAAAAGAAAAAACAAAGACTGACTTCAGACAGGTCTCCTCTGCTAGGATTTGGGGGGGGGGGGTGAGTGGAGTTTCAGCTTTTCTTCCTCTGGGGAATCCTCCTTTCCCTTGCCTGCTGTCAGACAGCACCCCACAGCACCCCAGGCAGCAGGACCCTTGCTGCTCTCTGCAGTCCAGGCCAGCCGGGGTGACTTCTGCAAACACTCACAGGGCTTGTAAAAGAGTAGGGACAGGCATTTTAGAGAGAGATGACTTATTTTTCAGCAAAGGCTTTACCCAGCCGAGGGTTGCAGGGGGGACTTCTGGGATATAATCAGTGAATGTGGAGCACTCACGGGGCTTCTGTGAGAGTGGAAAAGGCATTTTAGCAAATTATAACTTATTTTTCAGCAAAGACCTTTTCCAGCTCAGGGTGGGGCTTTCCCCAGTTATTTTCTTACCAGACTACTTTTTTCCATTCTAGACCCTATATTCTCAGCTACGGGAAATAACATGGAGGAAACCCAGAAGCACCGTACAGGGGGAGGCCTGACAAAATGATTTCTCTCTGTATGATCTGAAAAGGAAACCATGACCCATTTTTCCAAAAGCAATATTAAAAAAGGCAGAGCAACGTGACACGAGCAATAGAAAACGGGCCACCTTTGTATTAGAGTCGCTATTTCAAACCTCCCAGCTACTTCCCATGTTTGCAAATGCCCGCGAGAGGCTGACAAAAGCTGTGAAGGAGGTGCATGGTTTGGCGTGATAAATCCTTCTCCATACGCAGGGTCCAGGGGGAGTGTCGTTCTTGCAACGTTTACAAAAAAAAAGAGGTCAAAAACTAGCTATGAAATAAAACTGGGGCAAAACCATCCCAAAACACAAAAAAAAAATTCCCCTGCCAGTGAGCACAGCTCCATGTTACCCAGAAGGAGAGCCTTCCCACCAGCGTGTGAATTACAGCCCATTCCCAGCTCAGGGATCTGCATTTTCAGACTGGCTTAGCCCCTCTCTGGGGAAGGGGTGCAGCCTCCCCGGCCGGCGGGCCATCGGCTAAACTCGCCGCTGCCTCGGGCTCCTGTTCACAGCCCGCTTGCCTTAATATTGACATGCTCACACTTGGCGGTATTATTCGGAGCTTTGGGTCTGATGATCATATTTATATGGCTGACACCCAGACCTACTTGCCTATTCCTGCGAATTCCCGTGAAGTGCTGTCATGGCTTATTACCTGTCTATCTGCACTTCAAGCCTGGGTGACTTTTAATTTTTTGAAGCTTAATGCTGGGAAAACAGAATCGCTTCAGATTGGTTCAGTTCACCTCCTGGATGTACGGATTTATGATATATAATACTGTATCACACACAGCTCGGGAGCTGGTTTCACTGCTAGGCTTTTAAAAATGGCCTTATTTTATCTGAAATAAACCTTTTCAGAAGCATATCAGCAAGAGGAGAGAAGGGAAAATATCTTCATCAGATTTCAGAAACTTCTGCGACTTTTGTTGCATGTTGCTTGTCAGGCTGAGGAGCCCTTGTTCATGCCTTGGTCTAATCCAGAGTTGTGTATCGAGCTCAGTGATAATTGGAAACTCTTCTCACTCCAGCATTTTCAGCTGTTGTAAAAGTCTGCAGCTAATGTCATAACAAGAATTAAACTGTCTCATCATATTACACCCGTCTTAGCTGACTTCACTGGCTATTAAGGTGACAGCGCATTGATTTAAAATTTGTGTTAATTGTTTACCCCTTCTTGCAGAGGCTTTCTTGGGGTTTTTGTAGCAAGCTGCAGGCTTTCTGGAGCTGTGGATTATCTTTGCATTCTACTTTATATGGACTTACAAAAAAATATCCTCTTTGTCTGGATCACACCACGTAATACCCTCAGCCTGTAGATTTCTTTGGCACATATATTCCCTGCATGGGTCACTTTTAAAAATAAGCTAGTGGAGAGGGCATGGCTGGCTTTGATATTACAAGACTTTAAGAGGCTTTTTTCCCTCTCTGATTTTTATTTTTATTGTTGCCTTCAGTTTTTCCAACTACTAATAGCAGGGGTGTTGTTTTAGATAAACAAATGTACTCACTGTGCCTACAAAACGTTTCGCTTTATAGGTTTAACAGAGAAAGTGGCCTGTACACCCCACCTGCCCCCAAAACAGACCTCACAGCCCATCATCCTCAGGCTTCCACTTTTGGGGTGAATAGATCGATCCCAGTGTAAGCCAGTGGTAACAAACTTTCTACCTAGAGTTGAGAATGAAAACTTCTTTGTGCCATATGCTGTCTCTCTGGCACAAAATGAGCATCACCTCAACGGAAGTTTGGCATGCTTGGCGATTGCAGGGCTGGTGAATAGGGGACATTTTCTTTTTTTTCCATGATCTAGCTCTCCAAATCCATAAACAATGTATTTCTCCACAGATATTATAAAAAAATCCTTTATTGTCTCCGAGACTAGCAGTTTTATTCACCCCCTTCACTGAGGGCTGAAACATTTCTTACCTTCTGCTCCACTTTGTTGTGCTTTCTCTCACTGGAATAATTATTAGAATGGGAAATAGGAAGACATCAACTTGACTTAACAAAAAAATCTTCCGGTTTAAGGGAAAGAAGTAAGTAATAAATATTTATGTGTGTTTTAAATCCTATTGAAATCACTGACTGGTTTTTGTCCCAGATGACAGGGACTTTGGATCAGACCTCGGGCTCGTTCTTGGAACGTGACCTGGACTTCTTCCTAAGAAGACCCGCTCTGCCTTCCCCAGGCAGAAAGTGCTAATCACATAACCAGCCCTTCCCTCGCCCCATCTCCCACTAGTTCTTTTTTTCACTTTTTAGTAAAAAAAACCATGAGCTTGTGCATGAGCTGCAACTGGATTTTAAAATTCTCTAGCGGCCAGTACATTTTACACAGTTTATAGCTTATAAACATGATTGTAAATTGCAAAACTATTACTAGTTATTTGAGTTCCCAGCGCTTATACCTGGGGAAAAGCAAAGTCTCCCAAGTGTCATTAGAGAGCACTTCATTAGAAAAAAACATTTACTATTTATATTTTGAGCAGAAAAGTGCCACTCACTTGTATGAATAAAGCATGTGCTTTCCCAGGCTGCTGCTGGCTGTTCCCTGCACACCAGCGGCCTCAGCCAGCTCGGGCACCCACGCATGACAGAGCCTTGAAAACGGAGAGGGATTTGCTGTAATAGCTCCAGCAACAAGTACGGCTGCCGGATGGCGCTGAGGGCTGCTTGGGTGCTCTTGCCATTAAAGCAGTGCCAGTAAGGTAGTCTATATTTAACGTGAACTTTTCTGCCTTTGAAAAGCACTGCTTGGTGCACAATAACCGCGCTTTAAAAGCCTTTTGTTTCATTCCTGTTTTGATGAACTTCTTTCCCTTTGATGTTCATCTGGATTTTAATCGCGATAAAACGCGCACAATGGTTAGATTGTGGAAGAGAAAAAGGTGCTGGGAGAGCACAATACAGCACATTATCCGCTGTCTCCCCTATGCCGCTCGCTTGGCAGGTGGCAGCGAGCACTGCAGTGAGAGCGAACCAGGGTGACAGCCGGGGTGTCCTGGACTCACGCCTGCTCCCGCCACAGCGACAGCTGAAAGCGGGCTCACGGCAGAGGATCAGGCACAGCCAGGCCCTGGGAAAGGCTCGCTGCTGCCTGCAGCCTCCCCACTGCTGCTGGTGGCCATGACATTGCAGGTCTACATTGCAGGGTCAGTCCCAGTTCACGGCATCCTCCTCGAAGGCCTCCTCTGGCCTCAGGGAACAATGGCCAGCCTCAGCGTATGGCACTGTATGGGCAGGATGCATCCCAGCTCCCTCGCTACACATCAACATCCCACATCAGCATCTCCCACATCCCACATCTGCCTCTAGCGCAGGAAGGTAAAAGTTTGAGGAAACCCACTCTGAAGCACCAGGATGCTCCTGGCACAGGGTAGCACTCCAGCACAAATGCCAGCCTCTTCCCAAGCTGCTGGTGCCACTGGCTCTGGCGGGTTTTGAGGAGCCGGGTGGAACTTGCTGCTGTTGGGGGTCTGGCTCCCAGGGTCAGGCTCTTCTGTGAGCAGCTCGGTTTTCATTCAGAGTTACACTTCCAGTCCATCTGACTGGGGAGGAAACCTCAAAAAGTAGGAGACAGAGGGAACCCCTAAATGTGCTGTTTTTATAGTCTTTCCACAATCTTAAGAAAGGGCACTGCCTAACCATTTCAGAAGGCAGGGTGGGGCAGCAGCTGCTGCAGCCGGTCAAGGCGGCATCGTGTCTGCAGGCCAGCGCTGGCCTGGGTGTGTTTCTCTCTGCCCAGACCCTCTGCGGGTTTGAATCAGCTCCCTCACGGTCTAAGTCTCCTTATGAATTATTTGTGCATATTAATTCCTGGTGCCACCCCCTTGTCCCCCAGCCGGGGACATCTCCAGGCATCCAGGGCCGATGCCTCCTGCCCAGATGCCACCTTGTAGTGGTGCCCTGTGGTGCCTGGCAGCTCCCACAGAAAGGGCAATGCCCAGGCTGCACCCCCCTGCCCGCTGGGGCCGGCAGACCGAGGTGATACAGTGACACTCCCGTGACTCAGGTATTGCCCTTTCCCCCTCCTGGCCCCAGCCCTGCCCCTGGGCAGTTGCTGTTCTCAACCATGTCATGGCACACACCAGCCTGGGTCACATCTCGGGACATGCCAGCTTGGATCACATCAGAGCACATGTCATCCCTGGTCACATCTCAGGACATGCCAACCCAGGTCACATCTCAGGCCCCGCCTACCCCAGTCACACCTTGTTCCCACAGTGGGCAGCGCCGCGAGGCTGGGGTGCAAAGTCCGCACCCTTCCAGGCCGGGCACATCCCCAGTGCCGTCTTGCACCCCAGCCCCCATTTCAACTACCACGATCCCAGACCCCCAAGGGCAGGCACTGTATGTATTTGGGATATTTTTGTGCAGCACCAACGCAATAAGTCATTTTCTGTGAAGCTCCTCATAGCGTTTGGTAGCCTGAATCAGAAACGAGCCCCAAATGCCTTTTGCCGGGGATGGCTGAGATGACTCTGCCGTTCAAGCACAGTTCTGTGGTTCAGGACGGGGACTCGCAAGGACAAGTGTCCGTCCTGCCTGACCCGCCCCACTGTCTGCAGACAACTCCCTGCACGAAATAAGGACAGTCCTAATGAACCCATATATAACCTCATTTCTCCTTAGATGGCCTCTGCCAGCAAGAACTGTCTCTGAATTGTTTCTTTAGAAGAAAATTGTACTTAGATGTTCTGCAGATATCGCTTCTTACCCAAGAACGGGTTTGAGGATTTTTAAGTATACATTGAGTTGCAGAGTCTGGGGATCACACTTTTTCTGTATTTTTGCTTGGATTTTTAACCTTATCTTATGACATCTGTACTTGCTGCTGGTCTGACCTACTTAGTGAAATCAAAGACACTGGAGATTAAAATAAGCGATCCACTTCAGTGCATACTTATAATTTCAAGGTCCTGACAGAATTTGTTGGTTTCTTATAATCATTTCTTGCTATTCAAAAACTAATTGTAACTCTGCATTCAAAAATATCTTATTTACAAAATAAAATAATTTTGTTTGCCTAAGAAGGTAAAATCTGTAAGCCCAAATAACTGAACTGCACCTGAAATGCATACGAAGATTTTTAACAACACTGTTTATTAACCAACGCCAATATCTCCCGGTGCACAACATGGTGTGCTACAGTCCCTGTAAAATTTAGCTTAACTGTGGTGAAAAAATCTTTTTTTTTTTTTTTAGGAATGCTTTCCACTGCGTCCCCATTTCAAAACCAGAAAGAAAACAAGTCGTAGCAGACTTTCTCTTGCAAAATGAATTTGTCAAGCTCTGCTGCATTTTGCTGAAGTATAAGAAACTTAAATAAAAGTGATCCTAAAGTTAAGAAGCTGGCTTCAGGGCAGAGACTAGTGGGGATTTCTGTGAGTTTCTGTGATTTGCTCTTCCTAAAGTTGGAGGTGTGAGTAGGTTTTCTGGTTGCCAGAGGAACTCATTAATGAGTCTAAGACCTTCTAAGGCTGATCTTTTCCCTTCCCTATTGCACTATGCAGCTAATATTTTGAAAATATTTTGCAGATACGAGTGAAAATAACTTAGGAAATCACTTTACAATTTTGAGACAGCATCTGGGCTTTCCTTTATTCCATTACACTTTACATGCATATATATATATATGTGTGTGTGTGTGTGTGTGTGTCAAGCTTTTACAGCAAACGAAAATTGCCAGTACTGAACAGTTTGCAGGAGCGTTCGTGCAGGGCCTGATCCAGAGCCTCTCCCCATCCCGGGGACAGGGGTACAAAGCTTCTGAAAATCAGGCACAAGGGTTTCAGGTGGGTCCTGGACACAGAGCATCAACGAACACCTTCTTGCCTTGATTAAAAAATGCTTGGAGTGTAATGGTGTGTTTTCCTGGTATTTGATGCCTTGGTTTGTGCTTGGGAGAGTACGGCCGCACTATTTAACACTGCATTTTTCTGGCTTTTAATCCACATTATGAACTTATCGCCAAAGAGCCTTCCAGAACGATTACATGACTGTGACCATGACTTTAATGTTTCAAAAGCAGTTGCTGTCTGTGTAATATTTTTCTGTATTTTTACCACTTATGTGCAAGCTGGAAGAGACTTTTTGCTACATCTGATCTGCACTGAAGCAGCCTATATAAACTGCTGTTAATATTCGGAGGGCTTATGCTGCCGTGTTGGAACTTGCACATGTAGTTTTCAGTGACCCCTTCAGACACAGGCGCAGACCTGCTCTGCCGCGACACCAGAGGTATATATGTATACACCTCTCCATATACATGAGAATATTTGCGGATATGCTTTGCTGGGCAATAAAATATAATTTAAAATGTGCAAGATTAATGCATGCAATGTTTTATTCCTGGAGGTAAAATCCATTTAGTAAAACTTCAGCATTTTACTGAGTGAGAGATTTGTGCTCAAAAATGCATTTCTGCAGTTTTCTCAATTAATTTCCTCAGGTGATTGATTTATATATGGCTGAAGAATGGTTAAAAGCAGAGTGCACACAATCAACATAAATTACTAGTATTAAGCAATCACCAGATATGGGAGAGTCTTCATTACTTTGGAGTATCTCATATCAGTAAAATAAAATTGTTTCATGTAACATGAGACAAAAGTCATTCGCAAAACAGCATATCGAACCTAACTGAGTCCAATTCATTTCTAAGCTCTGTAATGCAAGGGCTGCTTTGCTCTGTTGTTACCATAACCATGCATTCATTAGATATGATGTACAAAGATTTTTCTTAACCAAAAATCAGTTACAACCGTGGATGCCACTTTATAATTAAGATACAGATCCCTGAGCCTGCAAAGATTCAGGAGCAGCCTTAACTCTGGGTACAGCAAGGAAGCTCAGAACCCCAGTGAAATCCCTTGCAAAAGCACATGCAGAATATTTTTAGGAGCAGGGTCTGTAGAAGTACCCCTCGAGGACCATCGCCACACTCCAGCAAACACTGTCTGTCTCAGGGACAAATTAGAAAGAAATTGTCTTAAAGCCTGGCTGGGCCCCCCTTGCACTGTCAGAGTTTGCTGCAGGTTTCGTCCCACGCTCGCAGGCCGAGATGGGCAGGCAGCGCCTCATGTCCAAACCAAACCTAACTGGATCTGTGGGACCCGTGAAGAAGTGCCAGCCTGGGGTGCAGGCAGGTGGGCTGTACGCGGCTCAGAGCTTGCTGAAGGCTCTGCGTTTGTTCCCTTTGCATCCTTTCCCCCCAAGTATTCAGGGATCCAGAAAGTTTTCTGCATTAAAGAGAGCTTGCCTTACATTTTAGGGAAAGGGCAAATCGTGCAAATTGGAGCTGGCTTATGTAGCTGCCCCCTCCTGCTAAACAGCATATTTCTGTCTGTGTTTGACTGTGTTTTTCTACCCCATCTCCTTCTGCTCTATATAATCTGTCAATATTGGGTTTCCTTTCATTAGACTTTCCTCTCTCTTAACGTCTGTTCTTCCTCATTGATGGTTCCTCCCTTTACCACGGCTTTTTTCAGTGGTTTGGTTTAATTCAAACTAGAACTGCTAGGGTGGTATCTAAAAGTAATTAATTTGGTTATACCTATTTACTATAAAGCATACTGTTTATATCAGCATCACTCTTTGGATAATATTTTTAGGGACAATGTAACACTCCCTTCATTTTAGATTCTTTCTTTTTCTTGCTTCAGATGTGCTCCAAGAGATGTGCATGTAACATAGATGCTTAATTTACTCCTCCAAATATGCAAAGAATATGGCTATGTGCAATAAACATTGCTAAGGACCTGGCTGAAGACAAGGAGAAAAAAAAAATTATAAGGCTGCTGTAAATTCCTTATTACCTAAGAATTTCAACACCTACTGTTGTGCCTGAGCCTTCATTGCACCCTCATGAGTTTAAGAGCCTGGGACACACACTTATTCACGAATGCAAGCTGTGTGTTTGTGCACAAACTGTACAGCAGATTTTGAAACAACCATCTAAGGATGTTATGGCTGTTAGTCAAAATCTGACAATAAAGGGGAGATTGTTGTTTAAATAGGGAATGTGACTCAGAGAGAAGTCACGCAGGATACTGGGACTTCATGAAAAACCCTTAGAAAAACATGTTGTCATCTGGAAAACCTGGACATCCATGTGCAAAATCTGAAAAATTTGCAATATCTGAGTCATATCTCTTCCCTTTTACCTGCAGATTGTGGATCGAGTAAGTGACGTCTGCGGTGAAACACCGAGCAGCAGACAGGGAAAGGGGAGGGCAATGGCTAAACTTCCATCGGCCTCAGAGAGACTAAGCTTTCCTCCATGCAGCTTTGGTCTCTGGTTTTCACGTCTAGGTGTAAATCTTGCTTTGGGCCATGATACACACTTCTGCCAGATGTGGTTAGTGTTCATCACCTATTATTTAGATCAATATGGATCTCTGTTTGATGCATGTAGCAAATGCTCTCTGCTCTGTATTCTCTAACTCTTTGTATTTAACAATACCAGTTATAAAAAGTGATTTATACCCAGGCCAGAAACCCCCTTACTCCCCAAAACCCCACTATTACTGGTAATGTAAAGTCCTCCTGCTCATAAAATATAACATAAAATACTACAGTCCTGATTTTTTTTTATGTCCTAATAGTCTCATTGATTTCACTATTCATGGGATTTTTCACATCACACTATTTAGTATTAACTGGGTATGTGTACCTGGAGAAACCAGTAGTGAAACAGCACATCAAGTATTTGAAATGTACATCTCCAGGAAAGGCTCTGTCTCCCTGTCCACACACACACGTATATGCATGTATATGTCTCTCCACCCCCGTGCCTGAATCAGAAATGTATGGTTGTTAGTGCAAAAACATATGTAGCATAGCAATATCGTAATCAAATAAATGCTCAGACATGTTGCAGGAGGTAGCAGCAATTTACAGCCATATCAAATGCCATGGGTTCTGCTTCCTTAAGAAGTATTTCCCACATCAGAAAATATAATTACCGTTCCACTGTGCCTTCCCACGTGGTGATCTGAAACGCTTTGGTAAAATGAAGCAACCTATCAATACTGTATCTATCACAGATGAGACATCTACAAATATGGATCAGTGTAATCTGGTCACTGATTTTAGGATTCTTAGTCCTCCAAGGACTGTGACAAATCTATACGTTGTCCCTGAGTGATGGGGTTTGCTTTTAGATTTCTGATTTCATTGGGGAAACCGTGTAAAAGTTAATGTAAGCAGAGTGCTCTGCTGCTGCCCAGCTGAGGAGGCTTAGGCCCACCTGTGGGTCCTTCAAAACCCAACTGTGGTGCACACCAGTAATTAACAGCCAGGTACTTGCAGACAGACCAACATCATTTTCTTGTTTAAGACAAGGAAAGGAGAACAGTTTCAATATTTGTGAACGTTCCTGCTTTGCCCCAAATGTGCCTTGTTTTGGAATCCACTCGTATTGTACAAGCGTAGGTACCATTCCTGATGGGGTTTGGTGGTGTGGTGACATGAAGGAAGCATTTGGCTCTCAGCGCCAATCAGTAAATCTCGTTTGTAAAATGGACATAAACCATACAGAAAAAATACTGTCCTGCTGTATCTTTATCCGGAGTTTGTATGTGTAGCGTTATCCCTTTGAAACACTTGCCCCACAACAGATCGTATAGATAGATGTGTCCTTGTAACAAAAAGAAATATTATCTTTCTGAGAGACACAGAAAATTGTCTATAGGTGTGTGAATTCACACACAGAGTCCTCCAAACATACACACTTACACAATGTTTTATGTAACTGAACTTCAATGCAATGCAAATGTTTACAAGAAATGGTTTGCAACTCGCTGGCTAAGGACAACCGAATAATTTGCTAAAGAAAGCAGGGAAAAATTGCTAACAACATCTCAAACGCCTCAATTCTAAATTAATCAGAAAAAGTAAAAACTTATGAAGAAATGTTCAGATTTCAGTTAATCTTTAAGATCTAATACACACACAGACGAGATATTTGGGTATTACACTGAAAAGCCATGTAATAAATATACCCTGGAATTACTAGGAATTCCCACAAATACCCTCGATATTGTCCCCAGGGACTATTTCTGTCATTCCAACCACCACAGCAGCGTCAAGCTTTCCCCACTTAATCTAAGATGAATATATCAATATATATTCTTTCTTTACCCAAATTGTAATCTATTCCCAAACCTAACTGGAAAGAACACACTGGCAGAGTGCAAAATGGGCAGTTTTCCAGTCTCCATGCCAAGCCTGCAATATCTGACCCGCTACAAATGAAGTTGCTGCCCCTGAGCAAGGTATACCCCGAATACAATGCCTAACACAAACATCTAACAGGGACTGAACTCCAAAATATTGCACCTTAAAAACCTGACATCGCTATGCCCAGGAAAGTAATTGTCAGTGCTTTTTGGAAGTGTTAAATTTACTTCTGTTCTGCTTGGAGAGAGTATTTTCTCACCATTTGTTTGCTATGATGACGTGTTATTGAGGCAATCTGTCTTTAAAACTGGAGAAAAATTACAATATTCCATCTATACGCATGTTTAAAAACATGGCTTCACAGAGTGCATGACAGCCTGACAGAAGGATTTTCTGGTCACTTAGACGGACCTGCAGAGCTGGGTTTTGCCGCTCTGAATTGTGCGGACGTTCCCAGCTCAGGACCCTCTGCAGACATCGGCTCAGAGAAGCTCCAAAGAACATGCTCTTCTGCGCCAAAGCTATCTGCATCTGTTCTACACCTCTGAAACTGCTAGTTTATGCAACATCATTACTGCATGAAATACGATTCACACGTGAATAGTGATCATGGCTGTGAGATACGCTGTTAAAGACGCAGACTCTTCCACATACTTCGTTTGCCGTCTGCTTTCAGTCCCTACCCAACATACTGGGCAGACCCCCAGAACCAGGTAATTCATTTATAAGACTGTACATCCTCCACACTAAATAAGGATTTTAATTTTTCAAGAAGAAGCTCAATTTTAGACAATAATAGAAAAAAAATGTGCTTAGTATTGATCGTGAAAGAATAGAAATGAAACCTGCTGTATTCAGTTGTTGATATAAACACCATCGTGCACTGTGCAAGCTGTGATTTTAGCCCAGTGACCATACCACGTGGACCTAGGAATTTGTCCATCACATCAGCAAGCTTTGGATCAGGCCTGTGAAAGCCAGAGCTGTATGTATGGCTTTCACCTTATGTCTGGTGAGTCTTGCGACTCAAAGAAAAGCACGCCTCACTTGCTTACTTGCTATGTAAACAAGTACAGACCACGTCACCAAAAAGGGTCTGAGATTTACCCAGCAGAGCAGTGAAACATCTGTAGTCTTTCACGTACTTCACAAAGAAACATTTGTCCGGTAGCACATTGCATCGTTTCTGAACGGCGACACATGGGACCACAGGCAAAGCAGTCGAATCACTAAGAAGCCAAGTATTGTAGAAATCTAGATTATATTTTTATATATTCCATATATAATATAAATATAGTCTATATATGTATTTAAATAT
Organism: Pygoscelis adeliae; assembly: GCF_000699105.1. Classification (NCBI taxonomy): domain Eukaryota; kingdom Metazoa; phylum Chordata; class Aves; order Sphenisciformes; family Spheniscidae; genus Pygoscelis; species Pygoscelis adeliae. The sequence continues at coordinate 2,796,116 of NW_008824186.1, forward strand.
ATTTATATTCTATATAGAATATATTTATATATTATATAGAATATATATTTATATTTATATATTATATAAATATATTTATATTTTTATAGAATATATAAATATAGACTATAAATATATTTAAGTGAATCTATATTCTATATCAAATCTGATTTAAAAACTACTGCAATTTGGGGCAAAAGTTTTTGTTTGCTGATATGCAAAGACATACAAAATGTTTCTATAAATAAGCAGTATGAGCTTTTCAGGAAGATCCATAATCTTATATTGACTAGTTGTATTATATACATAGGGTTTCCTGGATAACATATGTAATTTTCGCAGTAACATAGTTTTTAAACCTGAAATTAGTCTGCATTTCTAATATGGAATTTTGCCATCAGGGTCACTTTTAGAAAGCGGGAAATGATCGCAAAATACAGGGCTAAAATTTGAACAAATAGGGAATGTTGTGTTTGCTCATTTTAAAATGAAACGAGAGCCTAGGAGCTGTAATGTATTGCACGTTGTATCTGTGTAACCATACCTACTGACACTCGGCAATCATAAAATACAGTGTTACTGGAAACCCAGAGTCGGCTGATTAAGAGGCATTTGAAGAGGTCTGTCCCAATAACCACCTTCCTGACACAAGGGCCCCAATGAGCCACGAGGAGTTGTTCACGTTGCTCCACCACACGCAAGATGAAATCCAGAAACGGGTACGAAAATGGGTTACGTGCTCACAGGCGTTAGTGCTCCTCAGAAGGAAAAAAACGTTACACTATTAACAGAGGTTGTGTGAACGTGTGAGTGTATAGCCGAGGTCGGGTGCAAGGGGTGTGCATGTGCGTTAATCTGCCTTTGGTTTGTGCTGCGGCATCTTCTGGGCCTGAAGGCAGCTGGGCCAGGTCCCGTTGTGCTCAGCTAAGCAGAGGCACGCTGGAAATCATGCCTGAGAAAGGATGGAAGAGCATCACCGTTTGTGTCTACGTGTGTGAGAGGGAAGCCAGAGACATGATACGACCACGCATGCATTTAGTCTGAGCACTCAGGGTGCCCACGCACTGCTCCCACGGTCAATAAGGTCTCGGGGGGTGCAGGTGCAATCATTTGCAGGCAAAAAGGGGGAACTCCGAGCAGCCTCGCACCCAAAGTCTCCTGTGTCCAATTTCACCATCAAGAAACGCCGAAGGCGTCGCAGACTGTGTTGCGGCTTGAAGGGGAGACAGCCTCACCCCCCACGTTAAGGCGCTGGCCAGATTTTTGTTGTGCTTTTCCCACAGAGGTGGAGTTGGGAGAGGGGAAGACGAAACGTCCCAACTTAATTTCTTTTTAATGGTCTGATGGAGCGTCTGACATGTGAATCTTCACTGTCCCTGCTCTCCAGCTTGACTTCAATGACTGCTTTTAACAAACAGCCTCCCCCAGACAGGGAAATTCTGCTACCTTGCCCAAACCTGCTCAAATACTTTGAGCTCCCAGTTATACATTTAGCACAGGATTTTGGCAAAACGCGGGAGAGGCGCATACTTTGAACTGGAGGTAGACTTAAAAACAGCCCCTTGATCGTCAATGATGTCTTTATCCACTGAACCAGAACTGGGTTTTGTAAACCTTTACGCCCGTAATTTCTTGATCTCCTCCCGATGTGCCAGCCAGCCGCTGCAAACCAGGTCATTTTGAAAGAGTTCATGCTGCCTGTATTCCTGCAGCCCTGCAATATGCATTATAAGTAGCTTATCCAGAGCCATCAGTGACCACAGATTAGTGGGGCGATATTCCCTCTGGAAATCTTTGAGCCTGCACTGCCTTGCCTCATTACAGAGGCTATCGGGTCTGCATTGCTTTGCATCCGCTCACCGAGGGGGCTTTACATTAACTCCACTTGGGGTTTCGGAGTTTTGCCTCTGGGCGGATCATGGGCAAAACGGGATGCTCAATTCCAGTGCGGGGCGGGGAAGGGAGCCCTGCCACGGCGGCCGGGTGCCCCAGCGTCCCCAGGCCGGGGCTGGCTCCCAGGGCAGGGTGGGCTCCAGCCGAGCGCTCCCTTTGCCGGGGCTTTGCTCCTTGTGACTTCTGCCCAATGCACAAGTCCTAACTGGAAATTAAAAGCCTGTCCACTTTTAGTCTTTGGGGGTAAACTTCAGAGGCTCCAACGCTCGATAATTAACAAGTTCTGTTGCTGCCCTCACTGTTGCACTAGCTGTGGTATTTTTAAAGCTTTTTATTAAAAATTAATTTCTTTATTTTGTTGGAGACCCATCACTCGGTCACGTGGCTCCCTGTCATGTTTCTATCCTTCCTACTCATATTCGAGTTATGCCATCAAGCTAATATATTGTGACTGCTCTTCTCTCTTGTGACAAAGCCTTGCAGCTGCCTCCAAATCAATAGATGTCAAAGAAATATGAAAACAATCATGACAGAGAACTTAAATCCTGGCTAGAGTCTGCATAATAAAAAATGTGCTTCTGTTCTCAAGGCAGCGGATTAATTTATCCTAAAGTTTAGTCAAATTTTATTCCGGTACCTTTTTCCCAGCAGATAGAGCTACATCTGTTGGGTTTGTAATGTAATTTGTAATTACTGCCCTTCATGTGGTCCAATGCCTTGAACCATCTTTAATTAAAAGCATAATTAAGGGAAGATCTAAAGGAAGACAATTACCAGATGGTCTTTTTTTTAGAAACAGTTAGTTTCATTGAGGAAGTATCCTGGTCCATTTCTGATTTGGATTAAAAGGCAGGCTGCCTCCCACACAATCTGCGAGGCGAGAGGCCGAAAAGGGGCTTGGGCATCCTGGGCAGCGCCCGGGCTAGGGGGGAGTCGGGGGGGGACCCGGGGGGACCTTGGGGCAGAGGGTTGTCCTGGCTCCGTCACAGGTGAGTCCTGCTGCCCTCCTCCAGCCCAAAGCTCTGGCAAAAAACACCCCAGCCAACGCCCCCATCACTGGGGACTATGGCTTCTAGGAAACATTTCCCTGGCGAAAATAGTAATTAATAGGAATAGGAATAGGAATAGGAATAAATGATAGGGATAGGGATAGGGATAGG
>NW_008824186.1:2800187-2801714 GCF_000699105.1 Pygoscelis adeliae
CGCCCCCGCGCCGCGCCCGGGCGCGGGGCCCCCGGGGCAGGATCCGTCCCCGTCCCCGTCCCCGCAGCCCTACAAATACTGTTTTCTCCCTGCTGATGTCGGCTGATTTGCAAGCGAGAGCTGCTCTCCACCGGGAAGGCGTTTAGGTCTCTTTAAGCGCAAACCAAATAACGTTTAAATGCCTTTTTACTGCCGAGGCATTATTTATTTAAGTGGCCGTCGGAAATCACAGCAACGCGGGTCCCCGTTCCTCCCGGAATATTGTCCTTGCCGTTTTATTAGAGCGGCTGGTTTAAAAGAGGCTCTTTCCGAATAAAAGAGCGCGTTTCACCCCATTATTCATATCTAGGGAGTCCCAGGCCTTTACTACATTAAAAAAGCTTCGAAAGGACAATTCGCCATCCACAGATATTATATTTGTGAAATGTCCTTTTGTCGAAGCTTTTAACACCTTCTTATAACGAATCATTTGTTCTTTTCTTTTTAATTTTGATAGACAATTAGCCATCAAATATACACCAGTTGACTGTAACCGAGCATTAAACTAGCCTTTATTTAACGCTAATTTAGCATAGCTGCTTTGTTTAACTTTGCCATACAAGAACCAGGTTTTGTAGCAAAAAATAGGTGTAATTTTATGTGGGGCTTCATTTCTTTTGGCCCTCTACACAGCAAGCCCTCTCCTCTTTGTAACCCATTCTGCTGGGCAGAAACACCATTTCGGAGTGCCTAGCACCTGGAGTCTGGAAAAAATTAGCATTGATATAGATTTAGTTGAAATGTAATCTCTTAAATCTGTCCAAGATTCGGGGAGATAATTACACTTTCACTGAATTGCCAGGGGTCAGCGTCTCTGTGGACCTGAGGAGTTGATTTACTAACAATAGTGTTACATAAAAAATGGTGTTTGAGATTATAATGTTAATAGATGCAGTCACTGGGGAAAGCAGGCAGGCTACAACTAATTCGATGGAACTTGGTTTTTGCTTTACAAGGATTCAAATCACTTGCAGCATTTAATTTAGAGGAATGAGTTTGGCGGTAATTACAGCAAATGGAAAGGTCGCCTTAGAATATTAGTTATTTTTTCCCAAGTTGGGACTCGGGGTTTTGGGGGGAGGGTCCTTTTTCTCTGTCCCCGGCGATGGCCGGGAGAGCCGCGTTGCTGCAGCCCTGCACTTTACCACTCGTCACCTCGGACCCGGCAGAAATCCGCTCAGACAAAAGAAACGGGGATGAAAAATATTTGTATAAGCGCTGGAGCTGCCCCTCGAGCGGGACCCGACAGTTTTCAGGGAGAGTCAGGATTTCTTTCTGCTCCCGGGGGATGCTCGCCGGGCCGGGCCGGGCCGGGGGGGACAGCTCGCCGGCCCGGGTCAGGTCAGCATCTCCCCGGGCAAAGCGCACCACGTCCCGGGTGAAAATGCTCGGCAGCTTCGTTGGCATTTTGGGGGGTCGCGACAGGAGCGGGCTGGGGCGGGGGGGGGCGGGGCGCGCCCCGGGGGGGCCGCCCCCCCCGCCCCGCGC
>NW_008824186.1:2802646-2804803 GCF_000699105.1 Pygoscelis adeliae
GCACCGCAGCCTCCCGCGGCCACCCGACGCCCTCCGTCCCTGCCTGTTTATGTTTTAAGTCCACCCGATCTTATATGTAACAGCAATATATATGTTAATTGAAAACTTCTGAATTTAAAAAGGTTGTGACAAGTTATAATTTGTCTTGTCAATGTCTGGAATCCTTGTTTAGCTCTTTAGTTGTGTCTGCTGTTCGTGCCTGTCAGATAACAGCTTGCCTAACACGCTGCCTTCCTCTCTTATGGCACGGAAATGACAAATGTGCTGTTTTATCCATACAATTTATTTCATTATTGTTGCCAGCACGAAGCATCACAATCAATCATAAGGAAGTCCAGTTGGCAGGTGTCAATCTTGGTATGTTTTTGTACGTCTCAGTCTATATTTAATCCAATTACAAGGGTCATGGAGTAAGTGCAAATCCCCTTGTTACAACTCACATCTTATTCAAGATTTAAAGTAAAAAGTCAACTTGATCACATGGGCGCTTTGGGGGACCTCCGATACCTTTTGATATGTCGTCCCCCCCTCCCAAATTATGCAGAGACAGCGATTTATGAAAGAGTTATCGCGGGTCGGTTGGGGTTTGGGGATTTTTTTTTTCCCTGAGTGTTTGTGTGCAAATGAAGTATCTTGTTATTTTGCTAAAGAAGAGGGAGGCTTTAATGATGGGAGATCTTTCCGCTCATTGCCCTTTCAAATACAATTGTAGATCGAACTCAGCCTTGTCACGTTGAGGAAAAGTGAATTTCTAACATCCAGGACGTGCCTGTCGACTTTCAGCGAATTGCATCCAATCACCCCCAGGGAATTCAGCTAATGTCTCAGTCTAAACCGGGATGAGGGGAGAAAAACAAATCAAACATTGTCCGGAGTCACGCTTATTATGAAAATGTTTTAAAGGATAGAAAAGGGAAATAATTCAAGACAGCCCAGAATAAAGTTTTAGACAAATTAATAGCATTAGGAGTCCTCGGGAAAAAAAAAATAGAGAAAGAAAGCCCAGCTACAAAGTTAAGGTATAAAGAAATGATTTATAGCTATACGTTTCTTTTTTAAGCAAGAAGTTGTTGGGGTTTTTTTTACTCTTGAATCTTTTTTTTTTTTTTTTTGGATGAGAAAACAAGGTTACAGCATTGAAAATAATAGTCTTATTATACGGTCGGCTACGGTGGGATTCTTCACGAGGGGAAATGTTATCTTTCTGCTAAATTTCTGTCTTTAGGACGCTTCAGTTCACAGAAGTTTCTCGCAGCATCTTAAATTAAACCCCCCAAACACACACTCCCGCACAGTAATCCCGCTTGTTACAACAAGTTTCCAGCTCGCCGGGGCTCACAAACCGGGGTGCCCCATGTCAGCCGGCTCAGCCCGCTCTTGGCTAATGCTCAGGAGAAGGCTAGGTGCAACCGTTTACCAGGTTGCAGGAGAGCCTCGCAGGCTGCCATCCACACAACAGGCGGAAAGCTCTCAGACCTTTATATGGCAACACACAAAAAGCCATTTCAAGAATAACTCAGGTATTTTTTATTCGAAGAGATGGAGCTATTCAGTTTCTATCAAACTGCGAGAGGGCTGAACCGACAGGACGAGAGGATAAAAAAAAAAAAACCCCAAACCAAAACAAGAGCAAAATTACATTTCTGCACCAAGGTTTAAACACAATCCTGGGGGCAAAAGAGAAATGTTAGACAAGCAAAGAAACGTGTTGGGGAAATAAAAAGAAAGTATTTAAAAACACATACCTTGGACAAGGGCAAAATATCCCAGCTAAAATGCTAGTCAAGCGCCTCTTTCCTTGAAAGCCAAAACCACGTTTCTATCGCAATATTTTTCCTGTTCTAGAGAGTTTCCTTTGGTTTTTACCGTTTATTGTAGCTAGTCTTGGACCCTGCAGCCTGTGCAATGCCACAGTAAACAAATTGTTCTGATGTGCTTATTATTATTGCTCAAGTTCTGCTTGGTTAGAGAATTAAAGCTCATTATTACAGTGTGTGTTGAGAATTGCTCAATCTATGTGAACACGGGGGTTTGGGGCATCCTCGAGAAAAAAAAAAAAAGGCAACAAAAAACACAACTTCGTATCGTGGTGTAAATCAAATATGTATAATGCTTATAAATTTGTAACACGTTGCCGTGCCCCTGCCCGGCGCGGCA
>NW_008824186.1:2807685-2809660 GCF_000699105.1 Pygoscelis adeliae
CTCGGGCTGGGGAAGGTCCGGTAGCCGAGAGGCGACCACTTCTCACCCCCCAAACTCAGGCTTTCCTTCCCAGCCCTGGGTGCCTCTGCTAAATCGGGGCGTCAGTGGGAGAGAGGGATACCCTAGAAAGGTCGTTCTTCCTCCGAAATAACACGCAACAAAATAACAGCGTAAAACCTAAAACACCGCTTACCTGTCCGCGAGCGTCTGCAAATATTCCTTGTGGTGCGTTAGCGGGAACGCTCCCTGTGATGCTTCACTACAATATACCGGTAAATGGACATTCTCCTTCAGTAATAAATCAAACACCATCTATCTCAGATCCTCCTCCCTAATTAGAGATGTTTATTGGAGATGGTGTTTATCCAGCTGTCATGCCGAGAAAAAGCTGTGACATAATTACCTCTGACCAGATAGTCTTTTATATGCATATCTCGCTGACATATAAAGCAATCGGTTTGCATTTACAATGACAAGATCAAATGTTGATTTTAGCCGATATAATAATATTTCTGGTGATTAAATTAATTGAAATTCAACTTTCTGGCTCTCCAAATTACGAATCTTGCGATTTAAACTTTTTGTTTTAGGAATTAAATGAGCGGCTCCGCCGAAAGGGTGGGCAGAGGGAAACGTACCCTCCAAACTTGCCGCAGTAAACCCAATACGCCAGCTGAAAGAAAAAGAGCCCTCGACCCCTCCGCCTAATAACAGGGGGGACGTGAATCCGAGGAGTTTCTCTGTCGCTTCCTCGTGGTTTGCCAAACTTAGGTTGTGCTGCTAATTCGGGAGGCCAAGAGAGCCCGAGGTGGGGGAGAGGCGAGAGCGGGACCCCCCCTTAACCGCGTTATTTTTAAGCCCCGCACCTCGGCGGGGCCAGCGCGACGCGATGCGGGTCCACTTGGTTTCGTGGCATTGGCAGCGCCTGCGGAACCATCTGCGTGGGGCTGCGAGCGAGCCCTGATAAGCTCCGAATTGCTCTGTAATTGAAAATATGTTTTTGGGAAAGGCTGGTTTTACAAATATCAAGGGTGTAGGCTTTTGATCCTTGCTGCTGCCTGTGTTCTCCAGTTGCTAATAAAACTCGCATTGAGCTCCTTAGTGGCTTGATTAACAGGCAGATTAACTGTTACTGGGGTTTTGAACAGCTTGTCCCAATCAATAGCATTTAAAAAGCCCGTCAGGATGCGCTGAGCTTCCACCCCCCCTTCCTTTCTGAAGGCTTTTCGAGCGGGTCCGGTTGCATGACGCTTTTCACATATATATAATCAAAGGCTTTCTCGCACAGAAAGATGTATATTCGTCTTCCAGTTTCAGAGCGACTTCGGCAGGGTCCGGAAAGCCTTTTTTTTTTTTTTATCCTGCCACACAAAGCTGTGCCTTATGCAAAAGGCCGACATAAAAAGAGGTTAAATCGATTCCAAACTTTTTGCAGATTGTTTATAAACTAGAAAAGCTCCACTTAACTCAGTGTCCTGTGCATTATAGGTTTCAAACACTGTCTCTACATATACAAATAGGCATTAAGTGTCCTGAAGGCAAAGCATTGTAGTCTAAGACGTCAGGATTTGTGTATCTCTTCAGTTTTAGACCGAACTGGACAAGAGGACTTTAAGCATTTTTCTGGGTATTAAAAAAGGTAGTTTGCAGCCCAGATATTAATACAAGGAGACGATACCGGAGTCTCTAACTCAGCACTTTCTGCTTTCAACACCTAACAAAATACGAAAGGGAAGCAAGCGCTGCTGCTTTACACAAATTAATACCCAGGCACGAGAGCATGTAAAAAAGTGAAAATTATTTTAATTAGTAAAAACAAAATCAAAAAAAAGCCTTGCCATATATAATAGTTACTTACCTTTTTTTTAAACCTTTTTTTATAATGCCCATTTTTTTCTTGTTGTTTGGAAGAGTTAAAAAAGGGGGGGGGGGAGAAAAAACAGATGCAGAAAAATGCTAGTTACAGTAATCCTGT
>NW_008824186.1:2810804-2811676 GCF_000699105.1 Pygoscelis adeliae
AAGGTGCTAATCCAAGGGATGGCTAATTGAGAGCTTGTAAAAATGATATTTGCCTGCGATTTCGGACAAAGTGGTTTCTCTCTTTTCCCCCTGTAACGCCCCGCGGACGAGAGTAAAACAAATTCACTCATTCGCTAGAGAGGGAGCGCAACAAGAAAAAAACAAAACAAAAAAAAAGGCAAGAGAAAAAAAAATCCCAAAGCAAAGCCCACGGACACGACTGACTTCACTCCAGAAAAAAAGACTAGATCCCGGCTTTTAAAATCCCTTCGGAGCCTCCGAGATTTGTGCGAGCTTACAAATTGCAGCCTCTTTCTCTCGCCTGCAGGATGCGTGCGGCGGGGCGCCCGGCCTCGGCCACCGGCAACTAGGAGGGCAGGCAGGCTCCTTCGCGGGACGGCTCGCCGGGACTCACCCTGGAGAGGGGGACAAGCGGGACACCGGTTCGTACTTTATTTCGGCCCTTGTTTCGGTTCTCTTTCGTCGCGCCGAAAGATCTCCTCGCCGCCCCTGAAACGATGTTTGGCCACGGGCAGGTTAACTTAGTGGCAGCTGATACTTTGGAAAGTTTTGGGGAGGAGGAGATGAGGCGAGCGCGGGGAACAGGGGGCTGCCGGGGGAGGGGGATCCTGCCCGAGCCCCTAGTTTTGGCAAAGCCCCCCTTGGGGTGCCACGCAGCCCCGCGGCCGGGCTCCCCCGCTCCTGCCCTGCCTTACCTTCAGGGGAGATCCCATCACACCCAAATGCTCCTCTATGTCCATCGCGATGTTCCGCTCCGTTTCTATAAATATGCATGACTCGGGGAAAAAACAAACAAACAAACAAACCCGCAGGTTGACTTAGGCCCGGAAAAGGCGGCAAGAGCCGAGGGT
>NW_008824186.1:2811826-2812544 GCF_000699105.1 Pygoscelis adeliae
TCGCGGCACCCCGGCGTCGGGGGAAGGGAAGCAATCGGCGGAGGGGAAGGCAGCAGTCTCTTAAGAGCCCATTTTGTGCTATTAGGGAGCTGTGGCAGCTTCTCGGCGGGACCGCGGATGACAGTGCATGACGGCCGGGCAGCCCATTATCCCGCTCCCATTGAGGCGCCCTTTCACTCACATGCAAACTCCTTGGCAGAGTCGTTTGTCTCCTCATTGTACTTTATTTAAGAATGCAATGGTTGTCAGGGCTTTTATTCAATTTCAAGATACTTTATTGATGAGCTTTGACTTTTAGCACTTTTCACATGTCAAGAGAAGTCAAGTGTATGCGGCTACGACTTCATTTTATGCTTTGCGCGTTCATACTCTCCACTTTCCGCGGTGGCTCTTGGAATTTCTTTTTCCTATCCCTTCTCCTTTTTCCCTTTTTTTCCCCCAAGCCTTTTTTTTTTTTTTCCTCCCCTGTGCAGACCCCCCCTCCCCCCTGGACCACTCGCCATAACCGATTGGGACACCCTGAGCTCGGACTGGTGCTTCCAGTGTAACCTTAAATGCATGCGCTGAGGGGTTGCTTTAGAGTTTACTGAGGTGTGTCTTAATAGTCCGGCATTCAACAAATGTACTTGTGGTGTGTGGTCAGAGCAGCAAAGTCATTTACTTACTTTCCCCCTCGGGTTTCTGGCAGCCAGTGAAGGGGCTCCCTTTGCAAAAGGCG
>NW_008824186.1:2813374-2814318 GCF_000699105.1 Pygoscelis adeliae
GCTGGGCCAATTGAGCCGTGCCGGGCGCCGGGCGGCCAATCGGCGGCGGGGAGGCGCTGGCGTTGCTTTGCATAAAGCAATATTTTGTGTGGGAGCGAGGGGAGCATTTGCATGTTGCGGAGTGATTAGTGGGTTTGAAAAGCCAGCCCCGGCTCAGCCGCATTTCCCGCTCTGGTTAAGGCGCAGGGAGGAAGTGTTTTGCTGGAAGATGATGACAGAGGTCAGGCTTTGCTAATGGGCCAGTGAAGAGCAGTGGAGGCGAGGCAGAGACCAGGCACACATACATTAATACACTTGAACCATCACCAATCAGCATAGGTGTGCTCTGTCTCTCTCTCCCCACTTCACTCACACACTCTTTTATCTCTCGCTCTCCAGTCACTGACAGCCCATTTTATTGTCAATCTCTGTCTCCTTCCCAGGAATTCAAGATCACACGACCAGCAGCTTCAGTGGAGAAAAACTATTTTGCTGGCAACTCTTTTTAAAGCACCGTCATTTCAAATCAGTGCGCTCTTAAACTGTTGACAGGAGCTTTGACAACAAGACAGGATGCCTCATAAAGGTGAGTCTGCTCATTTCTTCTCCCAACTTCTCCCTCCTCGCATTTCAATATTTAGGCAGGGCTCTCGCTCTCTCCTCCTCTCTTTCTCTCTCTCGCTCATGTTCCCATTTGCATTCCGGAGAGCTTCCCAGGGAACTTTCCAGCCCAGGAGCTCGCAAACTTTCCGCCTTTCACGTAAGCCCGTGTCCTCTGGAAAAGCTAAAGCATCTGACTCGGAAACCAATGCCAACACGAGCAGCAGTAATTCCCACGCAGCATTTGCCGGGCAGGGAGAACACAAGCGCCGGTGTCTCGCGTTGCGCTGCTGCCGGTACCCCAGGCTCGTTGAGGCGGCGGGGCCGGAGCCCGGGACGGGACGGGGCCGTGCCTGCCGACCCGG
>NW_008824186.1:2814749-2815409 GCF_000699105.1 Pygoscelis adeliae
CCCCGTCCCTCCTCGGCACCGGGGCGCGCCGTGGTCCCGGTTAGGGGAATTTTTTTTGTGCCTTTTTAAATCGATATGCTTTAAATTTTTTTTCTCTTTTAAAAACACTTAATCTCGCTTATTTCTGCAAGAGCCACGTACTCGCCCCTTTGATCCCCCCGCCCTGCGATCCCCCACTGTAGCAAAGCCTTTTTGTTTTTTGTTTTTTTTTAAAGAAGTTGCAAACTCTTCGCCGTGCAAAAAAAAGATGTGCTCCTGGGAAGTGCAACGATAGACTTGATTCGTTTTCCCCTCGCAAGTGCAATTGGAAAAAAAATCTGGATTTGAATTTAACCTTGTAACGCTTTGTACGGAGGTGTTACATGGACGCACAGAGCAGGAATAATTTCAGGAAAGTTAAAAACAAACTTTCCCGAACGATTAAAGGTACCTGGCAGAGGCTGTTTTGGAAAAAGGCAACAACGTCCTAGAGAAGAAAAGTGACTACATCTTCTCCATCTTAGGGACATAAAATAATAAAAGTGGCCCTTGACAGTAAATGTTTATAGCTGCTGACCTTTACCAACGCCTCATCGCAAACCGATTCGTTTTTATCTTTTTCTCATTTGCCCCGAGAACGTGAAACTTTGTCATCTTAACGTCTAATTACGGTTTCACCGG
>NW_008824186.1:2815498-2816650 GCF_000699105.1 Pygoscelis adeliae
CCCGCCGGCCCGGGTGCGGGTCCCCAGGCCCCTCTGCAGGGGAAGCGAATTCGGGTTACGGCAAGAGAAGGCGATTTTGCGATGGTGTTGCTTCGGGGTGCGGGTCCGCCGGACCTCGCCTGGGGTTGCCGGGCGGGTTGCTGGAGGCGTTAGAGAGTTGCTGAGCAGAACCACAGCTCCCTCGCCCCACACCTCCTCTTACCTTGCTGAAGCACTCGGCTACCCTCGCCCTCTATTGTAAAACGCTTTCGGCTGTGTTTGGCGTTTGGTTTTGTTTCGTGGTCTGGGTTTTTTTTTTTGTTTGGGTTTTTTTTCCTCCCCCCCCCTCTTTTTTTATTTCCCCCCTTTCTTTTAAATCCACTTATTGTCATTTCTGAGGTCCGTGCTGGCAGAGCTGAGGGCTGGAAGTTTAATGGTGGCTTTCTGGATGGCTTCTTTAACCCCGTAGGCCCCACGTTTATGAGTTGTGCGTGAAATATGTCAGGAAATTGTGTCTGAAGAAGTGGGTTTCCCGTTCGGTGTGTGTCTATGCAGACGTGTTTGGTGTATTAAAGGGATGGCTTCACGTTCAGTTCAGCTGGAGGAGATATCGCCACGTCTCCATTGAAGTACAGTGTAGCTTGCTCTGCTGCTAATCAGGTAGCTCTCCAAAGAGCAGTAAATATTTACCAGTTAAAGTCTTCATGCTGCGAGAAAGTACTTGTTTGATGTTTATTTTTATGGATTTAAGATTACTAAAAGCTACTTAATAAATTATACCATGGCTAGTCCTGAATGGGGAAACGTGCCTCTTTGAATTCTCCGTCATATGCAGGAAGAGTAAAATTAATATTCATTATAGGCGCAAAAGAAAGGGAATGAGTATTTTTAGGCGAAAAAAAAGGGAGAGAAAATGAAGGCTGCGACTATTTCATTATTTTACCTCCTTTTTTTTAGCAACCCCCTTGAATGGGCTCTTTATTGTAATTGTCCCTCCCCAATTGAGCACCCCACTGAGCTGTTGTATCTTTTTACAACCCCTAACAACTCGCACCAGTAACACAATTACCGCCAGATATTTATAACGAGAAATTACTTTTCCATTTTCACCCGCGACGATTTCAAATAAATACATGGGGACGCATAAATAAATAAATAAGTGGCCCGGGGGGG
>NW_008824186.1:2817946-2819897 GCF_000699105.1 Pygoscelis adeliae
CCCCGTCCCTCCTCGGCACCGGGGCGCGCCGTGGTCCCGGTTAGGGGAATTTTTTTTGTGCCTTTTTAAATCGATATGCTTTAAATTTTTTTTCTCTTTTAAAAACACTTAATCTCGCTTATTTCTGCAAGAGCCACGTACTCGCCCCTTTGATCCCCCCGCCCTGCGATCCCCCACTGTAGCAAAGCCTTTTTGTTTTTTGTTTTTTTTTAAAGAAGTTGCAAACTCTTCGCCGTGCAAAAAAAAGATGTGCTCCTGGGAAGTGCAACGATAGACTTGATTCGTTTTCCCCTCGCAAGTGCAATTGGAAAAAAAATCTGGATTTGAATTTAACCTTGTAACGCTTTGTACGGAGGTGTTACATGGACGCACAGAGCAGGAATAATTTCAGGAAAGTTAAAAACAAACTTTCCCGAACGATTAAAGGTACCTGGCAGAGGCTGTTTTGGAAAAAGGCAACAACGTCCTAGAGAAGAAAAGTGACTACATCTTCTCCATCTTAGGGACATAAAATAATAAAAGTGGCCCTTGACAGTAAATGTTTATAGCTGCTGACCTTTACCAACGCCTCATCGCAAACCGATTCGTTTTTATCTTTTTCTCATTTGCCCCGAGAACGTGAAACTTTGTCATCTTAACGTCTAATTACGGTTTCACCGGGGGGGGGGGGGTGGGGATTACCAACCCCGCCATCAGATTACACCAAGATTTCGAGATTAAAAACCGACTTGCAGATTAGGCCCGGCCTATTAGGACACGGCGAATTGCATTCCCTTCCTCGCTCGGGAGCTGGCCGTGTCCCGCCGGCCCGGGTGCGGGTCCCCAGGTCCCTGCAGGGGAGCAGCGAATTCGGGTTACGGCAAGAGAAGGCGATTTTGCGATGGTGTTGCTTCGGGGTGCGGGTCCGCCGGACCTCGCCTGGGGTTGCCGGGCGGGTTGCTGGAGGCGTTAGAGAGTTGCTGAGCAGAACCACAGCTCCCTCGCCCCACACCTCCTCTTACCTTGCTGAAGCACTCGGCTACCCTCGCCCTCTATTGTAAAACGCTTTCGGCTGTGTTTGGCGTTTGGTTTTGTTTCGTGGTCTGGGTTTTTTTTTTTGTTTGGGTTTTTTTTCCTCCCCCCCCCTCTTTTTTTATTTCCCCCCTTTCTTTTAAATCCACTTATTGTCATTTCTGAGGTCCGTGCTGGCAGAGCTGAGGGCTGGAAGTTTAATGGTGGCTTTCTGGATGGCTTCTTTAACCCCGTAGGCCCCACGTTTATGAGTTGTGCGTGAAATATGTCAGGAAATTGTGTCTGAAGAAGTGGGTTTCCCGTTCGGTGTGTGTCTATGCAGACGTGTTTGGTGTATTAAAGGGATGGCTTCACGTTCAGTTCAGCTGGAGGAGATATCGCCACGTCTCCATTGAAGTACAGTGTAGCTTGCTCTGCTGCTAATCAGGTAGCTCTCCAAAGAGCAGTAAATATTTACCAGTTAAAGTCTTCATGCTGCGAGAAAGTACTTGTTTGATGTTTATTTTTATGGATTTAAGATTACTAAAAGCTACTTAATAAATTATACCATGGCTAGTCCTGAATGGGGAAACGTGCCTCTTTGAATTCTCCGTCATATGCAGGAAGAGTAAAATTAATATTCATTATAGGCGCAAAAGAAAGGGAATGAGTATTTTTAGGCGAAAAAAAAGGGAGAGAAAATGAAGGCTGCGACTATTTCATTATTTTACCTCCTTTTTTTTAGCAACCCCCTTGAATGGGCTCTTTATTGTAATTGTCCCTCCCCAATTGAGCACCCCACTGAGCTGTTGTATCTTTTTACAACCCCTAACAACTCGCACCAGTAACACAATTACCGCCAGATATTTATAACGAGAAATTACTTTTCCATTTTCACCCGCGACGATTTCAAATAAATACATGGGGACGCATAAATAAATAAATAAGTGGCCCGGGGGGG
>NW_008824186.1:2820079-2821106 GCF_000699105.1 Pygoscelis adeliae
GAGAGGAGGAGAGAGGGAGCGGGGGAAGGAGAGAGGGAGCGGGGGAAGGAGAGAGGGAGGGAGCGGGGCGGGGGGAGAAAAAAGGCGCTGGGGACTGTCCAGGCGCTGGGTCAAGGCAGGCACTAATGAAGGGAGAAGGGGCTTGTTTCTCTGCTCTTTGTAAGTTCGAGGGTTGTTGGTCCGTTGAGTTGGGAAGCTGCGCGGCCGGTTAAGGAGCCTGGGTTTCTGCACTCGGGGTTTGGGTAGAGGAGCAGAATGGAGGCCATTGTTCGCTTTCTGTAGGCTTTGTTTAACAGTTCTCACCCCCTCCTGTTCTTACTTTTTAAAGCAGTGAGGCGAGGTAGACAGCGTGTGTCACAGTACAGTGAAAAAGGGGAAGATCTAAAGACCAAAAAAGAAGTTAATCACAAGACGGGGAGTTTGAGGGAGAAAAAGTTGCTAATGCCGCGGGGAAAGGAAAAAATTAAATAACTCGAGGAAATACCCGGAGGTAAACATGGAGCCCCGCTCCCAGCACGCAGGGCAGCCGGCGGAGCCCCCCTGCTTTGTCCTAGAGGGAAGACTTTAACTAGTGACACGCAGATGTGCGAGTCCCTAAATTGTATGAGAGGACAGTCCACCCCGCTTTCAGGCAAGTTTAAAAACATGACTTCGGACTCTCTTTGTGATTGTTGTCGCTCCACTTAATACACCACCTCAGCGAAGGGCACTAACGACGAGGCAATACGCCACCTGCATGCAATTAAAACGAGAAACCACTTGGCGGGTTGCTTTTCTTAAAATTTTTCGCGTGTTAGGGATACGTATGTACATTTTTGCCTTGAGGCATTAAAGCCCCCAAATCCTTAAACTAATCGGGGGAAGACGCCTGAGGATAACAAAGTAAGCCTGTGAGATATTAGCCTCTCTGCAGCTTAACCGTGTGCACTACCTCCCCTGATTAACGCCTATTTTATCACTGATAGACTGCTATAGGCGAGCCCCGTGGGATACTGCTCTATCAGCCCAACATGCAGAACAGTAAGTG
>NW_008824186.1:2822561-2823437 GCF_000699105.1 Pygoscelis adeliae
GGGGCTCCTCTCCCCGCTGTGGGAAGCGCAGGTCGCAACGCCGGCCGCGCTGCTGGGCCGGGGCGGCAAATTCCCCAGCCCCGGTGTCACTTTGAATCCATTGCGCGGGGAGCGCGCCCCCTCGGTTGTGTCCGCGCAGAGCCCCCCGGCTACCTCAAACCGCAGCCTCCCTCGGAGGGAGAGCGAGTAGAGTTCAATCTAGTCTGAGTGATATCCAAATGCGGACAGAAAGGGTCGTTTTATCATGCTACTATTTGTCGTGACGATGCAATTTTCAAAAGCAGAGTACTGTCATAAAGTGACACGCCTGCCACAAGTGCTCCAACTGATCTTTTCAATTAGCCTTCCATGCATGATCCGGGGCGACTTCCGCCTATTTCCAGAAATTAAGCTCAAACTTGACGTGCAGCTAGTTTTATTTTAAAGACAAATGTCAGAGAGGCTCATCATATTTTCCCCCTCTTCTATATTTGGAGCTTATTTATTGCTAAGAAGCCTGGGCTCTTGGAGTCAATTTATCAGGAGGCTCCAAAGAGAGGAGAGCGGAGCGCGCGTAGAGCAGAGCTTCTCCAGGGAGACTTCCTCCAAAGCCTGGAGCTGCAGGTTGGGCACTCGCTTTGCTTTTGGCGAAGCGAGCCGCGGCTCTGCGGATGCAGGCAGGCTTCGCTGGCTATGGGGTTTGGGTTTTTGGTTTGGGTTTGGGTTTTGTTGGATTTTTTTTGTTTTGTTTTGTTTTGTTTTTCGGTGGGGAGGAAAAGGAGGGGGGGAAAAAAAAAAGGCAAAGCAAGGAGGCAACCCAAGGCGATCCAGCCCGGAATATTCTGGGCTTTTGGGTTGGGTTTGGGGGTTCGCCGCTGCCGCGGGTTTTGCAGAGGG
>NW_008824186.1:2824115-2825510 GCF_000699105.1 Pygoscelis adeliae
CCACCCACCCACCACCGCCACCGCCACCCGCCTTCCAGCCTAATAAAACGATCCATCTGCTTATCTCGATTGTTGCTGCAAATAGACCTTTCTACGCGTGTATATATATCTCTCTCTACCTTTTAAAATATTTGAAAATTTTTTTTGTTCCCCTTTATTTCCATCCGGTGATAACCTGCACTCTCGTTACAGTTAGTTCGCTGTAATAAACTGAATTATACGGCTTGGCATAATTTCAGTTTTCTCTCCTTCCCCCTTTCCCCCCATATTTACTTATGATTTTGTGAGATTTGTATGCATTTGGCGTGGCTTGCTGCTTTTTTATTTTTACCTTTTTTTTTCTTCAAAAAAAACGAAAAAAAAAAAGAGGAAAAAGAAAAAAAAAAAAAAGAAACCCCCTCAAAGCCACGCTGTTTTAGCCCGGAGTCTGTCTTTACGGACGCTAACGCGACCTGGCGCAGCTCAGGGGTACATTGTAAATGTAGGTCTCGATAACCCCTCGCTCACCCTGTCCCCCGCAAGTACTCTGTCTAAGAGCAGTGAGGACGATGGAGACTAGTCTGGCTTAGCTATTGTTCGCATTTAAGGCGTATTTTAACATTAATACTAAAAGAATTACGTTTTGACCAGATTTTTTTTCTTCCAAATGTTTTTAAAGTATCACTTTTGTAGAGGGTAGGGCCACGAATGTAATTTTTTTTTTTAAAGAAAAAAAAGACTCGCTAAGTAAGTTCTCATACCATTTAAGGTATATTTTTGTGTTATAGACCCATGCAGATGCAAAAGTCCAAGTGCTGGACAATCAAAACGTAAGCTTGTCATTGTTTAATGCATACTTAAACAATTTTATTTTTGTCTTGAAATTATTAATAATGTGATTTTCTGTCCGCTTCCCTATCCAGGTGTCGAATGGATGTGTGAGTAAAATTTTGGGCAGGTATTACGAAACTGGCTCCATCAGACCCAGGGCAATCGGAGGTAGTAAACCGAGAGTAGCGACTCCAGAAGTTGTAAGCAAAATAGCGCAGTATAAACGAGAGTGCCCCTCCATCTTTGCGTGGGAGATTCGAGACAGATTACTATCAGAGGGGGTCTGTACCAACGATAATATACCCAGTGTAAGTTCATGAAAAAAACCTTGCTGTGTGCTGTGTACAATGCTGGGTAGCCGTAGCGAGCCTCTGCTTCCTTTGTTTTGGTATCAGATGAGAGGATAGCAGGTTCACATCATTTGCATGTGGCAGGGTCAGACGCATTTTTTCATACAGAATCTGACAAATGCCTTTAAGGAGGGGAAAAAAAAAATAAAAATATGCGGGTCACCCCTGCGCCCGGCGCCTCAGGACTGCGAGCATCAGTCGAAGCCATCACTCTGGTTTTGCAGGGTTGGGTTCG
>NW_008824186.1:2826433-2827110 GCF_000699105.1 Pygoscelis adeliae
CCTCGCCGGGGTCTCCAAAGCCGGGGAGATCGGTAACTATCTCCGTAGGGCTGATTATAGTTCCTCCTCAATGGACCCGAAACAACTTTGTAAATATAGGAAACTGTTTATCCTGAAGATTAATAGGTATTTGTTGTAGGAATGACAAGGGGATAATATGAAGGATAATGGGATGTTACGTTACATACTTAAGATGGTTAATGGCTTCTTTTTGAATACGGGCTCTGTTGATGCTCAGCTCTCTCCCTGGCTGTGGTCATTCCTTTAGAAGAGGTGTCTATATACAACAACCTGCTTTTTGTTTTCACCCCGCAAGGAAAAAAAATCGGTAACAGTGTGCGGAATATCTGGTACAAAGGATGTTTCTGTCACACGCAAGAATTTGTTATGGGAACAATTCTGTCGCTATGTAATTGCTCATTAGAGATCGTTTTGTTTCTCATTAAGGCGACATGAATAAGCGTCTAGTTGAAGGAGACAGCTGTAGAAATGTTCCACAGGAGACCTCTGGACACGATATGGCACCGCTTGCCAATTAGACATGTCAGTTTTAAGAGAAGAAAACAATCTATGAAGGACACTAGAAAGATAGAGCGGAGCCCTCTTTTCCCCCCACCTCTACTCTGGTGTTTTGGGTTTTTGTTTTGTTTTGTTTTTTTAAATTTTGTTTTGCCCTA
>NW_008824186.1:2827593-2828718 GCF_000699105.1 Pygoscelis adeliae
AGCTGCTGGGGGCTTGTGGTGACTCCCCCAACCCCCACCCCCCCGTGGCGTGGGGATGAGCGCAGTTTCCACGGGGGAGCGCGGGCCCCGGGCGGGAGCGTGCCGAGGCGGGAGGACCCCGGGAGCCCTCTCCCAAATTGCCACGGAAATAAAGCGGTGCGGAGCGGTGCGGCTCGGGGCAGGGCTGGTTCGGGCCGGGGGTGCGTGTGTGCGTGGGCAGGAGAGGCGAGGGGGAGGCAGGCAGGCACTTAAAACATCCGCATCGCAAAATTAAAATTAATAAAATGGATTTCCTCTGGAATATTCATGCTCCCTCTAATGTTTTTCCCTCGCAGGGGTATGTTACTGGATTTTAAGAGTCCATTACTCAAAAAGCATAAGGCGAGGTTAGGTCTCAGAGGGGTACAAATATGGTCTCAATCTGATAAACGCCATGCAGCAGTGAATAAAATAATGGATACATGAGGGCTGACAGAACAAAAAGAGACATCTCTATCCGGGAGAAATTCTCCAGTGATTTAGTGGTTTTAGGGATCACCGAGACACTGTTTCTTATCTCCCCCCCCCCCCCCCCCCTCTCACAACAACTCCTTTCTATTATTTTTAGATTTAGACACTTTCTCTTTCAACAGATGCTACAATGTTTTGATCCCAGCTCTATAGCTGAGAGGTGCCGCAATTGGTTTGCTATCTTTTTTTGCTTGTTTTCCGCCTCACTGATTAAGACACTAAGAAACTAAGGAATGATTTTATTTCCCAGCGTCTTTTTTTTTTCTTTTTCTTTTTTTTTCTTTTTTTTTTTTTTTTTTTTTCTTCCAGGAAACAAATCCTATACCCAGCGTCAGATGGTCTGGCTATAGGATAATAGGGACGGACATTCACTCGCTTTCTTACGGATTAGGTCTGGAAGGTGGAACAGCCCTATTGAGATGGCTCCTTTTAGGGGCTTTTTAAAAAAAAAAAGGGGGGCTTCTATAAAGAAGATATCCTAATTGTCCGGCGCGGGGGTTTAAATAATCATAAGCGAGTTTAGGTGAAACTTTTAGCTGGCTGAAAGGCTCCCGGTTTGGGGGAAGATGGGGAGCGCACGGAGACGAGGCTGCAAAAAACGTGGCTTCAAAAGTT
>NW_008824186.1:2829092-2851033 GCF_000699105.1 Pygoscelis adeliae
GCCGCCCATATGGTGACCACGGCCGCTGAATCCCTGTGTTTAAATGGGGGAGAAAGTTCGGGTTTTAAAACATTTCAAAGTGGTTGAAAGGGTCCCACCAGATCCTGTCACAATTCCCCCCGAGCTTTGAAGGCCGGGGCCATTGTTCGCCGATTATAAATGATATTACTTTAAAGTTGATTTCCCACAATATTTAAAGGATGTAGCGGGAGTGTCGCTATTTATTTTTGGCGTAACTTTTCAAGGGAATTAGCATAAGTAGCCCATGCGTCCCTCATCCCATCTCCCCCTTTATGCGACATCAAAACGCCTCGAAAAATATGCTTTGAAAGGAGAGGGAGAGCTAATTTAGGGACGACGACTTCTCTGCCTCGCCAGAAAGGTCCGTTTCTTTCGCCCACGGCGGCCCGGGGTGCCTGCAGAGCCCCGCAAAGCCGGCCGGCCCCGGGACGCGTCCTTGGCACCGCCCGAAAGGCGAGCACAATGAAACTTTCCCCTGTTTAATGACAGAAATTACATTAAAAGTGGTGGAAATGCCCTAATTAAAAATGTACCGCTTAAATGATATGCCAAACGTTCAGCTGCAGAATAGCGTATTTAGCTAGTTAGTGAACTCGCTACTATTTCTTTTAAAATTACATGTTAAAATTTTAAAAGAAATCTTACTTTTCTCTGGTGCAACACATTACAAAGAATGGACAGTCCTTTTATCTAAATATAAAATTCCATTTTCAGCAATTATAGCCTGTTCTTGGTGATGATATAATTACAGCTGTGCTCAGTAATAGGTGTCAAGGCAATGCACACTCATACAATAGTTGAATAAAACTGCAGAACAATGCAGGCACTTCTAAATTCACAACCTTTAAAATGAAATTGACTGTGCAGAATTCAAATAAAAACTGGATAAATATTTTTTAAAAAAGATTACAAGCTTGGTTTGGTTTCTTAATAGCATTTTCTGCAAACCTATCAACATCTAATTGATTAGATAGGAATTACTGATTATAGATAATCTGAAATACTGAACATCACTATTTTAAATATAGCAATAGGTAAATAAATGCAGCAGACAGAGGAGACTGCCATGGCACTTCAGCAGCGATTCAGGGAAAGAATCACTTTCAGGGGAAGTATTTTTACGCGGTTTTTATTCCAGAGGAAAAACAAAATGAAATTAAGACCAGGCGATTGTAATTCCTCATCTCCGATGTTTACGATAATGCTGGAAACTGAAATGTTTCCGTGTTACCCGTGTCATTAGCGCAATGTTGCTTTGATACCCGAGACGTTTTTAAGGGAGGGTGTCAGCAAACATGGCCGAACTTGTTTCCAATCGCGTTATTTCTCTGATAGGGATCTTAAAACAAGGGTACCTGCGTTTCACTTTCCGACTCTCGGTTCTGCAGATGGCTGTCCGCAACAGGAAGGAGGAGGGGAAAACACTAACTCCATCAGCTCTAATGGAGAAGATTCAGACGAGGCCCAAATGAGACTCCAGCTGAAAAGAAAGCTGCAGAGAAATAGGACATCCTTCACCCAAGAGCAAATCGAAGCCCTTGAGAAAGGTGAGTGACATTTTCCTATGGCTGAATCAGGAGAGAAAAGCAAAATGTGCCCTGCCTGTATTAAGAGCTGAACGGAAACATGGCATTCACGTGCCTTACATATATGTATATATTTTAAGCCCGTGGCTCCCTCGATGCTCTTTTATTCATTGAGCTCCAAATACTCATTGATGGCTGCGGTATGCACCGAAAAGCTGTTAAAAGGTTTTCAAAGGGAACGTACTCAGGGCACAGATCATACCGAAACATCAGTGTTACACCCCTGGCTCCTCTCATGGGGGATAAATCTCCTCCTGCCACTGTGCCATGTCCCCGGCCGGGCCGCATTGCCGTACACCAGGAAGGTGAGGGCTGGCAGCTGGGGCTGGCAGCAGCCCTCCGTGCCTGCCCCCCACACTCGCTCCCCATCCCCAGCACTGCTGCTGCCCGGGGCTGGGAGCAGGTGCCCTTTTCCCTGACTGGCCTGGGCGCACCTCACCTCTGACCCGCTGCGGATCTTTGTTCTTATTTTCCGCTGTTATTTAGCGACGTGCCATTTTGCTTCTTGGTGACAGGGTCAGAGCTGCCTTGGGGACCCCCTCAGCGGAGGCAGAAGCCCTCGCTGCTTCTTGAAAGATGCAGCATTGCACCCAAGCCTGCCTATCCCCTTAGTGATATTCCCCAGCAGGCAAGGCGTCCTCCTTCCTAACACACACACACACACACACACACACACACACGAAGAAAGCTCAGCTTTGCCTTTACAGCAATGTTTCTTAAGAGCATTCAGAGCATAGGCAGTGCAGGAACGACTCTGACTTTACAGTCAGCCACATTAACTCTTTGCAACTAACGCAATAATATTTCCTTCTGCAGAATTTGAGAGGACCCACTATCCCGATGTGTTTGCGAGAGAGAGACTAGCTGCTAAAATAGACCTGCCTGAAGCAAGGATACAGGTACTGAGTTGCTGTGCGATTATGACTATTACTATTTTTACTACTACTATTCTAATTTTGTTATTCCTGGCTTCTCAAAGCACAGGGCAGCCCCTATTTACGAGCGGGTATTTGTCCATCTCCTCCTTCAGGAAAATAACAGCAGCTGGGGTTTGCTTTCACACGCTGCTTTGCTATGCTCCAAGCCAGCTTTCTATCAGCATGGCCTTGAGTTACGTGGGGGAGGCCCCACGCCTCTAGTCCTTGTAAGGAGACTCATGTCTCTCAAACGCTGTATTTTCAGGTGTGGTTTTCTAACAGAAGGGCCAAGTGGAGAAGGGAAGAGAAGCTGAGGAACCAGCGAAGACAAGCCAGCAACACTCCCAGCCACATTCCCATCAGTAGTAGTTTCAGCACAAGCGTTTACCAGCCGATCCCGCAACCGACCACCCCCGGTAATGCCACCGACCCGCTCGCGTTCATCCATCCTCTTGGGAAAATGAGACTCTGAGACTGTATCGCCAATTGTAATTGTGGTTAAACTAATGTGTTCATCTATCTGTCTATTCTATTATAGTTTCCTCTTTCACATCAGGTTCCATGTTGGGCAGAACGGACACGGCGCTCACAAACACGTACAGTGCGCTGCCGCCCATGCCTAGCTTCACCATGGCCAATAACCTGCCTATGCAAGTAAGTCCGGCGCTGCCACCACAGCACGATGCTCCCTCGGGCCTCGGCAGCCCCTGGGGTGTGTGGGAGCGCGGGGGCTCTTCCTCCCCAGGACGAGGGGTTATGGAGTCAAACCACACTGCAGGGAAACTGGGACCAAAAGCTTCCCTGACCTCTGGAACGATGCCCTATTTTGGGAGAATCACAAGGGAAAGGGCACTGTAAGACCTGGTGCTCTGACAAGCCCTTTTCCCAAATTTTAAAAGACAAAGGTCCTCAAAATTACAAGGCAATAAATCTGGGATGAAAAAACCCTTTTTGAAAAAAAAAAAAAAAACAACCAAACCCCTGCGGTTAACCTATGGAACTCACTGGTGCAGTATTGTGGAAATTGCCGCCCAAATAAGCTGCTGGAGGCATCCAACCTTCTCGGCGTAGGTAACGTGGCGGTGGCACATTAGGAACACCTGAGAAAGGGAAGGATGTGATTAGCATCAGTGGTTATGCCAGCTAAGCCAGAATTGCAAGAGCTGTCAATCCTCATGCCTGAAAGCATTAGCTGATCACCAGCTGGGTTAGGAAGAAATCTATTCCTTTGGGGTCTGTTTCTATAGACCTTTCAGATGCAAAATTCCTCCTTTTTTAATGATGGGGTTGGCCTAGGAAGGTGCTGGCCAATTACGGGAGTTTTACAGCTTTGTCTGAGGCACACAGCATTGACCACTGCTGGAGACAGGCGAGCAGATTAGAGAGCCTGACTCCTTCGCTGCGGCAATTACTATGTTACTAATTGCTGAACCAAAATTAACCAAATAAAGTTAGAGTCTTGCAAGTCCGCGGAAAGAAATGACGTTGGCTAGGTCGCTATTTCGTGACGTTGGAGGCCGGCGGCGCCATTCCCGGCAGCAGGCTGAGAGCAGATGACAAAAGATCAAAAGGCTGATACGGGAGGGGACCCTTGGGAAAGCAGGAGGCCCCTGATTCACCGCCGGGCACCTGGGCAGGGACCTGGCATGTGTGAGCCGCTCTGGAAAGTCCTGCCTACGTGGCCACCATGGTGTGATGGCCACGCGATGTCGGAGCGGGAGATTTGGCAGCTGAACCATCGGCATCTCCCTGCAGACGCAGGGTGTGTTGCTGGTTCTCCTGGAGCACAGCGTGTGCGCTTAGCAAGCGAGGCTGTCAGTATTTTCGGAGGCGGTGTGTGTCGTGAAGCTCATTTTTGCTTGTGTATGCTGCTCCTGAGGGCTGGCACATCCATCCAGAGAAGCGTAACGTGGTGTTTACCTCGGCTGATACTTAACGCTGTTTTGTCCTTTGCTCCCATAGCCCCCGGTACCCAGCCAGACCTCCTCCTACTCTTGCATGCTGCCCACCAGTCCATCGGTGAATGGACGGAGCTATGATACATACACCCCTCCTCACATGCAGACACACATGAACAGCCAGCCGATGGGCACCTCTGGCACCACTTCCACAGGTGAGTGGCCTCCCCTGCCTTTTTGCGAGCACGGCTTCTGTGCTCCGGCCATCTGTTTTTTCACATGTATTCACTGGGAGAGGTCTCTCTGTCGGGTTTAGTAGCTGCCGAACCGGGCAGAAGACAAAAGTGTATAACCTTGTGGGCTAGAGCAGAAAATCTGATTTTTAAGCTGCCGCTGAAGGGGTAGATGAAAGATGGCTGACTAACAGAGGTGGCATTTGAATAGTGGTACAGTGGAAAGCTCTTCAGTGAGGCCCCCATCCCACAAAATCTTCCCTGTATAATTAAATTCTGAAGCAGCATTTATTTCAACGTTAGATTTCAGTGGAGCTACTCACACCCGAGCGTGTTTTTACCGTGCCTGTGTCAGCGGCTATTTTTGCTAAAGATTTGAAGTTATCGGAAAGGCAGGTAACCCGTAGAAATATTAACCTATGCATAAGAAGGCAAAATAGGGTAAAAAAGGCTAAGTGTCAGCATAAGCAGGAGCAAGCCAGACACATTTAAAAAGAATAGAAATGTTCAGTGTATTTTGGGTAGAATTCCCAATTGATACAAATGAGCCGAGGCTCTGGCATTTATCTCAAAGCATGACAGTTTATTTATAACAACAAATCAGTGAGATGTGCATAGGTCTTTGAAATATACCACCCCCCCCCACCTGATTCTGCAGGCTGGTAGATGGTGAGATTTAATACTTACCGGAATACAAGCACAAATCTGTGAAACTGTAAAGCAAAATTTGTGCTATGTATAGAAAAACTAAAATATCCATTTTCCCCCTCAATTTTCAGGTCTCATTTCCCCTGGAGTGTCAGTTCCAGTTCAAGTTCCTGGCAGTGAACCTGATATGTCTCAATACTGGCCCAGATTACAGTAAAACATGTGTTAATTCCGTAAATGACTATATGGACAACAGTTGGATGTTCAGCAGTATTTTATAAAGGAAGAATGGCTCTCGGAGTACTTCTGTACTGCAACTGTGCCCTATGCTGTAACACATGGAAAAGACTTTCACACGGACCTTTGTACACTGAAGGCATTGTATCAGTTGGAACAAATCTTCATTTTGGTATCCAAACTTTTATTCATTTTGGTGTATTATTTGTAAATGGGCATTTGTATGTTATAATGAAAAAAAAAAAAGAACAATGTAGACTGGATGGATGTTTGATCTGTGTTGGTCATGAAGTTGTTTTAAAAAAAAAAAAAGAAAAGGAAAAAAAAAAAGAAGCCATGATCAACAAGCTTTGCCACGAATTTAAGAGTTTTATCAAGATATATCGAATACTTCTACCAATCTGTTCATAGATTATGGATTGATGTTCCAAGTTTGTATCATTCCATTGCATATAATTAAACCTGGAACAATACGCACTAGATTTATGTAAGAAAAATATCTGTTGGTATTTCCAAAGGTTGTTAACGGCTGAAGCTATGTGCAAACAGGGGTTAAGAGAGAACTTCGATGAAGAAAAGAGTTTGATAGATAAAAGGTAGATTGTGTCTTCGATATAATCCAATTTGTTTTATGTCAAAATGTAAGTATTTGTCTTCCCTAGAAATCTCCCAGAATGATTTCTATAATAAAGTTAATTTCATTTATATTTGACAAGAATATTCTATAGATGTTTTATACACATTTTCATGCATCATACGTTTCTTTTTGGTCGGCAAGAGTTAATTGTTCTTAGATATAGTTGTACTACTGTTCACAGTCCAATCATTTTTGTGCATCTAGAATTCATTCCTAATCAATTAAAAGTGCTTGCAAGAGTTTTAAACTTAAGTGTTTTGAAGTTGTTCACAACTACATATCAAAATTAACCATTGTTGATTGTAAAAACCATGCCAAAGCCTTTGTATTTCCTTTATTATACTATTTTCTTTTTAACCTTATAGTGTGGTGTTGCAAATTTTGTTACTGTGTTAGGTTAATCTCATTAAGTTTTATTTTGAATTTATTTTCAGTTTTCAATAAGGAGGGATCCTTAAGAAACGTTTTTATAGGCTTTCAGCACTTCCACCAGCCTGTAATTTGGGCTAACAAAAAGAAGATAGGTTCACGTACCTAATTGCAGCCGAGAGCAGAAGGAGGTTGTTTATTTAGCTCGGGTTTCTGGGGATGCTCTAAATGAACTCCAGAATCCAGCAGAATTTCTAGTGGGGAGTTTGCATCGTGCCAGTCAGTGGTGGAGACGTGATACATGCCTGTGTCTATCTGTTGTAATTATACATAAAGTACCTATAGACACATATACACACAAATATGCATTCCTGACTTCTAAAAATTGTTTTTGTTAGGACGCTTAAAAAGAAAAAAAAACCCCAGCTGTGTTTTTAACAGGCTCTTTGGGAGAGTGAATACCATCCCTTTATATTGCCACACAGCACAATCTTAGTGTAATTTTCCATTGAACTTGTAACCTGGTTAATACCTCAATGCGCTTTGTGTGAGGGTTGTTAGTGTGGGCGTGGGTGGAGAGCTGCATGTCAAGGAATAATGAGAGAAGACAAATCAACAGGCAACAACAATGCGAGCTGGGACTGGCTAGTGAAAGCTAAAGGCCTTTAGTCACTGGCAGGGAAATCTAAACATTCCCATATCTATGAAGCTGGCTCATTGTGGTGCAGTTGTTACTTGCGATGCTGTGCTGAAAAAGGGATCTCACGATTAAAAAGCCAATGCGCAGGGAGTTTTGAGTCAAAGCACAGGCATCACAAGCAGCCTTTGTAAAGCAAAGATACTATCTAGGCTGGTTATGTTTTCCTTTCGGCATATTTGTCACTGCAGATAACACTTCACTGCAAACGTGGACTAGCAGAGTTGTGGTGCTGAGGTAGTCGCGATACTGCAGACGAGATTAAACGCACGTAAACTCCGAATCCTTTAGGGACAAAGAGCAGCTTCGCTTAAAGCACGAGACGATAGTTAATTACAATCAAGAGCCCAAAGCAAGCAAAAATGTGCAAAAACATTAGATGAAAAATCTTTCTTTTTAATTGATACTGGTCAGTTATAACTATTCGTTATACCAGCATTAAGTAGTTTTAATTACCTGGAAGCCATCCATTGGCAAATATTAATGAAACATGGATTTTTTTTTAATTTATGTATATTTTTATCAGACATGCACATGCACATTATATATTTATAAGATACAGATAGATCGCATTAAACATCACAATAGGCAGGTCCCTTCTCGCGTAGCTAAATCAATTCTGGGAACAATTAATTACAGGTACAAACCCAGCATTTATATAGCCACTTAGCGTGTTTATACCTACTAATGTAGTTTGTTATCTAAATGCCAACTTCTGCTCAACCAGGAATGGAAATGAGCTTCCCATCCCTTCCTCCCCCGAGAGCTTTTGTGCCGTGGTTGCTGTTTCTGCAGGTGCCGATATGTGGGCAGAGGCAGCTCCCCGTAGCCCTTCCCTGCCCTTCCCGGGTTTTCCCGGCCTTGCAGCTCCACCGCCTGCGGTCCAGCCACTGGTGGCCTCCATCGAGCCATTGCCAGCCCTCTACGCCCCTTCTGAAGCCTTCTTCAGGACAGGCTGTGCTGCGGGGCTGCAGCCTTTCACAGCCCCGCAACTCTGCAGTCGCAGCAATGCTATAAAGCAGTTGTGTGCGTGGGTGAACCTTGAGCTTGCTTTGGTGACAGGGTAGCTAGCCGTAATGGAGAGGAGACATTTCTGGCTCACTGGCTCGTTATTGTGCCCTGTGGAAGGAGGTTGGCGGGGAAAAGTCCCTGGCTGGCTGCACATCGGGAAGAAGTTAGGGCATGTGGTCCCCAGAGCGTTGCTTGCCTTGAAGAGCTGCTGCTGTGCGTGCTGGGGGCTCTGCGGGTTACAGGCAGCCTTGCACTGCACGTCGCATCCACAGCCCTATCAAGAGGCTTTTCCCCAGGGTGGGTCAGGGCACAGGGCCGAGCGTGCAGGGCCTCCCATGCCTGAGCACCGGTGCCAGCTTCCAGTTGCTCGCTGGGGGCCAGCCGAGGCCCTGGAGCAGCCCCAGAGCCCAACTGGCCTCAGAGCGCTGCTGCGAATGGGCGAGGGGGTTGCGTGAGGCTGCATGGGGAATGTGCTGCCTCGCCAGACACCGCTACCAGCCGCATAAGTGGGAAATGAAAATCTTCAGCATGCTCTGAACCCTCTAATACCCATTTTCATCCCCTTTCTTCTTCCAGAGCTGTATTACTTACAAAGACTGAAGTCTGCTCTAATGTATTGCTCAGTGTAACACAGCAATTTCCAAGGTTCTCCTCTTTTTACCACTGAAATTAGTGGGAGTTTTGCTATTGATTTCAATAGGAATGAGACATTTCTGTGCATTTGGTTAAAATGTATTTCATAATAACACCTTATACTTTATTTATAAGCCCCTCCTAAGGCATTTCACAAATTATAGTCACACAAGAATTGATGTGTGAGTGCTGTCTTAATAACACTGTATTTTGTATTTCAAATATTGTGTTCTAGATACAATATTTACATTTACAAGTGAAAAGGCTGCTAACCTAACAGTTATTGTTCAGAGCAGACAGATGATGAGTCACACACGCTGATGGCGAAGCAGACATGCATGCGGTGACATACGTGTTGGAATTGCCTTGCACCGTGCAGATACCAGTTTTAATTGCTTTTAAAAGGTAAGCACGAGTCAGCGTGTGCCCTGCTCCAGGAGGCAGAAAGAGCTGCTTTCTCACCCAGGCTGCAACACAGAAAGGGGATTTCACCGCTTCTTTTTAGCTAGGTTTTTATGTATTAAGTGAGCAATATGCCCACATAGGCTGGTTTACTTTAGGCAGCCTATCATGGGATTTATCTTTGGGGGCAAAATTACAGTTGCAAAGAACAACCTGGGACCGATAACACACATCACCTCCCCCAGGCTTTCCAGCCATTGGTAGTCCTATTTCATTCCCTTTCCATGGCCAGAGGTGTCTGGCTTTTTTGTTTTTTAATTGATATTTCTGGTATTAATGACTAAAAAATATTACCTCATTTTCTCTGGGTAATATGTGCAGGTTTAGAGTTATGCTAAGGTTTAAATTTGTTCTGCATTTCCATGGTATAAACAGCACTAGGAAAACTGAAAATTTATCATTCTTTTTTCTTTTTTTTTTTTCAGTTCATTTCCATTTGCTCTTGTCCTCAGCTTCAGCAGTTGAGCATTGCTCCATGTGCAGTTGATAAGGCTCTTCTGCTCTGGGAATGGTGTAGCATCTTCTTTTTAAATAACTCTTCTTTGACAAGACACCTGCTTGCTTAATGAGCTCCTGCAGCCCTCTTTCTAATCAAAAGTGTGATTGGCACCTACAAATACCCAAATACACCCCCCCCCTCAATTAGAAATAGTCATATGAATTACAGATGTGAGAGTAGAGTCTGTGATGGCTGTTTGGTCTTGTTCAGACAGTGAGTATTTACATGTCTTGCTGCAGAGAGAAGGCAGCCACAGGAGTGTGTCTCTGGCTGAAGTGTGCAGGGACCCCTGAAGCCCCTGCCCTGCACGGCATGGTAGAGGCAGAAGAAATGCTCCTCCTCTTTGGGTGGAAAACAAAGCATGGAATATATCTCCCCTGGATTACTGCTGGAGAATGATGTTAGGCAAGCCTCTCACATATGTTATCTGTTTAGTAGTTCTTGCAGAGGATGGAGCAATCTGCATGAGATGCGTGGTAGTAAAGATAGTACAGTTTGGATAGGAGCCAGGTTGGCAAGTTCCTTGCTTTAGAATGTATTTTAAATTAATTCCTCCCCTAATATTCTCTTAGATGTAAAGAAAGAAAAACCCAGTGGATCAGCAGACAATTACTTAGGGTAGCTTACTCAGGATAGTTTACTATTCTAACACAGTTTGCAATAGCGATCGTGTGGAAGACAAAGGTGTTTTCATAGGGGCTGCAGAAATGAAACCTCAAAGAAATGAAACCATTTGATCAGTCTTTTAACACGTACAGCTGATGTGTGACAGATTTTCATGAAACCTCCAGCTGCCAGAATCCCTGTTGTTTCTTTTGAAGATGGCCCTTTAGAGAAAAGTCCCCATGCAACCTGCTTTCCCTTAAGTTTCACTGAGAACCTCCAATGATTATGTTTTAACACACTGAGAATTTCAGGGCCTTCCGTACTGTTCCCTTCCTCCCCCTAGGTAATATCCCACCAGGTAATATCCCTGGTGAGACGATCGTGATTTTGAAGGGGGTGAAGGTGAAAACGCATGTCTGATGCTGGTGGGCTGTGTGCTGGAGCTGCTTTGCCCCCACAAAGGACCACGATATTGTTTTTGCTGGGCCAGTAGAGGTCTATGGTTTCTCAGGCGCTGGAGCCTGACCTGCTAAGTCGAATTGCAGCTGGGTGAGATGGTGAGCAGACGTTTTGTGAGCGACCCAGGAGGATCCTTGTTACCTTCAGGTGCCTGACAGGAGCTGTAAGTTGCATGAAATCCTCCAGCAGAGGTTGCAATTGCCTCCAGGCACCTGACAGACCTCACGTACACTCCAGCAGCTAAAATCGGTGAGGGTTGCGAATTGCAGTTTTTCCTCTCCTGGGACACATGAGCTTTTCCAGCTGCACCAGAGGAGTGTGTAGATTCACAGATAACCTCCTTCAGGTCAGGCCTATGCCGATAGATTTTGAGAAGTTTATGAACAGTTATTCCATAGAAATTACATATAGGGCAACAGAAGGACTGATTTATATGGAACTGCATACAACAGATAAACACCTTCAGGTTGTTACAATAAATATGTTAACTTATCACAAGCAAAGAAAATTTATATTTCTCCCTGTAACTGTTTATGTTTTACCCTTTACATTTCTCTCCACAAAATTGGATTCATATTCAGAGTCTGTAGTCTGCAGCTTTGTGTTTCAAATACTGCAGGGGAGGGTTTATTTATTTTTAAAACTCCCTCTGTCAGACTGGATTAAATAAAAATCCAGTCATTTAAATTTTATAATTTTTTTGCTTTTAAAGAAGCAAGTTGTCCACTTTGATTTCTCTGAATTTAAGTCAACACTGTTACTTTGCAAAATATGCATTCAAACCCTTTGATTCTTACTTAAACTAAGCTTCTGCTGGGTCTGATGATTTTCTGAGTTATGACTCAGTTGCTCTGCGTGAACTGTTGTTGATTTACACCTGTTTGGGCAAGGAGACATTTAAAACTTCATAGATCCTTCTATAGGCAAGGACTGCAGAATGGACCCCCTGTTCTGCTCCCTTGCATATATTCTTTTACTGTGTCTATCTGCTGTACTTTCTGTCATGCATGAAGTAATTGTGCCTACCTACCATATCGTTTGTGCTTCCATCCTCTTCCCCAGTGTTTTGTTGTGGTAAAGTTTTATTTGCTTGTCTGAAGCCGGCGTATTGATGGTGTATGTTTGAAGCTCCCTACCTACGACCCTTTGCTGGTTGGGAAGAACCCCTCAGTTTTGAGGTGGCTCCTGGGAAGGCTCTGTCTCCCACACAGACGGACTTGCTACTCCATTGTCTCCAAGAGTGTACTGTCAAACTCCTTCTCGCTCAAGTAATTTTCCAAAATTGCTGAGCTATCCTGGATGTAGGCCGGGAAGCACCATAAAAGGAAATTTCACCATGCTGGAGAATTCTTCCAAATGCTT
This sequence comes from Pygoscelis adeliae, assembly GCF_000699105.1. NCBI lineage: Eukaryota > Metazoa > Chordata > Aves > Sphenisciformes > Spheniscidae > Pygoscelis > Pygoscelis adeliae. Next base: position 2,841,368 of record NW_008824186.1, read on the forward strand.
TCCTCCGCCTGTCACTCTCTATCTGGTCTTGACTGACTTCAGCTTTATTCGTTAGTTTAGCTTTTCCAAGTGCAAGGCCATGCTGTTGGCAGGAGTTTCGTTATACACGATGGATAGCAGATGTACATCTGTTGTCTGACCAGTTCATCTGCTGGATCCATACAGATGTTGAATGTGCCCGGAGAGGAAATGGACCCATTAAAACTTCCCTGGTCAGGAATCAAGTGCCAGAGCTGCAGTTTCCAGCTATGGCTGCCAGCTGAAGACGATGGGGCTAGAACTGGCATCAAGTCCCGCTGGAATGATCCCTGTCCTCTTGATTTAAAATAGGTCAGGAAGGCAAATTTGTTTTGCAGTGGTGCAAGTCCCAGGCCAAGAATGATGCCCTGCACAAAACAGTCCTGGCCTATGAGTAGTAGCTCTGAAATACTTTGATAATATAAATAAACAGATACTAAGAACTGCAGAAAAGTCTCACTCAAGCAACACATTTTACACAAGTTTGCAGCTTCTTCTCTGCACAATATGCTTTCCCAAAATATTGGCACTGAAAATTTCTTGGTTTCATATCTAAACCCAACTCATACCTCATTTCTGTTCTTCCGTAAGTCTAGCCCCATGAAATTTCAGCAAGAGCTTTCTTTAGTGCAGTTTGCTCCAACCTGACTCCAAAAATGTAGCTGAAAGTGCACCAAAATTTGCCTTTTTCAAGACTTTTTAAGAGAATGCCTCCGATGCTGTAAGCGCTGGGAGTATTCTGAGGGCATGAATGTTCAGACTCAAACTCTGCCAGCATAGCGTGAAGAACTCTTTTTTGATTCTTGCTACATTTTGGATTTAACATTTACTTTCAATCCCAGAAGACATTAAAATACATTTTTTTTTTGTAGAGGAATATACAGCTATAAATTCTCTAGATCTCCTAACATTTTAAAAAAGATCCACTGGACCTAATCCCACCACCTTGCTCCTGGTCTAAATCATCACTGACTTCTCTGGAAGATTTTTTTAGATTAAGCTCTACAGCACCAGAAAATCCATGTGCAAAAAAATACAGAAAGCAAAAAAGATGTCTTCATTTTGATATGAAAAAAGGTCTGCAAATTAGTTTGATGTCCCTAGTAACTTTCAAAATTGTTTAAAGGTGAAGTTTAAGTAAGCAGCCAAGTTTTCAGCAGATGCTCTGGGATGCTTGATGCTCAACACTCCTGAAAATCTGTCTATCCATTCAGATGCTGAAATACAGATGTAGGCATCCACTATAGTCATGAACCATTTTTGGAAAAAAAATGAGCTTAACATTTGCTTATATTAGACTAGAAACGGAAAAAAATTGTGGTGGATTTTTTTCTTTTTTTTTCTCCATTCGAGTTGCCTTTTTTTCTTAAGATGAAGAGGATTCACTTTCATTCTTTTTCTACACAGGTACATTTATTATTGAATAAGCACCATCATGTGCTCAATGTGATTAAAAAAAGGAAATGTAGGCCTTCCTTGCACTCAGGTAGCTCACAAGAGAAAAGAAAAACCCCAAGAGATGTCATGGGGGATAGTACTTGCTTCCACCACCTCTTAAAAGGCATAAAAGCATCTTCTTTCCTATTTCTGTTGTGCTCTGTAGTTATGGACGACGTTTCTCCAGCACAGGCAAAAGAAGAACACTTTATTAAATTTCTAATATATGATGCTGGAGAAACACTGGTTTAATATGTGTGCGTGTGTATATGTTTCTGTGTAATACTTGTAATAGACATACATTTTTAAAGGGATGTGTTACAACCTTGTGGTTTCAGAGAAACTTGATTAATAGCTCACTTTCCAATATTGGCATAGTAAAGGGTTTTTGTAAGTTAGACTTTTGCACTTTTCCAAAAGCTGTGTTTGGAACATCACTATTTTATTAATACAATATTAAATTTAAAGATGAAACCAGTGGCGTACTACCATATGTATCAAATCTGAAGTAGCTGAATGCCCATTTTCAGATGCTTGTAGCTACTGTTAACAGAGAATTGAATTCAGTTGCATCCTTGAAATTGCTTTTGAAATTTCTTTACAAACATAGAAAGAGACTTAATCTATCATAATACATAATATTCGTCTCATGTTCCAAATACTTATATCTTGAAAACCTCAACACAACAGAAATTATATAAAGAATTCTTATTTGACATATTAAAGACACAACGTTTTAAATTTCATTACTGCTTTCTTGACTGTGTGTCACAATTCTGTAAAGATCAGGTTCTCGTGCTGAATTGGGAACGTCTTCTCTGGGATGAATCTATTGTTTCCCAGCTGAGTTTGGTGGTTTCAGTTTGTAGTCTGCTAAAAAGTAGGAAGTTCTGCTTAAAAAATCGCAACAAACAAAAAAACCTCATACTGCAGTCTCTGTGGAAAAGAGCCCTCCAAACACAAGTAAGGATCGCACAGATTTTCCATCCAAGCCAACAAGGGGGCTCTGAAGATGCAAAAAGAAGCTGGTAACACATTGCAACAGCCTGTTAAAAGAGGCTGCACCCATTCTTCGATTACCTGAGCTGCACCCCTTAGTTAAATATTTGTTTTCAAATCAAGAGAAGAAAGAACCGAAGGCTGTTTTGTACACAGAAGCTTGACAGTCACGGAGTCATTATGGGGAAAATTCACAAAAAGCCACCATGTAAACACTTCTCCTGCTTCCCAAGTCAAAATTGCTTTTGGTGCAGTAAATGAAATCTACACTATATCTACTACATATCTACATACTATCAGGTAGCACATACATAGCATTATTTCACTTATCAGTTTACTGGATTAGCCAAGTCACTGTCATATGTTGCTGTAACTGATACGGTATTTTGGAAGGAAAAAAGCGAAATTTTGCTCCATGTTTTTGCCTTAGGTAAACCACACTGTACATCTGTATACTCTAACACTTATTTTACAAAGCATGTTTAGTGACTCAGAAAAAAAAAATAATCCAGATTTGCAGAAGGAGTTCCCTTTATTATTCAAAATATTTGTCAGCTTTAATATTAACCTACTGAAGTTTTTGAAATTGAAGTCTTATAAATGCATAGCACACACATATAGACATATACATATGTGGAATACACATGCTAGTCGTTAACAATTTTCAGTTAATATGTTAACTAGAAATCGACTGTGACTTTCATGATATTTTCTCTCCTGTATGTTAAGTCAATGACCTATTTAAGTATGTTGGTAGCAATTTATGTCTTGTGACTTTATATTTCACAAAGAAATACCGTGTTTTGTGTTATTTACATTAAAAAGACATACTATGTAAAACTTCACCGTTGTTAAAAATCACTTTAGCCTAAGTATTTAAATTGTTTCATGCTTTCAAAAGGCACAATTAAGTATCTAATGAGAACTTCCATTCAATGTTACACAAAACACAAAAGGAGAAAAAATGTTTGAGACATCAATGATAATATTTTAAATATATTGGCATAGGAAAGTAGATGTCTTTTTGCTTTATTAAACTGACAGTTCAGTTCTGAAACTTTATTTTGAAAAGGTTTAAAAAGGATTTGTGTCTTTAGAAATAAAAAATGTAACAGGCATATCTAAAAAATATAGAAGAGAAAACCTGATTGTTACTACTAATGAAATAGCTGATGACAAAATAGTAGTCTTTTTGATTTTGATCACAAAAAATAAACTGGTAGTGACAGGATATGATGGATAGATTTGACATCCTGGCAAATCACTGTCATTGATTCAATTATTCTAATTCAGAATAAAAGCTGTATACAGTATGTGTTTATGCTACAGTGGATTTTTTTAAGTGATTGACATTCATCATATTAGTTAGACAGTTTTAAAAGCTATGTCTTTGTTTTACACAGCGTTGTCAAGAAAAAAATAAAGTAGAACCTGGATTGCAGAAAAAAAAAGCAAACCACTTAACCAACTCTTGGTTCCAAACCCATCAAAATAAGTTACCATTATTGCATCCTATTAACACGTTCTTAGAAGAGTCAATTTCACTCCAGCCATGTAATACACTATTATAAAGACTAAATTTTGAAACTGTAATGCAATCTTACAGCTGGGTGGCTTGGAAGTTCTGTGGAGAAGAAGATATTACCTTTCAAAATGGAAGTCAGCCTCAGAAGAAAGAATGCAAACCACTTTAATTTACAGGTCAGCTTTGCTGTACCGTTCTTCTGTTTGATGAGATATACACAGAGGTACGTACAAAATACAATACAAAGTTCACGAATTGTGTATCTGAGGGTATGGAAGCCTGAATTACTTGTATATTCTGCCCTGCTTTAGACCAGCATGCTGTGATACCCTTCCCCAAGCTCAAATGCACTCTTCTGGTTTTCTAGCATTAATGTAGCTGTCGGTTTGAATTTCAATCTTGAATTATGTCTGTTGACATAATTTCATAGTGCTGACTTCAATTGTTTAGGATTACCGTTCTGAACTACATAAGGAAATCAATTCTTTTCTCTATGGTTAGTAAATTCCATTCAAGTACATTTTAATGCATGTAGTAAGCCACAAGGCAAAGTAATTATCTATAATATATTCTGATTCAAAAAACAACCATTCTTAATTACTGGCATATTAGAATAAAAACTATCTTATATATTTTAAATTTATTACTACATATTTAATAAACTAATGTAAACATTTCCTTACATTTAAGAATGGTATTTCAATTACAAAAATTAATGTTTTTAAAACCGTAACTGTTAGTTTGCTTTCAGAATAACACGTGACAACGAATTGCTCAGTTTCATTCCTTTATTTCAATAAACCATCCAACTTAACTTATTATTCATACAAAATATCAAATGTAAGTATATAAAAATTCCATTGGGAAAAATATCCCTTTATTTTTATTGTAAAAAAAAATCTAGAAATGAAAGGGTAATTTTCATATTTTAAAGAAAGGAACCAAATATTGTACATTTCCAGTCGAGCAGAACAATGGCAGGATCCAACATAACAGAAGCTTTAACAAAAAGCAAAATCCAAACAAGCCCAAAATTAGTACAAAGAAACCAGAACAGAAAAAAGAAAAAAAAAGGCGGCACCATATGATAACATGTATTTTTAAAGACTGCTGGGTCAAATCATAAAAACTATCTTATATATTTTAAATTTATTACTACATATTTAATAAACTAATGTAAACATTTCCTTACATTTAAGAATGGTATTTCAATTACAAAAATTAATGTTTTTAAAACCGTAACTGTTAGTTTGCTTTCAGAATAACACGTGACAACGAATTGCTCAGTTTCATTCCTTTATTTCAATAAACCATCCAACTTAACTTATTATTCATACAAAATATCAAATGTAAGTATATAAAAATTCCATTGGGAAAAATATCCCTTTATTTTTATTGTAAAAAAACATCTAGAAATGAAAGGGTAAGAGTAATTTTCATATTTTAAAGAAAGGAACCAAATACTGTACGTTTCCAGTCGAGCAGAACAATGGCAGGATCCAACATAACAGAAGCTTTAACAAAAAGCAAAATCCAAACAAGCCCAAAATTAGTACAAAGAAACCAGAACAGAAAAAAGAAAAAAAAAGGCGGCACCATATGATAACATGTATTTTTAAAGACTGCTGGGTCAAATCATTAAGAAAAATATTTATATAAGTCATTAGCACTCATAATTAGAGTGTCATATAAAACTGAGTGAAACTGCTAAGTAGAAATCACTAGAAGTCCAGGTGCTTCTTGCCGATGGCCATAGCACCACATCCTGAGCTCAGCAGTTTGGCGGATTCTGCCAGATCCTGTTTGCTTGCGCGGCTCACTGTGTCTGACAAGTCTGGAGGCAAATGCAGTCGCTGTGGCAGGAGATTTTCAGGAGGGAGAGGGAGAGAGAGACGGGGAGAGAGAGGGAAAAACAGGGAAGAAAAAAGAAGAATAATTGCAGTAGAATTTATTTTCCATAGCATATTTCAAAGTGCAGCCTTTTTCCTGACCCATCAATGTTTACTCACACAAATAAAACACTTCCCAGACACTCTTTTAGGCTGACCTGGAAACAGTTTTGTATGTTTTCAATATATTGGATTCTGTAAATTGGAATAGATTTTTTGCCTCATGAATATTTTCTAAACAAAATCCAAATTTGCTCAAGGTATTTAATTATATCTATGGGCATTTTTCCTTTAAAAACAAGTGTTTTGCCTGTATGTCAATGCCTACATCAAATCCTTTGATTTCTACGGCATTACAATATAAGTATAGTTTTATTTCGAACATGCATACTTTGTGGCAGAGTCTGAAAATAAATGATGTGATGGTCAAAAGATGGAGAGGACTCACCCTGGTTGCAGCACTATTCTGCTAAATATTTCTTCTTCATATTCTACTGATAGTTGTTAATAAAAACAAGCAGTGATAGTAGCTGCATTTGTGTAAGGCAATCATATATGCTAATCAAACCTTGCCATCCCTTGTGAGTTGTAGGAACATTACATCCATTTTACGGATGAGGAAACTGAGACACAGGTTAGACGGTTGTCCACAAGCACACAGTCCTTGCGTAATAAACCTTATTTTTCAACTATGACAAAAATATTTCAACTCTCCCTCTGAGGATCTTTTACACTGGAGATATATAAAAGACATGACATTACCATTTAGCTTTTGTAAAGTAAGGTGAAAATTAATGTAAAACTGAGGCTTTACTTGGTTAATTACCGGCTCGCTTTTGGACAGTGAGGTACTGAAAGCTGGTCAGATGAGACAGTTGAGCATCTTCTACACAGTGCAATAATTTATGAAATTGGTATCATGGAAGGAGCATATTTCTTGAAAGATTTAGTAGGCAAAGGCTAAACTGTGTGGCTCTTCCTTTAAAAAGCACACACTTCTGAAGGGAACAGGATAACAGTAATGGCTGCAAAACTACATTAGGAGGCTGTGCGGACTATCATTATTCTCTGCTTTTGCTATGTTTTTGCTTTTCTCACAACATGTAAATACAGCTGCCTTTTATTCAATACCTTTGTAACTTTCATAGGATAAGAATTCAATTAAAAAGCATAAGAAATATCTGTATTTACAGTGGGCTGACTGTTCAATTCATTGCTTGCTTTGAGATTGTGCAATTAGACATAACTTGAGAGGTGCTCCAAAGTGGTTCCTACCACCGGCCACTCTTGGTTGTGGGCGGCGCAGGGAGAACAACGTGTGCTGGGTTGTTGTCTTCTCCAAGGGAAGGAAATGCATAAAGTAACGCACGTGGAGTAGGAAAGCCTGCGCCCAGGGTGAGCTGACATACCTCAGTGTTGAAATAGGAGAAATGTGTGTATTTATTTGTAGCACTTTGCCTATGAAGCACAATTTATGTATCAAAACCCACCTCCCGTATATACCTTTTAGTAGCTATGCAGCTTTTACATTTCACTGTATTAAAATCGGTGCCGTGGTATGGTATCCTTCACTTACAGTTCTTCCCTTATTCCTAAGAAGGTTAAGCATGGCTGTGGATGTGAACTGTGGTCCATGATGCCTCATTTCTACATCAACACAATATAAACTAGAGCACGTGCCTATCTTGTTTGTCTGCCGAGAAAAACGTTTGCTAGGAAAGAGCCAATGTACAACTCGGATTGTATGAGGGGAGCTGTAATCACTGGAAAACGAAGGACGAGGAAAAGCTGGGAAGTGCAGGGGAGCACTTGGCAAATCTTTCAGTCACATTTTCTTTCCAAAAAAGTGTACAGTACTCTGCTAGCAGGGTACAGGCTACCTGGTATGTGGGAGGCGGAGAGATAAGTGAACTAATCCAACCTTCTTCCACTCACTGTTAGCATCTCTCTGCCCTCACCGGGGAGCGGGAGAGGTGGCTTCCTCTAGGGGAAATGCAGTACTGCTGTCTTCCTCCTGCAATTCCTGACCCTTTTGCCAAGTCTGCCAAATGGATTCAGAGCAAGGTGATGAAGAGCAAACAGAACCGAGACTCAACAAACTCATCTTATGCAGGGACTAACTAATATCACTGATAGGGAACAACCGTAAACCCTGCCACACTGGCCTGGACTTAAAGCGTGGTCAAAAGAAAAAAAATATTTGATATTTATACAGCCTCTTAGTCAATGCTGTGTTTGTTTGCTAATATATATTATAAACAGAAAATAGATAGAAGAATATACATTTGCAAAGACTCAGATAGGACAAGTAAAAACTAAAGATCCTCAGATTGGATGGTGGGACTGAATTAGGCTTTTACAGATGTATTTGTTATGATACAGTGTTTCATTATAGACACATATACTCTTCTTTCCCCACCTTATTCAGTGAAGAGGATGCACACTGCTCATTTAGTGACTAGCTATTCAGTATTTTGTTTTCTTGTCACTGTTTACTCTGAACTTTTCTGACGTATTTATTGTACACTATTCAAACCTTGTTCCGAAGACAGAATGGCTTTTCAATAGCACATGTCAGTATATAGCACTTGAATGCTTCACAAATGCCAACTGTGTTATTTTCCTAATATTCTTGTGAGATAAGGCAGCAAAGTTACCTCCATTTTATGGATAGGGAATTGAGGCACATAAAACACATGGCAAAAGGTATCTACTAATTTCAGAAACACAATCTGAGGCATTTAGGACTTGCTTTTCCAGAATGTTTAGCATTGTACAGCATTTCACATGACCAAATGCTAGCTTCCTTTGCAGCTGCGAGTGCTTAGTATTTCTTCAAGAACCCCAAGTCAGGCACTCAGAAAGCGAGACACACAAAATAAGAGTACAGAAAGAAAAATGCTGGGTTGAAGTGACATGATCACACAGAAGCTTAGTGGTGTAGGCAGAGACACATCATATCTTCCATGATATCCTTCAATAGTCTTAATTACGAGACCATCCCTCCTGCAATCCTTGCCCTCTCTGCAATCCCAATTTTCAAACATTACAACAAATTGCTGGTTCTCCAGGAAGCATATTTCACTGCGTATGCCACATTCCTCCTCAGATCAGACGTATTCTGAACAATAAACAACACTAGGGTCCTCTGAAAACACCTGAATACTATCCTGCCATTAAGATCTGAATTACAGCACATACACACGATACCTCTGAATAAAGCCTGAATAGGCATTTCGAAATATCATTCCTTACATTTTCTGTGCGCAGCTTAAAAATGTAAACAGGGCTGCAAATTTTAATCCTATTAAATATTTTAACACCATTAAAAAATACTCTAGATTTTAAATGACAAACAAACTGGAAACTCATCGCACGGCATTACACAGACATCCACAGGTTAAACAACAGGCCTTTATTTTTGGCACCAATAGGGACATTGCGGTCACTTCAGCTAAGGCAGTAAGTGATAGCATGAATAGGCTGTGATCCTTTTTGAACACCAGCATTACAGAACGATCAGACATTTTCACAGATATTTGCTGACCACTGAGAAACAATCACATTTAAAGTCCCAGTTTAGGACAAAATGTTTTCTGGTGGACAGACTTCTCTGCTATTTCTGAGGCTGTGACCTCCATCCCTTTCAATTTCTCTTTCTCTTATCAGTCTGCTAAGAATCAGGCTGATTTTGCTCACGTTGGCAATCCCAGTCCTCATTGCCCAGGCCTCTCATCCTGCAACTGGTCTCCATGACAAAAATGCCCCTTCTCCGGTTATCTGCACTCCCCAGGCTCT
>NW_008824186.1:2851064-2861064 GCF_000699105.1 Pygoscelis adeliae
CTCAGCTTTCTGCTGCCAAGCTCTTCATCCCTGCTCCTGCCAGTCCTGGGTTTCTCTTGCCCATTTATGCCCATACTCCATTCCCTGCTCCCATGCCTAGGCCCAAATTCAGTGCCAGGAGACCCTTCCTTGCCTCAGCCCCTTGCCCTCCTCATCCCCTATTTTGTCCTCCTCCTCTTCCCACCCGTTGCTCTTGATCTGCCTTCTTTGTCCTGCTGGCACTGCGCTCTGTCCCCACTTCCTGCCCCTGCCCCTCTCCTCTGCCCTGGTGCCCCCTGCCCAGAGTGTGGGAACCGGCACCGGCTCACCTCCCGGTCCGAAAAGCAGGTACATCCCTGGAAAAGGGTCAAGCTGGATACGCAGTACTGAGTGTGCCTGACCCAAACAAGGCCGGATTTTCACAGGACAGCAAAAACACATCCCTGGCATAAATGCCAGATGGAAAATTGCATATTTTCATTTGTTCTTTTAAATAATTGAAGGTTTTCACTAAAATATTCCAGCATGTGGATAAACACAAAACTTCCTGTAGCCTACAGCAAGCAGCTGGCAGGGCAACCATATTTTAAGGCAAAATAGTCATAGTCTGGCAAAAGTAAATATGCAAGTGAAAACAGGATCCTATAATTGCCCTCCTTGTGATAACTTCTTAAAGCCTGTATCAAAGAAAAGTAGTTTGTCAGTGTAAAAACTAGGGAATGCTGGAGTAAACTTCCTTTGTGCAAAGTTAATTGTGTATCTGCATTACTACAGTGTGTTTAATTACATGATCGCACACTATTTTCACCCATGCAGGCTGTCAGAAAGGTTTAAAATTAGGATCTTCAGAATCAGACTCTAAGCTTCATTCACTCGATTAAGAAATAACTGGCTATGGGAGAAGGCTATGACTTACTGTACAAGGCACAGCTAGGGAAGGGACACGATGCGAGTGCTGGTGCTTCCCGCCTGCTCCGTTTCTGGCAGGTCCCGCAGGCTTTGCGGTGATAGGAACAATTACACTGAACCCAGCTAAGCACACAGCTTTAGGGCATGCATTACGAAAGGAAAACAGTTCAGACAAAACTCATTACATACTTTGCCTCTGCTCCTCCCTCTGCTTGAAGAAAACTTCTAATTACTTTATTTGTTCTCAATGGGAAAAAAAACAAAGTAGAAGTGGAAGATAAGAATATGTAAGACGACAGGCCAGAAGAGACATGGAGCTAGCAGTTAGTCCAGTCCCAGCACTGAGGACCAAATACAGCACTGATGGTTTTCTGATACTGGTCTGCCTTGTAAGACTGGGATGTAAAGATCCAAGTCATGGCTTTTCTAGGAACTTCTGGTGGGCTGGTACATTTGGTTGGGGTGCTATTTATTTTTTTTTTAAACCAACAAAATCCCTAGTAGACAAAAATACTAGCAAGTGCTTTTGTCAGTGTAGCTTATTGTATCAAGGGGATTGTTTTACAGATTTATTATAAAAAACAGACTTTCCAGTGTAAGACTTTTTTTCTCTTTGGTATTAAGAGGATTGACCAGCAGTTTTCCTAGCAACCTCTCCTGATGTTGATTGTACCTCAGTTACAAAATGCATAGAAACAGTACACAGGCTTTAACTGACTATAAAAGGGGTTGAGAATAAAGTAAAAATCATAAAACTGAACCTAAGTTACCAATGGCAGGTTAAACAAAGAGCTAACTACTAGACATAATGTTAAAGAACTGATTACTATACAACTATACACATACATTACACATATTCTTCTGAGGAATCTACTGGCACCGCATTGTGGAGGCAACTAGCGAAATCCAGTATTACACCTACACCGTATAAACAAGAATCCGTTCATAAAATTACTTTTCAGATTTGAGGAAATGTGTGTCTGTACAGATTGTTTTTACACTGGCTAAAACACTGAGAAATAATTGAGGTGGAGGACATTCAAGAAACAGCAAAAGTTCATAAAATTAATTAAGGGCTACTAAAATCACATATTCTGTAAAATGCTTTAAGCAATAAAAAGTATAAAAATGTATAGCAACAATATGATAAGCAGATATACATATATTGGCAAAAATCTAAACTCAAAGTAATTCTTCATATTACTCCAAAAACATTATTATATTTTTAGCAAACAAATAAGTAATAACCTGGGTGATGCAGAATCATTGAATCTCATAAAAAAAGAGGTGGGAGTTCAGGTGGGAATTTCTTCTTAATTTGATATATATTAAAATAATTCCACCGAAGTTAACCTTGTGACTCTGCTAACAGTTACAAGAAGCTTTAACAACTGAGTCCAAACTTCCAAAAATTAAACGTTAAAAAAAAAATCTTTACAATTCCATTTATTTGGATCTTTGACCAAAAAAATTGCTTATTAGTCTATTACAGCTGTAGTCCCGCCTTGGGGCAGGGAGATGCATTAATGACCTCTCTAGATCCCTTCTAGTTCCATTTGCTACAACTCCATGAAGACTGAAGTCACCAAAGCCGAAGGGATTTGGTTTAGGGGGAAGAGGGGGGTGGGGAGAAGAATTTTAGGAATGCTGGGAAAATGAAAGATGCAGACTCCTAGTTGGAGAGCTTTATATCCTACTTATTTCTCTTTGAAGGAGAACTCTTGCCATTCCATAAAGCCCACACAAGAGAGAACAGGAACAGTCAGTGGTACAGAGGCCGAGTTCCTGTTACTGTTTCCTCTTCTGCTTATGATGCCCATAATGCACCCCTTGCATTATGTTTTCCCTTTCACGTCTTTCTGTTATTACCTCATATATAAGTACTAGGAATTATTTCTATTATCATAGTACCTAAGAAAAGACTTCAGCATTTTTTGAGCTATCATGAAAAAGGTGGGTTTTAAGGAGAAATCTGCAGGAGGTTAGTAATACAGCTGTATAAAACCTCCTTTTAGAGTGAAGAACCCTGTTTCTTGCTTGAAAATTATCGAACTGTCAAGTGATTGTCACCATTACCTGACTGGAAATAGATTTCTTGATAATGAATAAGATCTCACAGGCAGGCTGGGGAAAAAGACACAGAGGCCTTTGGAAATGAAAACAAGCAACTTACATCTTAAAAAAAGAGGGAGCCAAATTACTCCGAGGAGGGATGCCAAATTAGTCCGCAGCCACTGAGCTGTCTCTTTACCTTTGCAGTGAAGAAGACTGTCCCGAACAGGAGGCTTTAGCTGCCAGTGCTCATGGCCAGCTGTGATACAGTGCAGCTGTGCACCCCGAGACTGGGCTGCCAGGTGACAAAGAGCTGGGCAAGAAGGAGCTGGCAAAGCCCTGCCAGGTGCTCCCCGCTTTGCTGGGGAGCTGTGCTCTGCTCAGGCCCTGGCTGTTTTCCTGTGCTACCGCTGTGCCAGGGCCCCACCATGGAGCTTGCTGATCCGGGTATGATCCTCACCTGCTGCCCTGACTCCTCAGCTTGAGAGTGGACTTGCCTCATAACTATGGATCTGTCTGGCAGTCACTAGGACTGGTGGTTGACCCTGGTTACCTTCACTGAACCTGCTCTGCTCTTCTTATTTGGGCAGTGGGGGAAGGATTTAATAGTGGTGGCTGAGCCCACCAGGGACATTGTGTATACCTTCAATGCAATGGCAACACATGGCACTGATTCTCTGCGGTGCCCCGAGCCACAGCTTCAAGGCCATTGCAGTATGTCTGTTTACGTGGTGAAAGAGGTCCTGGATGAACAGGTTTACTTGACGTCCCCACAGGTCGCATCTTGCATTTTTACCTGAGGTAGCTGCCAAATGGTTACAAGCTCCTTAAGAGATACACATTTTAGGAGCACCTTAGCCTTGCCAGTCAATGACTTTACTGCTTTCTTAACAGGTCATCATCAAGCACAGTAACTAACTGGTCTTCTTGGCAAAACCAAATTACTACCTTTGGGCTTAATATAAACACAAAGATGTGCAGGTATGAAATGAAATTTCTTCTAGAGAGAAGAGCTTGTTCAAATATTTGACATGGAGGTGACTATAAGTTTTGGCCTTCTCCCTTGCCAAGTTTGCCAATTGAGAGACACCAGATATGTGTATTATGATGAAATGAATTATATTCTATACGATATGTAGTCCACTGGAGTGACATATCACTCATGTTGACATACCTTTGTAACAACTCGCATACAAATCTGACAATACTACTATGAAAAGATACAAAATTCTTATTAATGCCACAAAACCTAAAAATACTTCTGAGTTAATGTAAGTTCACTTCTCAGTGGCAAAACAGTAAGCCCTTTACCACTGAAGACACTATAAGCTCTCACAGCAAGGACTATAAAAGTCATTCCAACTGGCCTAAACCCGTGTCAGGCAGAAATCATATGATAGTCCTGAAATTTAGTTACAGCTAGTGTCTCACAATCTACAATATTTATCTTGTGGAGAGAATGGTGCCAAACTATCCTCCCATAACTGTATTTAGGGCAGTTATAGGCAAACTATTTTTAAACTCATTTACTAAGAATGTCTTACATTCCTGTTCGCATTACAATTTTCTTGGTATGTTAACAAACAGGAGACAAACCAGTTGGTAACTACTTTTCTGTATAATGGACATGAACTCAGTTTCTTCTTGTTCTGCTATATTCACAGATGGTACATTACCATTTTTAAATCACAGCAATGAATACATTTTCTAAACTGACTATAAAGACGAAAGACGACTTTTAAAAAGAACATTCTAAAATTTTCTACTTTTCAGGTAACTGTGATTGACTTATAACTAATCACAACTATATAAACCCATGTTAAAGTAAGAACATCTACCATATGCATTTCCTACTTCTTTTTTTTAAGTTGAAGCATAATCTGAGCCGTCAAAATTAATTATTGTTAACATCAGGTGTTGAGAGAAGGCTTCCACTAAGAATAGCTGATAAATACACTTCTACCTACATATCCCTGTCTGTCTGCTGAAGGACACATCGCTAATATGAAAATAATTTTTTATATATAGCTAATAGTACTTAAAATACTTGAACACAATTCTAAACCTCGTATTTTCCATCACTTACAGAATGTAAAATAAAACTAAGATAATTCTCACTTTCACCTCATTTGCAGGACAGTAATGTTTTGTTGTGGGTTTCCAATACTACAAAGAGATTATTTGCACAGTGACTTTAAAGACAACTGGCAAAATTAAGAACCATTAATAAACCCACTTCCTTTTGTGATTAGTTTTGTAAAAGCTGTCTTATGTTTCAGAATGCTGAATCTTAATATGTGCTTCTTCAGTGCAGCTTTCCAGTGTATCTACTTTGCAGAAGTGATATGATAATATCCAAGAGAATTCAATTCAAACTGTGCTGATTCGTTTGGATGGGCCACGTGGTACTGTTTCTGTTCTCTGACCAGAAAACTATGCAAAGTACTTAAAATCTGAATTCCCGAGTCTGAATTTAAAACTCAGTTTATTTAAACACTGGCTGTTGCAAAGCTAAAATCTTTCAGAGATCATTTGTACCAATAAAATTCTGTTCTGTACATGTTTGTGTAAAACGAATCCCTAGAGGATTTCAGATGGCTGAAGAAGTTCCAGTAACATGTGAGTAGAGACAGGTGGGTTTTTGTATGTGCAGCATTAGTCACTACTTTTCAGTGACAGGAAAGGAAACAACAGACAATTGTCTGAACAAACTCTTTCATTCCAAAGAAGAACTCTGAGACGTGTTAAAGACGATTTGCTACATGTGAAGGGACACAAGGGAAAAGTAAAAATATCAGGAAGATTTACCTTCTCTGATGCTTGAGAATGCTGAATGTTTGGCACCATGGAGTGCTCTAAATCACACATACAAGTAACAGACCCACTTCATATTATAACTGTAGTCTCTGCATAATAAAGAAGCTCCCCATGTTATAAAGGAGGCTGGATTAATCAGTGATGGCTATAGACCATCCAGGGACTACAGCTGTTCAACTGCTCGTCTGATCCAAAATTCAGAGAAATACATGGTAATCTTACAACCAGAACTGTAGTAAATATTTACATAGCATACTATTGTAATACTTACTGATCCAGCTCTTATCAAGCACATATTGAAAGACTGTCTCTGTCCTGAAGAGTTTACAGTCTGAATACACAAAAAAGGAAGAAGTGAAAGATAAAATATCCAGGAAGAATTAAAAATGTCATGATATATAAATACTGTATTAATGTGAAAGCTTTTTTTCCCTTCTAATGAAAAAAAAGTTCTATGAGAAAGAGTACCCTGCATAGAAAGGCAAGTGGAAGAGAACAGGGAAGAAATTAAGTGACAAAGGGTTGGAGAGAAGATGGAGTGAAGAAAGGGAAAGATGGAGGGCAGAAGGAGATATATTATCTGGGCGCGTTATAGCTGAGATTCGAATACATTGCCTAAAAGCTGAAGGGAAATACTGTTCTAAATTCAAACAGTAGTTCATGAGTCTGAAGGTATCATCTATATCCAAAGCAAGCAGACTAACGTTGTTCCTGTAGATCTGTTCTTTTTGCTGAATTTCTCCTCCCTGGGCTTACGTAAGAGGAGTGTGGGACCCGTGATGCAAGTCTGAGTAATTCTAGGGCTCTCAGGATAGTCCGGATGGACGCTAATGTTAATGTCACATTCTCTTCCCTGACGGATTCATTCAACCTAATTGCAGCTGTCTACAAGTCAGCCATTCAGTCTAACCTATGTTATATACTTAGGATGAGATGAATCATCCTTGCAAGTGCTTGCCCATCTCTGCTGATTATTCAGGAAACGTGGATGACTAGTTTAAACTAAATTCTTAACTTGGAGAGTAAAAGGTCAAGGAGAGGAATTCAGTCCTACAACTATATGAAGCTTCTCATTGAGTCAGTGCCTCCACTATATCTCCTTTTTCTTTGAATGACATTGCAACGTGCCACAAAGTGTGGATTTCGTATCAAACCACAGATGGCTCACTGGAAACGTTCCAGAGTTGCTGGCGATGCCCATGCTGCTCTACAACAACTTAGGTCTCTCTACTGGGAAGCTTGAGAAATATTCAAGACACTGTGTGTACAAACAGAAGCTATGTAAGTGAGGAGGAGGGAGAAATAGCATTCAGAGACAGAAGCATCTGTTCTAGGAGGTCCAACATATTGCAATGTTACTGTCACCCTCTACAATTTCAGCTAAGTTGGAAAACTAACCAAATATTTGAGTTCACATCCAAAGCTGTCTGTTAAAGTTTACTGTAATCTATCAAGCTTCTGTCTCAGTTTAAATATTTTGTTACATTTCAGAAAACTCATTAATACACCCATTTAAAAAACACCATTTTATCTCAGGGTATGCAACTACACAAATAACTGATAAAATGTATTCTGCCTCTTGATAAAATTGTCCAGCTAGATTTCAACACTTCACAGAAAGGTATGCTCCAAGACAGGTAACTCACGCTGGCAAGTCTCTGTTACAAGTGCATTTCAATGCCTGATTTGCCAACTCAAAAGAAAGACAACAGAAATGCAAACAGACTTCTGAATTCAACAGTTCTGCCAGCCATTGCTAAAATACACATTGCCTACAAGCTTCCACTGATTTCAAGTATCTAGTCTCTATAGATCCTATGAAATTTAGAGTTCAATGAAGTGCTTTCCTAAGAAGAACAGGAGAAAACCGGAGCTGCTCTGAGACTCCGGACCAGCCGAGCTGTGAGCTGCCCCACTGCTGCCTCAGAGGTTTTTCTAGATTTTGTATGCATTGACTATGCTTATTTCCTCCTATACATCAGTTTCAGAAGTTGTGTGTACAAACACAAACACAATATGTAACTCTACATATGCAAATGCACACATTACTTATGACTGCATACGAGTTACTGATAATGGCCAACGTGTCTACCTACAGAATCTCTCCAACGCACGCAGTGTTGCTCTAGAAAGCACTGAGACAGTGGGAGCTGTATTGTTTTACATTCGACTACACAACGCAAACCACCCATACAGTATGTCCCTGAATGCCGCTGTTTCAAGAGACCAGTGTCACAGGTTTGGCAAGTTGCTGGTTATGAAGAAGGAGCGTGTAGGGGGCAAAATGGAAATGTTAGCTGGGGGGGGTATTGTTGTTTTATACTGGGAGTAGCCCTATGCTCAGCAGTCTATTTACTTTTTTAGGTCAGCTAGAATTAGAAAATTTCCATTGCTAGGCAGCCCAGCACATCTGTGAAGCATTTCTGGGCGTTCAGACCTGAAGCACACGCTGCCCAAAGGGAAGATTCATTACCCCATGTTACACAGCCCGCCAGTCCCTCCCCCAGACGGCACAAGGGCTTCGGCAACAGGAAAGCGCCTTCGTGCAGAAACATATTACATGACCAGAACACAACAATTAGCACATTTGTAAAGCTTCAGGGATAGGAACAATTTAATAGCTTTTTGAAGCAGACTAATTTTCTGGAGCTTTTTATCTTTTTTTTTTTCTTTTTTTTATTTTGCTTTTCATGCATGGACAAGTTCTTCCTTGCTACAGGTATTTTCTGAGTCTGCCTGGCAGGATTATTATGTGTAGAGAAACACAAATTATTCAATCACTTTAAAACAGTGCTAGAGAAATGAAAAAGTGCTATTTAAGTGCAAACTATTATTACTAATCTCGGTTTTAAAAGCAAGTATCATTTAGATAGATAAATGTATTGCTGGTTTACAAAATTCTGCACATTTACAAACCAAGGCTGCTAAACAGACGACCAGTTTGTTTATGTTTGCAGCTTTTCACAAGCTAGAAACTTCAGCTCTGCAATGGTAAATGCCACTGTCAGATGCTCCATGCTAAGGCAAAAACCAGGCCAGAAGAGAAAAAAAAAACGTATTTCTGCTATCATTGTCTTCTCACCCTAAAAACTGGCACTGATATAAGAAGTATGTTCAGTTCCTGTAACTCCCAGGTGAGGATGTAGAAATTATATAATTCATATTTTAATATCTCTTATTTTCAGTACTAATCCCCCATGACTCATGAGGGCTACAGTTTAAAATTCCAGCTAACAAAGCCTTTTGTAGTATTACTACAAAATAATCTTAGACTTCAGAAATCACCTAAGTGTAATTTAGTATCATGGTGTTGGTTTACCCTGTTTTGGTCTGAAAACATACTGTGGCATATTTTTACAAAAAACCTATAAAAATTGCATTGGTTGACTACCCTTTGGCAAACCAATGCTTTAAAGGAAGTTTAAGCACAGAATAAGAGGTTGCTGGGGAAAGGTTAAAAGACAGGTCACGCTAATTCCTTTTTAAGTGACTCTATCTAAGACAGTAGGACTCAGTGTAAACAGAAACAAATATATTAAATATGAATGACAGAAACTGGTATCACATTAAATGCAAGACTTCTGTGAGTAATTGAGATTAAAATAAACACTACTATTTATCTGGAAGCTGGGGGGGAGGGCTGAACATTTGAGCAGATTCCTACATCAAAAATGTGTTTTGTACAGGAACTATATGTCAAATTATAGTTATTTGCTTTCAGCTGTTTCTAGCAGTTATGTAGTTTTGTACTTTTCATGTGTCAGTATTTTTTTCATTTCACTTCTTTATTCCCTACTACAAGTAAGTCTCTTTAGAGCAATAAGATCTTTAAAATCCCTTTAGTGTTTAGAAATGTCAACAATTCAGTAGACTATACTTGATGAATAGGCCAGATAGAAAAACCTGCCTCAAGTTTTTATCTCAAGAGAAGTAAGGTGCTTTGAAGAGCACTTGATTTGAGATTTAGAAGCCTGCTGCTATTCAGTCAGACACTCTTGAGAGCTATTAAGTCCTGACCCATAGCATGAAAACAGGTTGGAGGGAGGGAAGAAATACTGGTAAGAAATATATTTTGCCCTCCCTGTATAATTATTTCTTCTAAATACCATTTAAACATTTCTTCCTATAAATAAGGAAAAAACAACTAAGAGACCAGGCAACCTTATCAGATGATCTTATTTGAATATTTTGAATGTAGCTGGAACTTGCCAGGGGGAACAGCCACAGCACTGGAAAAAGATGA
>NW_008824186.1:2866064-2887740 GCF_000699105.1 Pygoscelis adeliae
TCGTATAGCTGACTTTGTCTAATGTTAATTTGCTTTAATACTGTGTATGTAGATTTGTTCCCCCCCTTTTAATTTTTATCTAACTCTTTGACTTGGAAAGTATTGAAAAGTGACTATTTATGAACGGACTGTGACTTTAGAGCGTGGGGTGTGTGTTTGTTTTGAGTATACAAAGCTGGGCTTTGACCCACAGCATTTTGTTTCTCCTCGGTTAAATAAGGAAGGAGGATGGTGAAGAGAGGAGTATGACTCACAACGAAGAGTAGATAATTCTCCCCAGTATAATGAATGCCTTTGTCATAAAGTGCTTACTCAGCAAATCTAACCTCTGCTATTCACTGGTTTAAGCAGAATCTGAAGATTCATTTTCCAATTTATTGTACATTCACTACTTCTCATTTTATAAGCTGAAATCTACGTCTCTATTTGTCTTGTAATTTGACTAAGAAACTGACAGTTTGCACTGCAACTGCTGCCAGCTGAGCTCTGAGAGTCACGCAGTATGCATCACTGAGAGCCAACACTCATCATCCTTCCCCATTCCCAATATCGCTGCCCTTGGTGGCAGCTATTCCTGAGTATCAGCCTCCTATACCACAGTGTGTTGAGTGCCTTATATTCAGATTTTCTTTTTACCCTATTGCTAAAAGTACATGAGATAAAAGCAGTTTTCAGTACACTTCAAGTTTGACATTGAAACTTGATCCTGGGTCAGAAAAGAAAAAAAGGTGGAAGAAACGTCTTTTCCATAGTAGCATGAGTTCTACTTTCTTCACTGAGCTTTCAGTTCTAAAGATTTGTAAGATTTTGTTAGCAGGGACAAGGGCACAAGAAGGTGGTAGAGAAGACTAAGTACTCTTGGGAGTGTTCCTTAGTGAGGTGGCAAAGGCAGCAGTCAAGACCTTAGCAGGAATTAATGCTGGCTCAGCATCAATACCACACATTGGCTCATTGGCAGGTGTTAATGTGCTCAGAGAGAGTCTGCTAACAGCCCATGACCTGAAGGAACTCTCTAATCAGAAGGAAGTGAAGCAAGATTGATTCAAAGTAGGACAAAATCTCTTCTATATCAGAGATCCAAAATACCTGTGAAACTGAGAGGCATACCTCCTTTTCTGCCCAGCACACCTCTGAACCATTCCCATCCAAGGGAGTGACTACTTTGAAATACTTGAAGGTCAGTTTCATGCACTCCCTTGTCAGCTCTCGTTTCTCTTCTGCACTACCTATTCTGGGGGGTTTTCTGTAGGAAGGGAAGGTCTAGCACCAAACTGGATTAACCCGTAAGTGATGAGAGTCTATTGATTAGCAATATATTCAAGCAATACTTTATTGGGTTAAACAATTACAGAATAGCCTAGATAAAATATTCTCAAACTCTGGGGAAAGGATGATAAATAAAAAACTACTGTCAATGCTGCCAGCTGGGAGAAAAAGTAGAGAAGAATTACAAACCCACTGGGCAACAGAATCAAACAGGAAAAAGTGGGTCATGAAAAACACCGAGAACCTGACATTTTTCATCTTAAGAAACACAGGTGCAACACACATAATAATAAATATATCTAAATCCAACGGAATAATAAATGTTTTTAAAATGGTGAGAATGACAGTTTTGGGTTAGTTCACTTTACAGATAAATTCTATACCGTGATAGGTGAAATTTGGGTAGGGCAATGGTGATTTAGGAAACATTATGTAGAGGATTCAGTGTAGCAGCCATACAAATCTCTTGGATGAGAAAGAATTTGAGACAATAAAAAACCGGCCAAATTTGACTTAACATTTCTCTGTCCTTGCCAAAGACGCTGGTTACTAGACAAGGAAAATCTTGTATAATATGAACAGGATAACACTTATATTTGGATTCCTTATAAATAGCTTCAGCTGACATTTAGGCATCAAGTAAAACAAATCAGACAGACATGGTTGTATACCATGCCAAGGGAACTGTAAATGTAGAAGTGTCTCTCCACTGGTAGAAGAACAAGGATGTGGAAAAATATGGGCAGGATATTAACTAATTCAACTAGAATTGTCAGTATTGTGGGGAAAATTGCATGAGTCTTTTTAAAAGAGCTTACTGCTAGGAAAGTAGGTGTATTGCTCTTCTGAGTTTTCTGTAACATGAGTGGAAGTGATTGTTACCAGGAGAATACCTTTCCTTTTGTCAGATCTTCTGATCCATACTCAGGAAAGGGCAGGGAAGGCCAAAGAAATACCTTGGTGTTACTTATCAGTGGGTTAATCCCATGTTCATTTGTGGGATAATGTGTTTTCAACAAGGAAGTTGGCTGCCAACTTCATTAGCAGCAAGAACGAGATTTTACTATAGCAACAGAAATCTAGAAAAATCTTGAAACAGTCTCCTGAGCTAACTCCAGATTTCAGCTGCAAGAATAAATGCAGGAAAGGATTTTCTCCATGTGCAACTGACAACTGATGTGTTTTTTCCTTGATTTCTGGTGCACAATATTTGTCATATTTTTTTCAGAGATGTAAAAGAAATGAATCTTCTGCATGTAGCTTCCATGAGGAACAGTTCGTTGCTACTCATCTAGGTCTCAGGTTTTTATTTCTAATTATTTAACTGCTTCTCCTTATTCTTCATGATAGTTTCTTTAGCTCTAAGCTAATACTTTCACCTAGAACATTGATGACGTTCTACTCTTTTCACTGTACACTAAATTCTGTATGTAGTAATTTCATTCCAATACATCCCCATTCATTAACCTCTTCTTAGTCCTCCACACCCCCTTTATAAATGTATTGCTGTTTCATCCCACTTGATGCTATACCTTCCTTAAAATATCCTTCAAAGCAGGGAAGGAAAACAGCCAACTATTTCCTTGTGTTCTCTTCTATTCCCCAGCTTCTGCACAGGGGGTCTGATGAGAAGGAGAATGAAGTAGCTGCCATGTCCTTATCTATCAGGGGAGAAAGAAAGGTCACACCAGTGATGGATGTATGTGTTTCCCGAGTTCAAAATCCTAATAGGCTGAGCAGGTCCATAAATAATGGAGAGTTTCGAGCAATTTCAGCCTTGCTTCTTCCTCCTCTGCTACCTTTCTTCCTTCCATTCCAGGGCCAGTAACAGCCACAATTATCGGTGAGAAGAGTAAATGGACAGTTAGTCCCATATACCTAATGGCTATGGCAATGGCCTCTTCCAGAACAGGTGGACTTGATGCAGAGTCAGAGACATGTTGTAGTTTCAGTCATTGATGACTCTGAGGACTACTGCCCTTGGCTTTAGACAGCTTTAACCAGACGAATGTTTTCTAGCACTTGTTAAAGCTGAGTGCACCTCACCCCTAGAGCAGTCATGCTTCTCCTGAATACCACCAGCACCTCTCCAAGGTGTCTTCCAGCATGTGGGGGCCACGAGACTGCCTGAAGTCACGAGACTGCTTACCTAAGAAGAGTATGGCAACACAGGCAAAAAATCCCCACTAGAGATCAGCACTTTGAAAGTGCATTTGCAAAAGGTACAATACATTGCATGCAAAGCCTGTGAGGTGAAGGCATCTCCACTCATGTAAAAAACGCAAAAAGCAAAACCACGACTATAACTTATCATTGAAAAACCGCAAAGCACAATGACAATATATTTCAACATTAAATACGACTGTTACAGCATGTGTCTTTAAGCAGATACCAGGGCAGCTTTTCAACAAATATAAACAAAAAAGGAAAAGACAGTTACGGTCAATGCTTATTTTTTAAAATTTTACCTAGGGGAGTTCCCACAACTCATGAACTGAGAAAGCAGAGATTTAAGAATCAAGATCTATTATTAAAATCCTTACTTCTGAAGAGGTCGCGTGCTTCTAACTTTATTTCATATGACTGCAATTATGTACCTGCAGGATGGAAAACAGGCGGGCACTAATATTTTTTCAGAAGGAAAATGTAATTACCTAAATTAATGCAATATAGTTTTAAAAACCAGTATTTTTATTTAAAAAAAAATAAGGAAAATGAATGAAAACCTTTTTGACGCCATTGTGTTATTAAAGTTGGATTTTTAATCACACCAATTATTTCTAAGAAACACATCATTACACACTTTTCATTAATTTCTACTTAACAACTTTGGGTGATTAAGTCTTAAGCATATCACACATCATACGTAGGGGAAAAAGACAGTTTGATCCGTTACATAATATGACATAGACAACACAGACTGCTTGTTACTTAAGACTTTTATAATTTTATTTTTTCTTATTAAAAAATTCCACCCTTCTTGTCAACATATCGTTAACAGCAGAATGAGAATCAAAGTTAAAACCATTTACTCTTAAGTGTTCCAGTTTAAGGTGAGGTCTTGCACAACATCTAATGACTCACACTGCCTGACAGAACTTGTGCTGGATAACAACCGCCAAAGCAGACTACTTTCCAGTTTGTCAACTTCCATCGACAGATATTTATTGACTAATTAAATGGTCCTGTCACATTCTTTTCTAATTGAAACTTAATGT
The DNA here is from genome assembly GCF_000699105.1 of Pygoscelis adeliae. Classification (NCBI taxonomy): domain Eukaryota; kingdom Metazoa; phylum Chordata; class Aves; order Sphenisciformes; family Spheniscidae; genus Pygoscelis; species Pygoscelis adeliae. The sequence goes on from NW_008824186.1 coordinate 2,870,549, forward strand.
GAATTAACCACAGCACAATTATAGTGCACAATACATTTTGGATGATGCATTAATTTCCTACTTTATAAGCATATCTAAAATTCTAAAGGTCTATGTAACCTAATGTGTACATATAGTTCAACTCAGCCAAACCCTGTGAGAATTACAGCACATATTTGTATTCTCTTTGCAATCCTAAAAGCTGCTTGGGTAATGCCAAGACTTAAATTTTCTGTTTTTAAAGGTAGCTCTCTAAACTCTATGAAGCCATTTATTATTACAAGCTAGATGAGTTACTCTGGGAAAATACAACTTGCACCCAAAAGTACACTAGGAAAACACCTTTGCTGGAAGGATTGGACTCCATTCAAGAATATATCAACTCAAGCATAATAAAAACAAAACAGAAGAATATTTTCACCAGTACCACATAGTAACTGAGAGCCTGATTTTGGAATCTAAACTAGCTTTACTGAAGCAACAGCTTGTTTATTTTATTTGAATCTGTTAGAAGTTCCTACTTCTGAAAGAATCATTCCTCCTCTGTTACTATTACATGTTACAGCCTCAGAAACATCAGGTAGTTGCCAGAAATCTGTCACTTTAAAAATAACTGCCAGGTAGTATGCAGAATATTGGGTTAAAAAAAGTTAACCCTCCAACTAAATATCAGCATTAGAAATCCAGTTTATCCCCCACCTTCCTGCTTTGCATTCCAGCCCTGAACTTCCTTATAAACTTTGGCACAACTCTTGCTAAATAGTTGAGTCCAGGTAAGAAATTCCAATTTACTACTTTTAGCAAAATAAGTTACGCTAGTCAGCGTATACACTCCAGTATTATGCAGTACTTTCTTATTAGGAACTGAAAAAAATAAGAGATGGAGTAATTGCTGAAAAAAGAACATCCTTCTTAATAGAAGTTAAATCGGACATGAAAAAGGAAATATTTTGCTCTAGCTATGTCACCTAAGGAAAAATACTTTCACTTAGTATATAGGTAAAATTATTAATCAAAGTAAACAGAACTTTCCACTTAGTATATGAGTAAAATTATTAATCGAAGTAAACAGAGCTAATTACATAGGACTTTTCCTCCCTCTTGGTACAACATAAATATCTGAAGCTTTGAAAAAGTGAGTAGTGAGTCATGAAGAGCCTAAAACAATCTTATCACATACACAGTGAGACATTGCTAAGTAGGGCATGCACTGCCAAATGCTGGAGCTTCTAACCTGAGAAAGTTTTCACATGTTTATCTTGGGTCATCTTTCCTTTTTCTCCAGTGTGTTAAGGATAGCAGAACTTATAGAGAACCTGGATAACTCCAAGTTATGGAGAACACATTAAGAAACCAACTGTTTCAAAAAAATACTCAATTGTTGCCTAGGTAGTAAAAAAATCTCCCCAAGTAATGTACTATGGATTTCATTCTTTTTAAGTAGTCAACACTATATTTTGGTTAAACCTCCCATTCTCAAACTATACTCATATACAAGTCACAAGAAATTGAAGGAAAAAAAGTACAGTAAATATGTTGCAAGATTTGCATATTCCTATTCACAGCAAACAATTACACAGTAATCTTCAACTTATGCGCTCCTCTTACTTTACATTTTCAAAGTCTGTGACTTACTAATCGGTGAGTGCTATACTTCTTGTTTCTTTACACTTCTATCATTTTTAGTACGTATCAATCACTTAAAAATAGACATCGACATTAAATAGATTTAAAAACTTCAGATTGAAAATGATAATTGATTTCAGAAGAAAGCCACTGACTAAACTCAAGGAGATCTACAAGATGAGGAGCTATGCTTGGGGATGTCAGTGCCATGCTGGGACCTCAAGGTCTATTTGTACATATCAAGAGGCATTTATTGGATGTGACAGGAAAGATGAAGTCTGCCAGTTCAGAAAGAACTGCCTCTTTCTCCAAGAAAATCCACCTTTACAGGACATCTGGAAACAGAAAAAATTCTGGAGATATTGGGCTTTTAGGTAAGAAGAAACTACCATGAAGAGGTAAAAAGGGAAGGTAAGCACCAACCATAAAAAAGGTGAAATCAGCTCCCATGACCTTTCCCTATCTCAGAAAAGAACATTTTTGAAGCATTTGAAGTATAATTTAATACATCAACTGAAATTCATTTGTTGTCACTAATGAACTTATTAAATAACACAGAATTTATTTTTAAGATGTGGAACTAGTTGGGAAGATGACTGCTGTGCATAAATGTATTAACAGCTACTTCCCTGTGAATGTTCAGGAAAAGAGGCAAGATTTGGAGAGAAAGTTGTTCTTCTCTTTTAAACAAATCGACAATGACCTTTTCTTCCAAGCTTCTCCTCTATGGACTGGCACATAGTGCCATGGGCTGCCTAGTTGGGTCTCCACCACCAAAATGGCACCTGTACACTTCCATATTTTATGACATTAAAAAACCTGATATTGAATCAAGAAAACGCATTTTCTGTTAAAAATATAACCTAAGAATATTAAGAAGGAAAAGAACTCAAAGTTTTCCTTCTTTTGCCTCTTTCAGCCAAAAGAGACACGGTGTCACACTTTATAGCCTGAACAACAGGCGCTAAGACAAAAACCCCAGCTACAAGACACAGTATTTTAGCCTGAAAGCTGAATATACGCTTTGGAAAATGTAACAGAAATTCCTGAACTATCCTTCACTCTTTTTTATCCTCACCCACATTAGTATATTCTTTAAGATAAGAATCTTTCAATAGCTCCCTTTATGTACCCTTTGTTTCTGACATATTTCTTTCTCTACATGTACTCACTCAGATTTTTTTCCATACTCTTAATCAATCTTTTTCACACTGAAAATAAGTTACAAGAATGAAATGAAATATCATTTGCTTTTCATATGTTTCTTTCATGTTACATTAATTTGGGGATGAAATAGAAGTGCAAACCAAAGTGAATGTTTCTACATAAAACTGGAGTTACTTTGAGCAGCTAATTTCTAGGTCTTTACTCACTGAAGATCGCTGAAGAATGCCACTGGCATAGCATTTGTGTCTTTTTTTATCAGGAAACAGGAGGAGCCTTATTGGTCTCTCTCACTGATGAACGTCTCATGTTTTTTGGATATTTCATGTCTTTTTTAAAATCTAGATTCTAGCTGCTGACTTGAGGTGAGACCAGGTGAAAGAACACTCTATATTTTAGGACAATCAGACACAGAAACAGATTGAGGATCTGAAGAGGCTTTATTAGGAAGCTGAACTGACAGCTAAAGTTTTTTGGACCAGCCTCCTACTGATTTGTTTTCTTTCAAGGTGAACAAGAGAACTACTCTTAGGATTATATTGACAGATTATTCTTGTGAGGAGTCTTGCACAGAAATTTGAACAGAGAAAACAGATTTATTCCATTGCACAAAAGACCAAAGCAAGCAAATGGAATGAAACTGAAGACTATCCGTTAGTTAGGTTACTTCATAAAGTTATTTTTTCATTTTGTTTTAACAAGAAAGACATAAAAATAAAAGGAATCGGACACTACAGAAAAAAAAATGAAATTAAGATATCTGCCTCATTAAAAGGGGACATAAACATTATTTAAGTGCATGAAATGCTCACCTAATTTGTCCCTCTAAAATAAAATACCGAACGTCAGAAATTATAATACTGTCTCGCTGTTGCTAATCAAAATGACTTTACTATTATTTTGCCCAATTTATTTTTTTCTGTGTGCATGTATTAAAATACGGATTTTTATAAATACAGGAAATAAATAACAAAATCAAGATTATATTTGCCTTTTTGGCAGTAGTTTCCCCCTTTTTTCAGGAAACATCTAATCTGTATGACACAAAGCTAGCTTGTGGCCTTCACCCTGCCCATAAATTTCTGCTGAGCAATTAGTTGAAAGTCACTTTAATGGTAGAAGGAAGTTATTAATTTCTCATATTGAGTGACAGACAAGAACAATAATACTAGTTTATGCTCAAGGAAAGGATTTGGTTTAATTTGCCTTTTTTTCACTTCAAGTACAACACATGAGAAAAAAAGATGGACATAATCAAAAGAACTAATAGAAAATTTGAAGAACACAGCAGAAATACAGTTATGGATTAGTTACTGGCCTGTGTATAAAATCAAACCATTATTTTAGTTGTTGCATTTTGACACTACAAGGTGCAGAAAATGCTTTCTGTTTAAGAAACCAGTTTCAGATACCATTTCTCTAAGAATACAAACATGAATGGTATTAGTTAAAATAATTTTCTTTGCCTGTTATGATTTAATTCTTGTTAAAGAATGTTGTTTTATTTGCAGAATTTCAAGACATTTTTGAGAAGACTTAAACTAGATGAAAGCTCTGCAAGCAGAGAATTTTAGTAGTGTATATGTAGGAGTTTAATTTACAGTATGCTTTCTCTCTTTTTATAAACTGTTATTGTAAAAACAAAATTCAAACTACTTAAAAGTATTTATCATTCTCACCTCACTGAACTCTATTTATCTACAACGAAATAACACTTTAAAAACCAAGCTGCAGCCCTTTTTGCTTAAACTTTCTTTTACTAAATTCACATAATATACACTGCATGTTGACAAACAAAACTGGAGAAAGTTGCTAAGCCCTTATACGACCGGCCAGATCTCGCAAAAACCTCACCTGTTGGGAGGAGAGGCTACTGGTACTTCTGCCTGCAGTCATCGCCCGCTCTGGGAACCATCTTTTGTGCAAGATGCCAATGACAGTGTCATTAAGGCCAGATTCTTCCAGTGACAGAGGGACTCACACTGAGAGACTCATATGCTTGTGGCAGGAACTGAGGTAGGAACTCTGAGGCCATGAATCGCAAACCAGCTAGCTACCTAGTAGCAGAGGGAGAGGTAGCTCATCCAGCTGATAGAAAAAGCCTCCTAACAGCAAATGGTAGGACAAGTCTTATTTCTAGGAAATGGAATGGAAGAATCATTAAGATAGGATGAAACAAGTTCTGCAGCTGCACTGCTTTGACTCAAAAGCTAAAGAAGAATAAATTTTATTTCTCTGCAATTTCTTGAAGATAAGTACACAATCCTTAACTCTGACATAGCTCAGCAGAGCTTTTGTTGCCTGTTTCTTAGATCATGTTCATTGAATAAAGTATTAATTAAATGGTCATTAAATAACACTCCCCTTTTCAATAGAAGCAGGTAGATATATGAGTGGTCTCGATGTGGTGCCTCAGGAGGTAAAAAGAGCAAAGAATTCAGGTGTTCCTTTGATGCAAACCAAAACCAATTTATTTATAAGAAGGCACAGTTTCTTTTTTTTCCTCTGAAAAGCAGAATTAAAGAAGATACTGATACAATTAAACAAGATTACTAAGAAACTCCTGACTTCATTACTGACTTTTCCTCTTAGCTGGAACAATCTTGGCCAACTGCTTTGGTTAATAATGGAGAAAAATGAAAACATTAAACAATAAGAATAATTTGATTCCTAAGCTAGGAATAGATTTTCTTTGATGCGTATCAAAGGACAAACTCCTTGTATGAAATTATGGGGCAACTGTAATACTAAAATGTGTACTTCTTCTGGTCCTCAGTGTTATACAATGGAAAATCAAAGGCAGAGCTTCATTTGTGACAAAAAAGAATTGCTCTTCACTGATCATCAAACTCAATGCTACTACTACCTGTCTGAAAGCTATCAGGTAGTTCTACTACTACCTGTTCTGAAGCTTGTTATATACTTAATAAACAAAATATGTTGGTTTTTTTAAGATGTTCAGTAAATATCTATCCTCTGTATAGGATGGAATGAATTAATCATTAAGGATTTTTAACTTATTAGTGATAACATAGTGCTTAACTGTGGAAAAAAATTATTAAGAAATATATGGAAATCATTGCCTGCTTGATTTTTGCTATTTCCCATTTTCTCATTTTTCTTCAGCATATTGTCCACTTCAGTTGCGATTATTTGACAAGAAAGACTTTGTCTTAAAATGTGTTTGCAAAACGTCTGACATTTTTTAAGGAAGTAGATAAATAAACAGCAAATTCTCATAAGTGTATAAAAGACCTAAAATCGAATGATTTAAAGTACTTAATCTTTTTTCTGAAGGTTATAAAAAGAGTATATACATGTACACACACATATACACATGTACCTGTTTGCATTATGTAGGTGTAGCAGTGTTGCAATGATATGAATGCACTCAGCTAAACTTAGCTAGCTAAGCTAAGCACTAGCTAAACTTGGTCTCTAAGAAGAAAGAATAATTTAAAAAAAGATGTAACTTTGAAACTCTTTTCCCAGCTTCAAAAGAAAATGTTTTGTCTTTTAATAATTTAGACATTATTAATGGTCCTGGGCACCCAAAAGTAGGAGCATTTTTATGGTCCTATGAACATATGTTTTATGTCAAGAAAACTATATTTTTATACATAATATAGCCCCATAAAAAGATTACGCTGCAAATAGCCCTAAGATAGAACAAATCATAAAGAAGTTAGTGCATGTGTTAAGCCTGTAGAGCCAAAGCATAAAAATAATATTCTTCTGACATTGTGAATGAATGTCACTTTCATATTTTTGTAGGAAAATTTACATGGACACTTTGAAGGCAATTTGTGTCTCTTGTATGTGGTTACCATTCTTCTATCTTTTAGTATATTTATATAACTTGGTAAAGACAGGTTTGGCTATGCCTTTTACATTTGTTCAAATGGAATACCAAAGGCATTACCTTGGTATATTACTATTTATTTTGAAAGAATGTCTCTGCCCAGTTTGAAAGAAACTGCTCCATATTTCCCTGTTAACAGCAAGATACTTAGATACTATGTGGCTAAAACAAAGAAGAAAAGGAATTTGAGAAATATTTCCTGTAACATTATAGCTTGGCTTTTTTGAGTAGCATTTGACTCTCAGACCCAATCCTTGTGCTATGCAAGCACATGGAAAGCCACCTATGAATGCTAATCAAAGTTGGATCATGCCTTGCTATTGCTGAAAACAAATAATTGAGAAGCAGGTAATTTGTTTTTACAAAAAAATATTCATAAAGTGTCAACTGAAAGAACTGCAAATGATGACAAGTTTGATACTTTCTGTATTATTTGTCATAGTAAATATAAAAGGTTTTGCCATTAAAACATACTAGAGACTTATATCAATTTGATTTTATTTATAATATTAATCACAGCCTATTTCAACCAGAAGAAAGGCTGTTACAGATGAGACACATTTTTTACTTCCCCTGAAAAACATTAAGTATTCTATCTAAATTACAAATACACTGTATTTTATGACTAGCTAAATCATTAATCAAGGTAAGTATGGGAAAGCTAAGGGATCTCAGTTTACTTGACGGCTGATTGCCCAGCAACCATTCCCTGTAATTGTTTTTAGCAGCAGAGCAGTGTTCCTGGAGACCACAGGCTTTCATAGCATATGTCCTTTTCCTGCAGTGGCACAGGGGAAAACTGAAGAATCCAAACAAAACATTTACATCCAGATTTCAGATTATGTCCATGCTCAGTTTCATTGAATGCAGCTTCATCACAGTCACTTAGCAATGCAAGATGAGGTCTTTTGAGAACCCAAGCCTGTTTACAGGTGGTAATCTGTATTTTAAATCTGACATTTGGACTGAAGAAAGTAGGTCTATTTGATGATCAAACATTAAAAATAAATTAAAAAATAAGTAATTAGTTAACTGTTATTTATTGAATTATTTTACATGATGGTGGGAACTAGAAGATTAATATATATTTAAATTTAATCTAACCGTGTAAAATAGTCACAAAAACCTTCCAGCCTGAGGAGATCTAATAGTTCATTCTTAGCATAACTCCTGCTGTATGTAATCTACCTTTCTACTGCAAAAACTATCACCTCAGGACATTCCCTTTTCCTACATTCACTATTTATGCCTCTAGCTCATCACAGACACCTTCATTTAGGTGATTTATTTTCCTTATTTGGACCCTAATCACTACCACCCTGTTCACTTTTCACACATATCTACATTGTTCTCTGACAAATCTATTCAAGAAATTATTCCAATAGAGAATGGCCCAATAACTAAGATACTCAGCCAGGATTTAGAAACTCCAGTTTTTCCAGTACTGTGATAGAGATCTCTTGTATGATCCCCAGCAAGACACTGCCAGAAATCTAGCCACAGAAACCCAGACTTCTGCCCTGTCTAACTTACACTGTTTTTTGGAAAAATGGATGGTAAAGCTAAGATCATCTAGCATTTTAACTGCTGTTGACATGCTTGAGTTCTGTTGTATGAAAGTTGTAGGTCACCTGCCACAGTTTATCTTCACTGAAGTAGCCCTCTACAGCTCAATACACTTTTTAAACAGAAGTTGTTACAAGCAAAGATCCTAATCGGAAGTCAGCTACAGAGGAAGAGTGGTTTAACATTTCTATCCTTTCTGTTAGAAAGAAAATAGTATGGAAAAATTTACCTGGCTAAATGGAAAAGCCACTTTAACGTGTTACTAACAGCATGGAAGATCCCTGACTTACAGCGCTAAACTGAGTTGAAGGAATTTGGTTAATGCCAGATTTGCTTTGCTATTACATTTTCAGTAGCTTGCCACAAGAACGCAAAGTTAGGTACAGCTTTGATCAAAGTTTCAACCATAATTTTAATACAGCAGTGAATAAAGGATTTCTTGAAAAAAACCCTGGAATCCCAGGGTAACAAGTTCAATCCACGGTGGAGTTGATATTCCTCTATTTTACTTTCACTAGACCTGAGAGACATACTTTTGGGTACAGAGCCCGAATGAAATTCTTCAGTGTATTGAGCACTCTGGTGACTGCAAGCCAAGCACAGATGAGGTAATGCTTCCTATCCACACCCACAAATATATTCAGAGTCGCAAAGCCCTTCACAAAAAAAAAAAAAAAAAAAAAAAAGACTTCCCCAGAACTCAGTAGCCTGGATTTTAGCAGAAGCAGCCAAACCAGAGACTGTTTTTGCTAGGCCCACGTATAGTCCACAGCACAAGGACCCAAGAAGGGAGAGCAAAAAGGGAAGATTAAACTAGCCAGACCTAGCTAGACCTCGAAATTGTAGGAAAAGATGCAGAAGCAGCCAAGCTGGGGAGATTCAGACAATATGAACACTTCCTATAGGTTTGGCCAGTACTCCTCTGCCTGGTGCGGTTTGCTCCAACCTTCTCTCCTTCTTAGTCCCTACCTCATTTTCACTTAACATCTATGTATCTTCCCTGTTGCCCCATTGCCAGCATCCTTTTGTGCTCAATGCTTTTTTCCTGGTTTTGTCTTAATTTAGCTTATCCTTCAAATTCCTCTCCCTCCAAATAAACCCAGCAGAATATTAATAATGGCATTAATATGACATTTGGTGGCGTCAATTGCTGTATTTTTTTTACTTGCATGTTATGTATGTATTCTCTGCCAGGTGTCTGTTTGAACAGAGCAAAGAATATCTGCTCGCTGTATTTGTATACCTACGGGTCCTTATGGCTCATTGGTCTCTAGTTGACTATACCATTACAACTATCATTATAAACATAAAAAATAGTACGATAGCAAAATATTTCAGTGAAGAGAGATATTGCATATTGCTTCCTATAAAACTATAGCATTGAATTATTACCAGAGAGACCACATTTAGAACACAATATTTTTCATTTATGCTATAGTCATTGCCCCATTGCTAAATCCATCTCAGTTTGTCCATATAGACACCAAAACTGTAACAAACACTGACTGTATCTTGACATTAACTGAAAGCAGGTGACCAATTTACGACAGGTAAGAAGACTGAATGGAAAATGGAATATTGTGATTTGGCTACTTTTTAGTAGTTAGGTGTCAGATTATCTGTCCTACCCATGGATCTTTTAGATGAGATACATGATTTAGAGTTCAACTGTCACAGGGTATTAGAGAGTCCATTTCTGAAGAGGTCAGCTATTAACCCTGATCTAGCAAAAGCCTTGATAATTAATTAATCTTTTCTACGTTAATGCTAAAAGATATTTTATATGGATAAAATAATTTTTACATTTTTCCAAAATACACTTTTGGTTTTGAGGGCTTTGGACAGCTATTGCATTTCATTCCTGAATGAACGCTGCAATTAAATAATACAAGGGTGATTTCCTGTTTAACATAGTTGTTAAAGTTCTTTGAGATCTCTTATGCATGAAGGCAGTCCGTACATGCACAGCAGTATGTAATGCAGCACGCCTGACGATTTTAGAATGAGAACTTGAACCCAAATATTCAAGTAGCAAATAACTTTAAATATCAGTTTGGCTTCACTGTAATTTTAAGTAATTCTTAAACCTGACAAAATTAACGTACGATAATTACGATTAGATTTTTCAGCCTAAAATCATCACTGGTTAGTGAATCAGCTAATGAATGTTTTTATGATTTATTAGTTAAACCAAAAGATTATGAGTTTAAATTCTATTCCTGATTAACTACATTGGAAATGATATACATGACTTGTCATTTTAAAATAATGATATCTTAAAGTTTAATTAAGGCACGCAAGCTGTTTGGAGTAACTTTGGGTGAAAGGTTCAACATTATTACAAATTATAAGGAAAATACCTCACAGTATTGGTATTACTAATATGAGATTTAGGATAAGGTGCCAGCCTAAACCAATCAAACTCAGTACAAAATGTTCAATACAGCTGAAGAATTTATCTGCTCTGATGCAGGAATTACTGTGCAAAGTACTATGACCTGTATTACACAGGAGGTCAGATCAGACAATCACAGTAGTCCCTGTGCACCCTAAAATCTTGTAATATTTCAGACTGAAAAGGAGTTAAATACAAAGCTCTACTTGCTTCTTTCTTCTGAGTATAAACTATATGAGTCCCATTCAACTATATAAACACATTCATTAGGTTTTCAGGAGGTCTCCTTTCTAAGGAAAGAAATTACATACTTTTGAGCTCGTGAGTGAACTACAGCGTTTTATGCCTTTAATTCAACACTCTTAGGTCTTACAGTTCATTGAAATTCAAAATCATGGGTGCAAACTGTGTTCACACAGAAAATGTTGACCTTCCTATATAGCAAATACCTTTTCGTTCTTTTTTAAATAAAAAAACCACTAATGAAGCTGAAGGAGGTAAAAGATTTGAGCTTCCTTTTAAAATAACAAATGTAATATAATTCACATATTTCAGCATGTTGGTTACTGCTCATGAAATAAAATACTGCAGCAGAAAGAGCATATTGTTTCTGCACATCGAAAATATGCAAATTAGACAAGTATTCAATATTCACTTGAAAGCGAGAAAATGTACCAGACTACCAATGGTGTTTAAGAAAGCAAACTGGTTGAACATGATTATTGGAGTTTAAAAAATGGGTATGGGATTCCCCTCTCTTTGGTTCTTGCCATATATGGTATCCATGTAATATCCACAGGGCAAATTATTCACTACCTTTTTCAAGATGAAAAGCTACTGATTGGCATCAGGCATCAAAAGGGATTTTGGCATTAGAATAGATTTACACTTGATGACATGTCAAAGCCTTGAAACAAAAACTACAGAATTTACTCATGAATGCCGAAGGCAAGCCACTTATTCAATACTAGCTCAATGCACATCTTTCCAAGGATGGCATTCAACCACACCAAGAACAAAATACAGCAAACAAAACATGGTTATATTTGGAAATGAACGTGCTTGACTAGAGTGAACAAAATAACAGCCAGCATTACCTGTTGCCAGCTGTCAGTGAAGAATAAAGAACTGTAACATCCTTGTAATAAAGAGGGAAACAGAATCCAAGCTTATAATGAAAATACAGCAGTTAGTGGGATGAAGTAGGATCAGCAGCAGTATGTGTGGGCATGGTAACTCTCACTCTGAGCCTACTGTTCCTCTAGCAGATGTGCCCTCACTCCTTTCTTCCCACAAACACTTGAAAATAAAGAAAAACTAATTAGGAGAGTAGGCACAAGGTACACACAGGTGTAAGAATATATGACATATTGCCAAATTTTGCCATTTCTCCTTCAACCTCCATTACGGTTATTTTAAAAATAATTTCATTATTTGCATTACTATGGAGTGCTTGTAGAAAATGACTACTAGCGATGACAAGATCACAATTATTTTGGCACAGCCAGTTTAGTAACCACTTAACATTTTTCTGCTGACTTTATTTTAATACAATAATAATAGAGGTACCTCATTTCAGTATTGGATGCGTAGAAAAGACCACCTATAAATAGGTTTGGTATGAATAACCTGTGAGCAATGACAAGCACGTGTGCAGCAGAAGTCATAAATAGAAGGAAACATGGGAAGCGCATGGGAACCCCCACTCACCTATATCATACACCCATGGAAACAAAAGATTACATAACTTTACTAGCATTATTTTGTAACTTCGGCCTTCTAGAGACCTGCTCATGTCACACGTCATATATAAAGTTAAAAGATTGCTTTGCGTGGATATGAGATCAAAAGTTAGCAGCACAGTTTGTCTGAAGTACCTGCAATTTTAAGTAAATGAAAGGAGCAACTTGCATAAAATCAGACAAGAATGAGAAAAGTTTATATTTGTTTTTTCCTTACCACAACAGATTCAAATAGAATCCTACAATTATATTTTGACTTCAAGTTAGAGACAAGGCAAATTCATTAAGAGTTTGCTACTTTAAAATAATAAATACAGTATATTTTGGTCTTTATTTTGATGTGCTGTATGCTTATGTTAAGAGGGACACCTACATGGTCCTAGAAGAAATAGCCAATTTTGTAATGGATTTTCAAATACTGTGCGTTTGCATAAAATATTCAGGAATGTATAGGTTAACATAGTTTACTGTTTATTTAGAGCATCTTCAGTGGCTGTACATACTGTAAATTATGTAAAAATTTTAAATTCAATTGTTAATCATAATCTATTAGAATGACCTAACGTTCATAGGAGATCATTATTCAACTTTTCTGATGAAGATATTAGAAAGTTGCAATATGAAGTAGCCATCATATTTCATTGCTTTTAAGAGCTACTGAGTACTTGTAAATACAGCCAGTTCCTTTAGGTCTGTACAAATGGCAGCTGAACTCCTTGGAAATTTGGAATTTGTAGATGCAAATCACTTTAAGAAAATTGATTCAAAATATCCCACCACCTCCTCCTAGGGTCTCTTCCAAAAGACAGTGGAAGAAATCTTCTCTCTTCAAAAAGTATCATACATTTCATATTAGATCCTGATCTCAGAATAGTCAAGCAATCGAAGGGCAGACAAAATATAGATTCATGGAAAGTGTCTATGGCATCTATGAAGAATATTCTGGATCAGCATTATGGCTCAGGTAGCTGCGCCTGAGGTGTCTGCCACCACCAGTCTCAATTTTTGAGAAAAAATAGCTTTCACAAACGGCAAAAGCTTCATTTTCAATAACAATCATTGACACTAATTCTTACTCTAACCTACATGCACAGCAAAGTAATAAACTGACAACTGACATTTAATGCATGTGGGAAGGCGAGAAAATAATATTTAACCTATATGCTAAAAACATACCTTTTAGCACTTCTCAGATTACTGTTGCTCAGTTCCAAAAATGGCATCTCCCTTTTCCTGCATAGTGGGATGCTTCAGCTGGACTTCTGGACTATACTTAATACCTTCTATATGTTAAATAAATACTAAGAAAAAAGACAGCTACAGGGCAAAACATCAAACTTAACAACATAAATTTTAGTACTGCAATGGTCAGTAAGGACAATCTCTAAGTGAAAAAAAAAAATGGATGAACTTCACTGATTTTTATAAACTTTTTATTAAATTGTCTTCATTGATTTGTAACTGGATACATGTTGGCTTAGATCTGGGAGGATGCTGTTCCACAGTACTATGAGGTTGCTATGGTAGCAATTTATTATGGAACAGCAAAATGATTACAGATCAGTAATTCAACATATATAGGTGGGTCATCAAAAATAGAGTTTCATAAAGATTTCTATATTATATGGTAACTCACACACGCACGAACCACTCTGTCAACTTTTAAAATTTGACTGTGTATATCTGCATGATCATCTCTATTTGTGTTAAGACTCACCCAAGACCAAATCACGAAACATTTATGTGAAAGAAATTTTAATTTTATTTTGAATATATAATTAACACTATCTAAGCTCCTTCAGCAGTGTGTGTGTGTCCTAGTATCGGCAGGGATAGAGTTAATTTCCTTTCTAGTAGCTGGTACAGTGCTGTGTTTTGGATTTAGGATGACAACAAAGTTGATAAGGCACTGATGTTTTAGTTGTTGCTAGGTAATGCTTACACTAGCCAAGGACTTTTTAGTTTTCCATGCTGTACGAACTGAGAAGGCTGGAGGTGCACAAGAAGCTGGGAGGGGGCACAGCCAAACTGGCCAAAGGGACATTCCATACCATGTGACGTCATGCTCAGTACATAAACTGGGGAGAGCTGGCCGGGGGGGCCGGCTGGGCATCGGTTGGCGGGTGGTGAGCAATTGCACTGTGCATCACTTGCTTTGTATATTATTATTATTACATTATTATTACTGTTATTATTATTTTATTTCAATTCAATTATTAAACTGTTTTTATCTCAACCCATGAGCTTTTCTCACTTCTACTCTTTCAATTCTCTCCCCCATCCTACCGGGGGGGAGGGGGGGAGTGAGCGAGAGGCTGTGTGGTACTCAGTTGCGGACTGAGGTTAAACCACAACAGTGTGTGTGTATACACACACACCTCCCCACCCCCACCTCGTGTTTCACGTACAAGGGGACACAACATGCTGTTGGGCAATTAAGTATCTCCCTAGCATGCATATTCACAAGGATGTAGGTGCTCATACTTATTTATCTGAATTTATAACAGATGATTGTGGAAAAGGTATTTTACTAATCCCATTCTGTTTTGACTGATCTTTGAACTAGTAAAAAAGATGTTTTACTCCTCTGCTTTTCTTCTGTGTGAGCCAAACAGTGCTGGATTGCTTGAATGGTTGGAGCAGTGGAGAACCCCAAAAGAACAATTCAAGTAAAGCAATTAAAAAAATCTCAGACTGCTATGGAAATGAAAGACTAGAAAGTTTTCTTCTAATTTCATGGATAGTATAAACACAAACTAAAAATGTTTAGACAAATTGTCTACATATTGGGCCAGGAATGATTTATTTAGATGTAACGTTGGATGAGGCTTTTGTCAAGTTTTTATTAATTTCTTTTGCATACTTATGCAAGCTTCATAAGAAATTACCGGGAACACATGCTTATATCAA
This sequence comes from Pygoscelis adeliae, assembly GCF_000699105.1. Classification (NCBI taxonomy): domain Eukaryota; kingdom Metazoa; phylum Chordata; class Aves; order Sphenisciformes; family Spheniscidae; genus Pygoscelis; species Pygoscelis adeliae. The sequence goes on from NW_008824186.1 coordinate 2,885,793, forward strand.
ACACCAATAATGCAACAAAGAATTAAAAATAAACCAAATGCAGTCCATATCTTGAACAATACATCAATGGAAATTGCTAAAGTTTAACAGCCCAGATTGCTTTTAAGTCATTTTATCAAACCATTATTTTATGACAAAGATAAAACCAGTTGTGAGAAGTCTTTTGAATGAATAAAGGTTTATCAGCTAGAGCAGTAGAACGGATTTGAATTTTAAATACAGAACTGTGAAATTTGGTGTGAAGACACGTAATATCTAAGAAACGCTTCAAACCTCATATACTATAAGGTAGAAGTTTAAGGGGACATCTATGTAGAAGGATGCATCGGACGGTCATTTGAGTAGGAAAACTGGCATCCATATCTGACAAGAAAACAGTCAACCGATAACCCCACAGGACGAGGGACACAGAAGGAGGTGTAGGACCTTTGTCACTTATAGTTTGAAAATAATTGGACATTATTTTCCCAACATCACCCAGATCTGGATGACTGCAAATTACAGGTGAATGTGAATAATTGATTTACAGTCAAAGTTACTACAATGCAATCACTTTGTTGTATATTTCTATTGCTTTATATCGTTTTAAACCAATCACTTAGATATCTCAATCGTCTTTTTAGTGAATGTTAGGAATCAGGCATCTGCATATCTGAATGCTAAAAACTTGTATGTATAAACTACTTGGAACTATAACTTTAGACACGTTTACTTTTATTTCAAAGAAGTGCCACCCATAACCCCTTTGTACAAAATGATTTATTTTGTACATACTCAAAATACTCAACATCTATGTATTTGTACTATTTACACTACTCAGTACTATCAACCTGCTGAGAAGGGCTTTTATCTTTGGGTTTTGCAGAGTTTTGAAATATTACAACTACATTGTTAAAAACATGCTTCATATTAAAGTTCACAAAGTAATGTAGGCATACAGCTCTCTACCTAAGTGGTTTTCAAATCAGGCCGCACATATTTGCACATAGGTCAGCATTCAGTGAGAAAATTCCCTATTTTCAATGCCTACAGCTGCAACTTCTTTTTTATAGTAATAATGCAGGCTGATGGGCTCAGTCCGGTTGCTGGTAGTGGGGAAGTTAGTGGGGAAGTTACCACATCTGGTAGAAGCTGCATTACTAAAGTGGCTCCCTCTTTTAAGACGGAGTGAAAAACCACCAATAAAGTGAAAAACAAAGCTTCTGCCTATTTTACTGCTTAATACTGAACATTATTATACACAATTTTGAAGCCATCTCTCAACTTTTAAAAATTAATAAAGCAAATGAAATTAATAGACGCATGGAATGTGTTTCAATGTCACTTCTACTCTGCATACTTTCTAAAGCGTATTTTAAAATAGGCTGGGTCCTTGTATCCGTAATTTAAGCAAGTTTATTCAGAAGAAGGCTTTTTGATGACATATTTAGGGCATAATATAAGCAAAAGCCATACCTAATGTTCATATTAGGCAAAATAATGCTATGTACATCCAAAATAAGTGTCTGAACTGTTTTTACCATGACTTATTCATACACTCAGCAGTGCTTTCATTTACTCTAAGAAAACATCTATTCAAAATATTTGTTTCTCATTCCACCACTTCTCCACTTCTAAGTAAAATGAATAACACAATTATCATAACATGCATTTAATTAATTTTGTCTTGCATAACACAGCATGTGAGGGAAAAGGTTTTCCTCTTGTGACTGTGGAGGAAGAAAAGGTATTGCTTCATCATTTTGTAATGGGAATCCTGCTACAAAGACCATAGTAAATTATTTTTTAACTGTTTAGTTTTGAATCTTTCAGATGTCTTTGGCAGGTCTAGCTAATACTCAGAGTTTAAACTTAAGTTCTTATCTATGCTTACATTTTGGCAAAACCTGGCAGGATTAATAAAAGGGATGAAAAATCTCACAGAAACCCTACACCTGACCTATAATTT
>NW_008824186.1:2887767-2890511 GCF_000699105.1 Pygoscelis adeliae
AAAAATAAGTTATTCTCTTTTATATAATCAGACTTCTCTCTTTTGAAGGGCAGATGTTTCCCCATTAATATAGCAGAATGTCTTTGTTTCCTCACCAACTGTAGAGACAAACGATTAGTACAATAAACTCTGGCAGTTTGCCTCGCAGTTACTTGGTGGAGACAAGTAGAACTGTTTTGTGGAGTATTTACATATTTCAAAATTCAGAACAACACCCTCAAACCTATGAATTTGTCTGTAGATAGACTGACATTCAACCTAAAGTTTAGCTTGTGTTCTAAAAATTGATTGCAATGACACTTCTGCTCTACACAGTTCTCTTACCAATTTAAGTAGTGGTGGAATAGCACCAGGAGGGAAAACAAATCTAATTTGATTTACATATAAAATTGAAATAGCTTGCTGGACTTTTGTAGCAATACATCAGGATTTAATATAGACTGTTAAAATGTGAAGAAGCTGACCTTGGTGGCGCTGAGTCATGTAAAAGATACTTATGCCTTTGGAACAGAGCTCTCAAGATGGCCCTACTAATGTAATATACTAAAAATTAATGAAAAAAAGACAGGAGGGGAAAGAAGAGATACTTATCCTTGGCAAGGGGACCATATCAAACTTAGCTACACAGCTATTGTTACAGAGCTACACTCTCAACGTTAGGAATAGTTAAAAATATCATATGAAAAAGAAACGTCCAAAGCAAGACAAGACAATAACTGATGAAAATTTCTGGCAGAACTGAGAAAGATATGTCTGTGAGAGAAACTATCAGAGAGTGAGAGATATGAGCCTCGTATGATTCAGAATGTAATTCACCTTCTCTGCTGACACATCCTACTAAGGTATTCAGTGAAGACTGTAATTACAGCTGAGATTCGATTCATCAGAAAATTTAACATATCAGCATACAAAAATAGAGACTATAGGCTAACCACAAAAGGTAGATCAATTCTAGAACTTACTGAAGGTGAAAACTAAATTAGTTAATGGCAGGATATAAATAAGATTACTTCCACAAACTTATTAAGCTCACACTTTAAGCAGTCCTGTTGATACGGCAGTAGGGTCTCTCAGGAAACAGGAGGGTCTGGGATTCCTTTCACAGAAAAAGAACTAATAGAGACCTGGACTGCAAAGAAAGCTCTAGAGATGTGATTTACAATGTCTGTGATGAATGAGAAATTGTCAAATTGGTCAGACTGATGAATAGAATGAACTGTGAATGGGAGGCAATTTTTTTTTGCTAGAGAAAAATAATATCTGAGTGAAATACAGAATGAAGTAAAAGACAATAAAGGCACCAAATATAAATTCAAGGAGGAAGAGATACAGGACAAATCACTGTGTTGCAGAAAAGGAAGTACACCACCATCACCTTATTGTGTATTCCAAACCAAAAGCATTAGGGGAGTTTGGTATAGATCAAGTAGTTAAAGAAAATCTGAAAGTGAATAATTTGATTGTTTATTGGACCTGGTTTTTACTGTCTGCTCCTCTCTTTCAGAAAATTACTTAAAATAATATTAAAAAAGCGAGTGTGAAGATGATTTGTAAAATTGTCTCCTAGATACACCACAGGATATTTTGAGGAAAGAAAGCATCAGAGGGAAAATTTTTGTAAATTATGCTATTTGTTATTTCTCTAGCAAATCCCCTCAAAGGCTAGAATCTGCTCAGTTTCTGTAGTCCTTCAGCTCATTTTACATATGAAAATGTTTGAGTACACAGATTTATTTTTGTTACTCTGCTATCTATATCATGTTTCTTGGACATTACTCTAATTGGATGAAAGTATCTTACTTCCTACCACTTTCAATATCTAGGCCAAACTGATCAGTTATTTCCTCTTCACCCACTGAGAGAATTATGTACTATATTATGAAACACGACACTAATCCATTATCTGTTTTGAAGAGTATAAATAGTAATATAGCATTCAAAGCATCCTAGAAAATATATGTGTATATATATACACACACTGAAATATAATCACCCTAAAAGACAAAATAATATGTCCATTTTCTCTGTGACACAATGAATACAGGGTAATTTTTAAATACTTAGCTGGTATTGATTAGTCCCAACTGAAATAATTGAGTACTGAGATCGACACTGGCCAATACATTATGCAGCCTATTTTGATGTTACTTATAAACTCTATTTTTGAATATATCTTTTGTTGAAACTGTCAGAATCACCTGAGATAACCACATTTATTAATACTGTACTTGAGAATACTTGACCATCTAATATCATGCATAAGATATCCTAACTCTTGTGAATTGTGAAAGTTATATACTGTCCTGGTTTCGGCAGGGATAGAGTTAATTTCCTTCCTAGTAGCTGGTACAGTGCTGTGTTTTGGATTTAGGGTGAGAACAATGTTGATAACACATCGATGTTTTTAGTTGTTGCTAGGTAGTGCTTACACTAGTCAAGGACTTTCCAGCTTCCCACGCTCTACCGACTGAGAAGGCTGGAGGTGCACAAGAAGCTGGGAGGGGGCACAGCCAGGACAGCTGACCCCAACTGGCCAATGGGATATTCTATACCATGTGACGTCATGCTCAGTATATAAAGCTGGGGGAAGAGGAAGGAAGGGGGGGACGTTTGGAGTGGTGGCGTTTGTCTTCCCAAGTAACCGTTACGCGTGATGGAGCCCTGCTTTCCTGGAGATGGCTGAACACCTGCCTGCTGATGGGAAGCAGTGAATTAATTCCTTTGTTTTGCTTTGCTTGTGTGTG
>NW_008824186.1:2890548-2912046 GCF_000699105.1 Pygoscelis adeliae
GTGGTGCTCAGTTGCCAACTGAGGTTAAACCACGACAGTCCTTTTTTGGCGCCCAACGTGGGGCTGTGTTTCCACCCCTGGGGCAGTCGGTTCCAGGTGTACTGGACGCCCCTCCAAGTGAAAGCAAACTGTGGCCTGCACTCTGCTGCCAAAGGGATTGAGAAAAACGCACTAGCAATATCAATTGTGGCATACCACTTGGCTGCCTTTGACTCCAATTCGTATTGAAGTTCTAGCATGTCCGGCACAGCAGCACTCAGCGGTGGCGTGACTTCATTTAGGCCATGATAGTCTACTGTCAGTCTCCACTCTCCATTAGACTTCCGCACTGGCCATAGTGACTGTTAAAGGGTGAACGAGTCTTGCTGATCACTCCTTGGCTCTCCAGTTGACGAATTAGCTTATGAATGGGAATCAAGGAGTCTCGGTTGGTGCGATATTGCCACCGGTGTACCGTGGTGGCAGCGATTGGCACTTGTTGGTCTTCGACCTTCAGCAACCCCACAACAGAGGGGGGGGTTTAAAAACATCGATGTGTTATCAACATTGTTCTCACCCTAAATCCGAAACACAGCACTGTACCAGCTACTAGGAAGGAAATTAACTCTATCCCTGCCGAAACCAGGACATATACATAAGTACTAAGGCCTCATCCTACAAATAGTTTAATGCACAGTTTAGTTCCTCACTGACACAAAGCTACTTGTGTGCAAACTGATCAACCATTTACAACTGGAGGTTTCACAGGAATAACTTCTTTTTGTGCTTATTTTGCAGTTCTCAGGGGTAGAAGTGGTATATTTGAACTTATAATTTGAAGTTAAAATAATTTTTTATAGTTCCTAACTGAGTAAAAAAGATGTGGAAGACTGTATTTAACTTCCTGTTTTGATAAGATTTTTACAGGTGTATTAAAATGGGACTTATATAAGAAAATTTTATATTGGGGGGTAAAAGGAGAAAAACAGATAACACATTCCTGTTCAGTAAGTCACATTTTTCTAACGTATTGAGCCTTTTTGCTTGTGACAACTTAAAAAAATCCAACATTAAAGTCTCTTTTATGACACTCTCCTAACAAACAACCGCCGTCTTTGTGTTTGTTAATAAAACGGTACCTGCTACAATTCAGTTGGAAAAAAACAGTGCAATACTCTTAATGAAAGATTTTATAGCAAGCACTGTTAAACTATAAATGATGCTAACACCAGTGTTAACTATTGTTATGAGAAGGTTTTCTAACTTTTTAAAACTGCACTCAGCTTTTCCTCATCTTTAGATTTAATATTTCAAGTAAATCTGTGATACAGGCATATCAGTCGACCTGGAATCATCATATAAACTGTTATTACTACTAACAATTTGGTCACAATTATACCTTTCTGTACATAAAGGCATTATGAATAATATTTATACAACACATATATACCTATTTATGTTAGATCAAAATATCTTTTGCCATTCATATTAAGATTTGTGTCATTTTACCAAAAATGGTGTCACTACCCTATGACCAAGTCTGATATGCAGAGAATCTTGCTGGCATGAAACACTCTGTAAAAAAAACATACTAAAAATTAATACAGCTCATAAATGGGAAAAAGAAGAATGATTTGGAGTAGCAACAGAAGGCATGCGTTTGTAAGAAGAATGTAAACTTTTCCTACACAGGTATTTGATTAAAACCAGGCTTCCAACAAAAAAAATCCAAGGATATGTTCTCAGTCAACAAGATTTAGTATTACGGCCTGGTTTAATAAAACAATGAAATTAAACACTTTAAAATCAACTGGTAGACACATATTGTCTTAACTCTGCAGAAGAGTTTTACATGCAATAATAATTAATGGGTCAATTCTTAAACTCTCTGTATCTTGTAATTTTCTACTTTAAAATGTTATTAACTTACAATGCCTTCCATGACATTAAATTTAGCTTAATATATTTATACTGATATATTTTAACAAGATAATTATGTCAAAGGTTATCATCAACAGTTCATAATAAGAAGTTATGCTCAAAAATAAAACTTATTATTTATAGTTTAGACTGCATAATAAAGTATTAGCAACACAAAATGTTAATTAATTTCTAATTCTCTATTCTTTTATTTAGATTTCATGAAGGTTGATTGGACTTGATCCATCATTTTACGGAAAATTAATTATTTCAAATACATGCACCACTTTATGCAACCTGCCTGATTTGCATTGAGGAAAATTCAGCAGAAGTAATTGAGGCACAAGCAAATACTGGCACTGACTGAACTCAATTTTCATTCCAAATTTCTGCAAAATCCCAAGACACAACAATATCAGATGCAGGGGGAAAACAAACAAAAGCAATGTGTAAAGGGAACATGAAGAGAGAATATTACAAGAATCGGAGAACAAAGGGATTGCAAAACTATTTTAGTGCCATAGATGAACAGTGAGGGCTTCATTCAGGCAAGGTGGAATAAGATATCATATGGCATCCTGACAATTGATGTCTTCATTTAAATGTAAGAATTTACATTCTAATTAGAAAGAATTTACATCTTAATCAGAGGCAGCTGTATTATCTTGTTACTGTTTTTTTCAAAGGTAATGAACTAAAGTACTGCTGTGCTTTTTCAACCAGAAACTAAATAGACAGCATACAGTGTTATTTTATAGCCTACCTGCTGTAAGCTGTTATTAATATTTTCAAAGACTAAATTCTAGCAAAATCTTTTAAAATAAAAATTGTATTTGACATTGCTCCAATGATATTATAAAGACTTATTTAACATATTTAACCAATACCCTTTCTAACTTATATTTTTAAGTATATGTAGTCATAAAGGTATCATTAATATGGCACCAATGAAGTACACTTTCATTTTAGGCTTCAACTAATACAGTATAATATTGGGGGAAAAAAGTATTTGGGCGTTTTTTTATTAACAAAACAGTTCCACCGATACTTTTCCATGTTGTTTATACAATACATAAGGAAAAAATCAATCAAACAGGACCATTTTGTAGCTCACGTGTAAATACACTTTTAGTTGAGGCCAAATGGAAATGTTTTAGATGCTAATTCTAAAGGATGAGTCCCGCCAAGGAATGTACAGCTGCTTTTAAAGGCATTTTTAGACCTATGAAATCCTGGCTTAACTGTGCAGTCTAAATATAATTTTTTTGGCTCTTGCACAATTTCAAGAGTTTTGACTTCAATATACAACTGCTGTTAGGGAACTTTAAGTATACAAGAGTGCAGTAGGAAGCAAAGACTTTTTTTTTCCTATGAAGAAATTAGATATGGCCTGAGAAGTTCCTGGTTTGGTTCCCAGCTCTGCAAAAACTAACTCTGGAAAAAATTTGTCTCACTACTATTTTGTGTCTCCACATTTGTAAGATCTCTCTCTCTCAGCTCTATGTCTATTCAGAATGGAAATATCTTTGGGGCGAGATCATTTTATTGCTACAAACTATGCAATGCTCAATTCAATGGACACTTCCATAAAGAGTACTGAATTAGGATGAAAGGTCTGTCATCATACTTGCTCTTCCCTTGAACTCTGGAAACATTATGTGTATTTTCATGTATCTTCTATTACAACAACAAATAAAGAAACCCAGCCTGGAATCTTCCATCAACCTGGAAAACTAGGTAGAAATTACTGAAACAATTTAGTTCATTTGCCACCTCATGGGTTAAATTAATTGGCACCAGCCAGAAAGACTCACATCCTGAGATGGACAAACATACTGGCAGAACGTTTGAATCCCCAATGTGCTGATGAAATACAAAGCATTCAGCTGGATGAATGGAAAGAACCAGTTTTCTGACAAAGATTTGCCAAGTCCATCACTATCTGTGGCAAATAACAGAACAGGTAGTCTTGCTGTACATTCTTCAGTGAAGGCAACTTCTGCTGACCTGCATATAACTTCTTTTCAAACCCAGTCCCTCAGAATGTGGCACGGAGAGTCAAAGAATGGAGAGGGGGGTTTTTTTTTGGCTTACTGGTTCAGGCTAAATATCAGCATTTATGGCTTCTCTGTGATTACAGATCAAATTTATGTGACATCATCACTAAATATTAAAAAGATATGATTAAGAAAACAAGGACATTAGAACACGAATTATTCATCCTCCTGTACAATCAGGAACATAATACATCTCAAAGATATATTGAAAAGTTTGGCTTCTCTTGATCTTTATGGTTAAGAGAGGAAAAGAGGTTCTTGAAAACCCATACTTAACTTTTGCAAGACGAGCCTAAATAGAAGTTTCACAGCGTATGTCTTAAGAGGTAAAGCAGATCAGACATTTTTACTCTCTGGCAGAGTTTTCTGAAAACAACAGCTAAATGAAGCCAAAGGACTAACGTAAACTTTCTGCTGGAGACCTTAATTGGTCTTTGAAGAAAATTCTGATTCCTTTTTTGAACTGTTGAGAAATACAACCCCCTACACAAGCAACCAAAACAACCTCTTGCCCCATTGTTTGTTACTATTTTCAAGTAATATCACATAACATATTATTAGAAATGGAAAGATATCTGACAATTATCAGCATCATCTTCTGTTATAATTTAGACTGCTATCTTAATTTTACAACTGCTTTACTTGCATAACTCTAATTTGTTTCCAGTACCTTCTTCTAGATTAAAGCGTCATTTTTTTACTGAAAGCCATCAGTTTCCACTAACTTCACATAGTATCACACACATCATGTATTATATTTTGTCACTGAATTTCAAATTTTGAGTATCATTCCCGTCCTAAAAATAACACTATGTTCCATTTAAACCTTGAAACTGTTTAAGTTGTTTTCACTAACACTGTATTGTAGCGATGCTTCAGTGATCCTGAAATCAACCTGAACATACAGCCAGTATCAGCTTATTTTAACTGTTCATTTTCTGAAACGAAGTAGAATATGAAGCCCTTACTGAACCCGCTTATTACTTAACCGTCTTTTAAAATTTCATTTTACATGTATTTTGTAGTTTCATGATTCATCATTACCAGCCTTTTATTGTTAGCAGTATTAAAACAAGCAGATCTTTGCCTTGTTTCTATCTACGGTTACTATAATAGCAAATTTGTAAAATATGAAATTTTACTATCACATATGTAAGATAACTAATGAACTGAGTATGCAAGATAGTGCTTTACAGTAAAAAATAGCTTAAAATCCAATAAAGGTACCTAGTGAAATGCAATATTCCAAAATGTTACTATCTTACTATTGTGAAGTAATCATGAAATTAAAAATGTAATGAGTTTCACGATATAATTTATTTTATACTTGGGAAAGCATCTAACCAAACACCTTTGGGTATATTTTAATCAGTGCTGTAATAATGTTTAAAATATTTAGAATATAGACTTGAAAACATATTAACATACATAAATACCAGAAAACAGAAAATTGCAGAAAATCAGAAATGTATGTACATTTTTTCAACTACAATGACTAAGGACTTCCACATTATATTAAATCTACTAATATTGAAGTGATTTTCAAAATTTTATGATTTTTGTTTCCCATGTATCTCTATGCTGTTAATACACATGTAAACATAACCTACTACTGCAGCTCTGGTTCATAAAGCAATCACTTAATACAGCCATCATTTTTGTCACTATGTAATCACATTTCAAGTGTTTCAAAGTAACATTATAGAGGTTAAAACACAGCCACAAGTTCAATCTCATTACTACATATGTTCCTTTCTGACGTGGTATTTTATTTTCATGTTTTCTTCTTTGGGGTGCAAACTGTTAACTATTACTCCTTCATTTTTTCTGTTTTAAAGTAAACAAAAATGACACTTAAAACAATGTCTTGTAAAGTTATTATTCGACAGTAAAAGTCTGAAGTTTTTACTTATGCAGTTCTATGGACTACTAAATAGTCCACTACTCTTGCAAATACATTTTTCTGGAGTAAGATTATAGACCTAGGTCTCAGGTTGGTATTAAAAAAGCAGAATGTATGTAATGTGCAACATTTTGAGCATGGGATTAAATCTGGGATTAATCTAGATTTACATTTAAATTAACTTTAACATCAGCAGGAGCTCTGTGGTTAATTCTGGGTGCACAGGCAGGGGGGTAGATTGAGGCCAGCTGAGAGTGAACCACTGTGACTTTTACCTTAAGGTCAGGTTTTGTTGAGAATATCTAATTTAGTTACTGGCGTCGGCTATTTAACCTGCACTCCAGCCACTATGCCGGAGCTGGAGTGGATAAAACAGTCACCCCATGTAACTACAAGAGCAGCACAGGTTCCTTCAAGTTTTTAATACAGTGAAGGTTTTCAGTGTTTCTCTGGTCTGGTCTGCAAGTGCCTTTTGTAGCTGGCACGTGAACCAGGACTGAAGCAAGGCATAGCAAATGTTTTGCAGACAAAGTCTTTCATGAAGCTTACATTTGTGCCTAGCAAAGAGCCCTAGGTGGTAGACAAGTTTCCATGCGGTTAATCTTGAGAAAAGTCCAAGAGACATTTCCACTCAAGACTTACAGGTACAGCTGTAAGAATTTTCTGCAATTCATGCTGAAGGAAAGATTACAGCCTGAATACCCCCTTGCTATGTCTACGTATTTTGACTGTTTTTAATCAGAGGCATTATGATTAAGAGATAGATAAATTGTACCAGGAATACAGGACTGATCAGGGGGAAAAGATTTGTTGTTCAGTTAACCAAAAACTCAAATGGAAAATGTTTTGCAGGGATTTTTCAGGGAGTGACTCAGAGTCCAGCCTAATGGACTTTGGTTTGTAAATCCAAATGGTGATCAATTAATTAGGTTTTAATTTGCAGCAGGGCTCAAAATATCTTCATAAATCTTTTCAAGCATTGGTCCAAGCCAATTAATGCCATATTCTACTGAAACCCTAGTACAAGGAACTGAGAACATAAAATGAAAAATATTTATTTATATTACAGATATCTGGAAAGAAAAAGACTAATAATATGAATCCTCCATACGGACTGGGAGAGGGATTACACATGTAAGAGTTTTTTAGATCCAAAACACATTAGGAAATTTACTCCCTCGCCAGTGAATGTTCATGCCACCTACCTTAAATTATGATCACTGAATTTATTAATTATTTTTTTTGTCCATTTTGGCAGTGATACAGTTTAAGAACAGATCAGAAGGATTAAAAACACACAGCAGCTGATGTAAGAAGTTGAAAAACAGTTGAATGAAGCAGGTATTAGTGAAGCAGTGGAAGGAACTGAGAGAAATGGCTCAACTATATTACAGGTGTTTCGTTTTACTTATTTACGTTATTTCAAATGATTTGATGTATTTGATATTTCCACACTCTCACACTAAGTATATAACTACTTAATAATTAAGTTACCACTTTTTAAATTAATTTTTTAGTTTATGCAGTGTCTCCAACAATTTTTCAATTTATTCCACGTGGTAAGTTTTGAGGTTTTGTTTTGCTTATCTCTACATCTTCCCACTCTGTTTACAGTTTTCTAAAAAAATGGTTTTGGTTTTGAACATAATTTAAGTGCTCTTTTAGTACATATGAATGATTTCAACTCATTTTGACATGCTATTGATAATACTTAAATTTGTTGTAGCTATACTTTAATTTAATTCCTGTCTTCATTGTTTGTTAACACAATAAAACAGTGTTTGACAGAGAAGAATATGATTTAATTTACATTTACTGCTGCTGTCTTCCTAATAACCATACTGTTAAGGACCCACTTACTGTTTAATTACTTAACCTCATTTCAAGAAATATCATGGTTCAAAGGGTGGTATTTCTAATAAAGTGAGGTTTTTCAGTGGATCTTATATCCAGGTTCTGTCTAATATAAGACTGTATCAAACAGTTCAAACTGTAAATCAAACACAATTTGTTGTTCTCATACTAGACTAAACATTTTTGAAAAGTGAGACACATTAAAATGGTAAAAAAACCCCAAGTGACCACTTAAAATTTTAAAAATAAATATCAAAAATGCCGATTTTAAAAGCAGTCACTCTTACACTACACAATTATGACAAGGAAAAAGAGTAGCATATTACTTGGCTGGGCACTTATCATATTCCCTCTTTCCTGTGAAAAGGATGGCAAACAGTTTGTCAAAACCTCTGGATCAACAGTGTGAAATGTGGAAATATTTCTTTTCTCCACACTGAAGAGCAGTGGAATTCAACTAAATAGCAGGAGATTGCACACAGCCCAGGCTGGGGAATAAGCTATCTTAAAAAATGCATTCGTGGCAAGAACAGGGCTGCTTTCTTCTGCATCAGGCCCTTAATCTTTTCTTTGGTTGAGGCAAGTAGAATCAGGATCAGCTGATTAATTCCTGCTACACCAATTAATTTAATATCTCCCAGGCTTTCTAAAGAACAATTTGCTTTGTCCTCCCTCCTCTCATTTTAGCCTGAGGTCTGTGGGGTTTATTTTGTTTGAAATCACAATGTGGATCTGAGCAATCGCCTGTATTATTGATAGGTTTATTTCTGTCAGATCAAACTGAAGAGAGTTCTGATAAAAGCCAATGTTTTCGGACTCCCTCATGGTATTAAGGTCACAGAGGCAGGCTGAGAACAGGAGAGTCTGTGAGAGTTTTACCAGGAGGAAGGTAAGATGTAGTTGTCTCAACATCCTGTTCAACACAGACACAGGCCAGAAGTTTAACTCCTCCAAGGGAATTAGAAATCTGAAGTCTTTAAAGACTGTCACCTCCACCCCTGTTATGTCAGAAGACTGAAGAGTGGTTTCACACCTGAGCTGAGACCTAAGGAACATTCATCCTAACTACTATCATGGGTTTAGTTATTTACAAGAGCTCAACAGACTATACTTGAACCAACTAAAATGCTGGCTGTGGGAATGAAAGTTGATGCTTACTGCTTAAATTGATCCACAGACATATCGCTTATTATGTATAGATCAAACACAATTCTAAATGGTGAATATGCAGCACATTGAGCTGATGTATGACCATGCTACACCTTCCTTTCATATATCAGTACAGATATAACTGATCCTTTATTAGGGACTTTTTTCTAAATCACATCCAGCTGTCAGAAACCAAGTATGCTGGATGTACAAGAACCACAATATGATTGAATTCTTACAGAATTAGTCACAAGAGGAGAACAAAATAGAACTTATTTTCCAAAAGGTACTGATGTACATTGGAATTTTAAAATTTACTAAACTTCACTGTACTGTTTCTTCCTTCAGAGTAAATGGACCATTAGATTCATTCTTGATGTCACTGCTGAATCAGCCAAAAAATATCTGAATCACATCTAGGTCATGGACTCAAACTGCTCACCAAATAGACTACATCAGTGGAAGTCCATTTGGACCTGAGTCATTAAGGACATGGAGAAACATCTTTGTACATTGTACTTAAAAACTATCACAGTTATACAATTAATCAGATACTTTGGAGATGATCATATTGTAGAGCACAGATTAAGGAAAAAGTAGAAAGTGGTTAACTTGACCCATTTCAGTCCTAATTATATTAACTAGAATAACACAGTTAGGAAAGATTATGGTTTTTAAATTGGTTTATATGTTAAGAATTAGGGAAGAAAAACTTTGATCAAGAAGTTTTTTAAAATAAACGTAACTGAAGACAAGCTTTTTAAAAATCATGATATACCTTCATATTAAAATGCTTATGTAAGCTTTCCTCTGCCAGTTACTATTCTCAAATATACAGCAGTAGTTAATAAGACAAGACTAGACTTAACTATTGACTTTCAAAATAAAACATGAAGATAAAAATGAGGCTTGGTGTAATTTATAAGAGAGAAAATGATGTACTAAAAGCAAGACACTAAATCAATTTTAAACACCAAACACAATTTATGTCTGACTTTAAAACTCATCCTCAAAACATTAATCTAGACAAAGGCCAGGAACTGAATGAGGCATAATTTGTGAAACTGATACCTTTCATCACAACCTCTAGCTGAAAAGGTCATTAGATATATTATATCTAAGTGAGCAGCTTATCCCTGCTTCATTACTGATAATTAAGGCAAGTAATATTTTCTTGACAGTAATGTGTCCAGTAAGAGATATCGTCTAGTTTGCATAAACCAGACATTAATTACCAGAGTAGTATCAGAGATAAAAAAAATTAAGTACCTGTGTAACATAATTTCATTATTTTTTCTTCATTTCCTTAAAGAATTAGCAGGCTCAGAAACATAATGAGCATATTAAGAAATCCATTTTCAAGTATTTATTAAAATTCTTATTACACATTACACAAATACATTTTTGTACATACATAAACAGAAATGAAGGCATCTTTAAATACATTATTTAGATATTTTGTCATCTTGCTTTACTAGAGCAACATTCGTTGGTGAAGTACAGTGAGCAAATAATAGGTTCCTATTTGGACTTAATTTCAAATGTTAAGGCTTTCATATAGATGAAATCACAAATGACTCCAAGACCTCTGATCTACAACTTCAACTCATGTAAAGGCTGTTTCACCTTATTTGCATAAATGGTAGTTTTTCTGTTATACAGAATAGCATATGTATTAAGTATCCGTGTGAGGATGACAAATTTGTCACCCAGCTCATAATCTGTTTAACGTTTTTCATTTCTCAGTAGAAACGTCTCTCAATGTTTTCAAGCTACGTTGCACAGTGTTTGGCAAATAGAAGATAGATAGATTCATTACCTGTAATGGTTTATTCACCAAGGTGTGTTATCTATCATAGTTCACTCTATGATAATCTAGACCAAATGTTATCTAGAGAGATTTTACCCTTAGTCATAACACCGCATATAAATGCTGTTGTCACTGCATGCTACGCAGAAGCCATAAAAGCGGTACCCTATCCTTTCAATTTCTCTCAACTCCAGAATCCTTGAAAATGTGAATGTATATTTGACAATAAAACCCAAGAAACAGTTACAGTGTAAGGAGCCTCTTTTTCTCCTTTGAATTCCCGTCCCCATGAACATTTGCATTATGGGGGCTTCGAGCAGTATTTCTCACAAAGCATCATTAATTTAGAGGAAGGTCCAAGAGTCCCTTGTTGGACAGGAATTGGTTTCATTGTTACCATAAAGCTTGCTCCATACCAGACAGAAAGAAGCTATGTGGTGGCCTCAAAAGAAGATCCCCTGGACTTTCAAGGGAAAAAATACCCAGTGATCAAAGCTAAGGCAGAAAGAAGATGGATGGGAAGGAAGAGGAGGAAGACTGTTACAGATCTCTGAGGCAATGAAAAAAGCTGCCACCAAAAGAAAGCAGGTTAACCTGGAAAATATTCACAGAAAGAGTTGTCCCTCTGTCTCAGCTATGTGGTATGTAAGAAGTACTGAAAGGATATATATATATCCCCTTCCATAAAAGTGTACACAGTATTTGGAGAAGGCAGGGCTCAGCCATGCATTTCTGAATTCTGCTACACACAAACACCCCATGGATACTATCAGCTGTCAGCCCATATAGCTTGTATGCACATAATAAAAAAGTCAGAGGAGCACTTTTACTGATGTTATTTGTGCACATTATTCTGAAACAGTAGATGCATTAAGGAAGACTGACAATGTGTTATCATCATGATAATTTGTCAAATACGGACCTTAAAAACTGGAAAGTTAATTGAAAGATATGTTTTGTGATAACCACCTAATGATAAATCAGCATGAAAGCTAAATTAAGGCAAAGTGGGTGAGTATCTGGAAGGGGCAATGAAGAAATCTTTCAGTAGTAATTGACACTATTCAAATTCATTACATCTGATCTAGTCTATTTTTGAAATCTGCAATGTGCAAAATGACCATTTCATCACAGGCATCAGAAGTCAAAATCATTACTTGGGTTAAAGGAAATGTAAGGAAAGTGAGGGTAAGATAATGACCATGCCTGATTATGCTGTCCCCCTTACTACTGAGGTGAGCGGAAGACCATCTCCAGTTGCAATGAGTATTTCTTCCTCCTTTCCAAGGGCAAAGACCAAACAATAGTAGTGAGCTTGTGAGATAAAGTTCCGCAAACTTGCTTGGAATTTGTGATAATATGTGGAGTTGCAACTCCATGTTGCAGCTCTGCATTTACATGAGACCACATGACATAACATAACATGAATGTGTAGAGCCATAAATCTCAATCTCTACGAGTACTAGTACAGTCTCTCACTTGGTATAGATTCTGGGTACAGGCTAATTAAAAGTCCAACAGAAGAGTAACCAAAGTGATTATATTTAAAGAGAAAATCCACTTAAACTGGAAAATACTGTCACTTCAACCCCAAACAAAGCTATCAGTACTCTCATCGAAAACTGGCTATATTCATCTATGCGATCCTGCTGGACTTGCTTGCGACAGCAGTAGCCAAAATAGTATTTTCCATGGCAGGCGGCCAGGATATTTCTGCCTTTTCTTTTGGATCAATATCTAGTAATGGCCTGGTTACCTGTAAGCTAGATTATGTAAGGCATTAAACATGACAGGGAATGGCCATCTAGCAGCATCAACTGAAACAACACCCTCACCGTTTTTTGCTAAGGTAAGTGTACCATGCAGCTTCAGCCAACATTAGCTAGGTAACTAGAGTCCAAGACTGGTCCATGGCTATACAGCTCTAATGATGCTGACTCTTGCCCATCACTGTCTATTCCTTTGGGTCTTGAAGACTGGCTGGGGTCAGTAGAAAGACAAAGGTGACAAATCTTAGGGCTTAGTATATAAAGGTAAGTCAGTTTTGCATTTTTAGAAGCTGATTTTACCAGAAAGCAACCTGACTATAACTGCTTTCAACTTATGAACAAACTGGTGAAATAAATATGTATTTCTATAACCCTCGTGCCGTAAGACACTTTTGCTTGACTATTTTGTACCTTTTTTTAATGACAGTAAAACTTTGATCATAAGTCTTCTTATTAAAATTTACCTCTAATATTTTGATAAAACCCAAAAGAACTCTAACATCTCAAATACTGAAAATCAAAATAGAAGTGATCGCAAATGTTAATATGCTATTTCAACATCTCCAGTGATGGAAATTGTCCTCATTCTTTCTAGTTTCTTGGGTAAAACAAATGACAGCAATCATTGGCACCTGGCAGATATAACCAACTGATGTTACTTTTACTCTAAATATCCTGAATTCAGACCTGAAGAAGTTGTTGATTAGCCTCCAAAAGCTTTCTAAATTAGAACTATTATTCTTTAACATGAGAACAGTCCTGCTGAGTTAGTGACATGTAAAACATTGCTCATTGGTGTCAGTATTTGTAGGATTATGGAATATCAAGTATGATACTGCAGATGGCTATTTATTTATAAATAATAGCAGTATTTCAATAATGAATTATTCATATGTGGTATAATATTGACAAAAATAACTTGCACGTATATGCTGAAACATTTGCTGTTTTCGGTGCTGTTACAAATAATGACTTCATACATCTGGTTTTACTCTGTATTTTGATTATAAATGAACTGAGTGAAAACATGTAATAATCTCTTGTGCCACATTTATAGACTCAATATCCTTTAATGGATAATCACATATAAAATAATTTATTAACATCTCCTATATGCCACATATGAACTTGTTTTCTTAACTGTTATTTCCAATTTTGCAATAGATACATTTTCATAGAATGAACTTTGAAACTTTGAATTTACAGGTTCTGGCTGTAATTTGATATTTGCGGGATCTGTATGTTTGGTGTTTGATAGAACAGTGAAACTGAGGCCCAAATCACTAAACTGAAGTAAATAGTTCAAATTATAAACAAAACTACTTCTTAAATCTTTTTAAAAAGACAGCAAACTACAAAAAAATAGGAAGTCTAGGTTTTCTGTTCCACTGTCTTGAACATACACTTATTTGTGATGTTATAGCACATTCCTTTTAAAAGTTTTATTTTCATTTTTGTACTTTCCTTAAAGCAAGGAAATTTTTTTAGCAGGCAATACAGTTGTACATATTAATTTGAATTTTACTACATATTTTCATGTAAGAGAAAAGAAAAGTTGAGAACAAAAACCTCGTAAGGACAGGACAGATGGTATAAAAAAATGGGAAGTGGGAATGAAAGACACAGGATTTCAAAGGTGACAAGGAAAACAGTCTAGGAGGAAAATGGAGAGCCTAAAGGGAAGAAGGAGAATGAAAAAAATGCCATAAACCCACACCTTTTCCCTCTGCAATATCACAATAAATTTTACAGGACTTTTTCCCGCTTTCTTAAAAAGGAGCTGAGAGTGTGTTACATAGATACATATCTATGTATATATGTGTGTGTGTATATATATGCAACATATGTGTTATAAGTATATAGTTGGTTTAACACACTTATTCTTTTCCCAGTTTTTGAACGGATCATGAAAGCCATCATTCAACATTTCTCAATTTCTTCAGTAACTGCTTCCTCAGAATATTGGTAGAGAATACATAGATTAACAACCACCCATGAAAGCAGAAGCACGATGTGAAGCCACCTCTGTATTTCTTTCAATTTATGACTTTGTACCTCTGCAATTAGAGGATGCCTCATGTACATTTTAGAAATGTATTTTTGAATGAATTTCATTGTGATTATCGATTAACCTATGCTACGTAAATTTTATAACTGGCATTGAGATAACAATACAAACATAAGTCATTTTAATTTAAGTATCAAGTCCATCACAAACTTCTAATCGTAAACTGACTCTGGAAAAGTTCTGAATCTGGAGTGCTTAATGAAATTAAATATTTTTCTGTAATTTATACAGATTGTTCATTTTTTATCCTGATAATTTGTTTAATGTGAGCATTTCATATCATTCTAGCAGTCACAGTAACTTGTTCATTTTATTAATATTTTATTGTTCTTACTTTCAATCTGTTTTTTTGATTTGGCATCCAGTTACCATGATACGTTATTTTTCTAAGCGTATTAGTAATAGATATAATGGAATATTTTTTCAAATAAGAAATGTAATTTCAGAAGCCTTGAGAACTTCAGTGTATATCAAAGGTGTAAACTTATGCTGACAACTCCTCCTAATAAGTCTTTGCTTTTCACAGCTTGCGTCAGTTTAAGAGGCAGAAATTAGCATTCAGTGCTTAAAATGCTACCACTACATCTTCAGCTTTTTCAAATCTGAATTCAGAAAGGGCAAAATTCAAATTTAATTTATTAGCAAACTGGGAAAAAAGCTCACAAATCCAGCCACTGTTGTCAGTTATAAAACTAAACCCGCAGCTGCGTAATTACTTAGGTGTTAAATTTCACTGGAAAATAGACCGAACTGTTCTGGATGGATGACTGTACAAAGAATGACAAGAGATGGGATCAGATTTTCTTTTTAAAAGTATTCTACGTAAGACAAACTATTTTTCTCTCTCTCTTGTTCACTTAAAACATTAAGCTTAAGATGTGTTTTGAACAGTGGGGAAAAGATTTACAGGCTCCTTGAGGATGTTTGTAGTGGGTTTCTTCTAATAGTACGAGCATGAATGTGTACTCCTCATGTTTCCACACTTTCCCCTGTGACAGATACGGAGTGGTAAAGGGACCACTACAAACCAGACAGCTTTTCAGCAGTTTTAGGGCATGTACTTGAAAACTGCATTTTTATTTTAGGTTTTGACAAATGGAAAAATCATGTTTAAAATTCTGACATCAAAACCTGCAATTTCATGCTTCATCTATACAACATCCCTTTAGATGTAAATACACAGGAAAGTAAACACCATTTAAAAATTTCCCCCCTAAGTTCAGTACTAGGCATTTTCTCATATTAATTATTTAGAGAAAAAATTTGCAATAACTCTAAATGTGAAGGACTTTGGACCTACATTCTACTTTAATAGTATTCATTACATACTTGCACTTTTGGCATCTATATTACCCCATTATATATTTCTTCTTACGCATAGAAAATTGTAACAAAAGTTAGCAATGTTACATTAAAACACTGAAGCAGCTAAACTTACGCTTCATTTAAAACACTGACTGATACAAACCTGGAATATTAATACTCGTACATTCTGACAAGGAGTCCATCTGACCTGTGAAACTAATTTCCTTGGTGCAGCATTTAAAAATGCAGCTACACCTTTTGGCCTCTCTGGACCAAGCAATTTGTGTCAAACAAGAAAAGCCAAATTATTCCTAAGTAATATAAAATTTACTATATTCCAGCATTTTGAACAGTGTCTGAAACAAGTTCCAACACTGCTCCAAAAAAAGGAAAATTGTTTTTAACTACAGTAGCAAGTACAGCCTATAAGAATGCTTCAAATAAATAAAATTTGGTGATCTGACTGGATGAAGATGCACACAGGCTGAAGCTGCATACAAGATGATAAAGCAAGACTTTGTGAATATCACGAGTATTTTCCTGTATAAATTTCTCACACAACTACTTTAAACTCTTCAAATTTTGCATTTTAATACTAGGTTACAAAAAGTTCTATCTAATAATATCTATCATTTTTACTCATGCCCATATGACCAAAATCTTATTTTAAGGAAGTCAGTAAACACTCTTCATTTACAGGAGAAAATTCAAATAAAAAAAAATCAAGACAAAATCTAACCCAAATCTCTGATACTTGTGAGATCAAGAAGAAGAATCCAACTTCATATATAGATCTGAAGGTATGGTTTTACATGTTAGGTAGCAAATTTGCTTTATTTTAGAAAACTATTTAGAAAAATTGGATTATTTATGTGTTAATTTATTCCTGGCCTATTCTTTGGATAGACTTTTTTAGATGGGAGAATTTCTGTTACTTTTGTTGTTTACTTCCTAACCTGCAGACAAAAAAGGAAGGAATTCAGCACAGAATTCAATCTGGGAATTTTCTGTTCACTCAATGTGTAAATGAAAAACGGCAGTTTTTATAAATGCCACCTCAAAACTCAATGAGTTTAGTATGAGGATTAGTGCCTAAATTTCTTATTTTGGGAAAATGTTAAAAAAGACCACTTGTTTAATGTAAAATCAAGGCTACTACATAAGCTTAGTCAACTACTTTTCTACAACATTCTGTAAGGCTGTGTAATATCTTAATGTTCATGTGGAACAGCTGCACTGACACAATGGGCTGCAGACGTTTTTACTGTCCTAATAATCCACATATTAAAGAGTCCCTAAATACTCATTGATGCGACAGACCATAACAACTCCCATGGAGCTGTTACAGTTTATCAGGTCAGTGATCTGCATACTGAGGATTCCCCAAGTACTCATTGACAGGTAGCATCTCATATACACTTGTACTAAAATAATAATTGCTTCAAAGGAACTGTTAAATCCCAGTTGCAAGAACAAATTAATTTAAAACCACTGAGACAGCACTTTGTTTTTTCTAAAGATCTGACAAATCTAGACAAATTTACTAGACAAACCAAGATACCTGAGCAGAACAACTGTTCTCAAATATTATGGCTGTATGGCATTGTGGTTAAAAATACTACCCACCTTGTCTACAGTGAATTACAATCACTGTCTTTCTGCTAGGCAAGGGTGACCCCAAATTTGTCCTTGACACTGTTAGAAAAGAATGAATTAAAAACCTAGTATATAGTTAATCATGATAATTTAAGCCTTGAATTGGTTGCTCCCTATGTCCTCACTTTCTTCCTCTGTGTAGCATTTTCTTCTGTCCTCACCTCTTAACTATAAATCATTGAAGCCCGTATTTTTTTCCTTTCTCTTTTCTTCCACACCCCAACAAGTGTTTAGCCTTGTCATCTCAGATCCCTTTAATTTCCTACTCTATTATTTCCTCTCGCTACATTTATGCCCTACAGATTAGAGGAAAAACTCTGAGTATAGAAACCTTTGCGCCCAAAAGAACCTGTAGTGATTTATCTGCTTCCACCCACTGCATCATGCAATGACACAACTGATTCACACTCTAGACAACTTTGGCTTCATCTGAGCTTCAGACAAAGCTGAGCATGGAAGCATCCACGCAGACTACCAAAGAGACTGAATGACTACATGGAAACTGCCTACAGTCAAAACACAGCTCCTCTAAAGGCAGAAATCTAGAAGAAAAGGCTGATTCACAATGTTAAATTAGAAAATCTTAGAGTCTATGCCCATGATGAACTTCAGCCTGATAATGCTATCCTCTGCCATTTGGTGTAGGCAGCAGTATACATATCACTGGAATTCTTCAGGGCTAAGTCTGATATTCCCACTAGTAAGAACATCATTTGCTCCACAGGGCTTTGAAATCATATACTTCAAGTATTATTTATAGGCCAATCAAGAAGCAAATCAACTACACTGCTTGTTTATGTCACTTGCTTTTTATGACTCATTTATGTTATGGCTACCAGATCACATAGATCTAGCTGATACTGGTAGTTGTGTGTTTGTGAAAACATTTTTCATGAAAACTGTACTTTTAAATCAGATGACACCTCAATTAAATTTACAGTAACAGTCAGGGTAGTTGCAGTATTCTTGCACAGAACTCGGCAGCTGAAAGCTGATAGTCAAACCAAGGAACCAAAACAAGAAGTTGAAGAACTATCAGAAACTCCTCAACAGATCCATGACTTTCATAATACTGGCTATGATAATGGATACAAAGAGACTTAATTAAAGAAATAATATGATAGCTCATAATAGTGTAACACTAGCACTCAGACACTGCAAACTCAGATTGTGACAGTTCATTTATCAAAAGTTAAATAGCATCATAAAAATTAAGAAGAAAGCAATACTTCTTCCCTTAGAACACTCCTAATAGGTAACTTTTCTCCTCAGTCCATATATTTTATGCTTCCCTTGTCAAGACCTGAATTATTTCGCTGCAGTCTTTATTATCTTGATAAATCCAAGCATATTCTAAACATTATTGCAAAGATTATTTTCCTAGCCCAGTGCTTTGGTCAGAACACCAACCTCCCTCTGCCCTTCTAATATCCCATTTTTTACTGCTGAAGCAAACACAAACCACATCTCTTAATTTTCAAGGTCCTTGAAATTTAATGTCACTTTATATATCACCTCTTAAAGAGCAGCAGACTTAGTCTCTATTTGTGAAATCTATTTCTTGCTTTCTCTTAGGTTTGGGATGCTCTGCACATGAAAATCACAAAACTGTCACATTATAGTCCTTCAACAATTCCTCAAAGATTTCCTCTTCTATGAAAACCTCTTCTCTCATAGAACTTGCATGCTGAACTAATTGAAGACTTAGGCTATGTTGATGAAATCCTAGCACAGCAAGTTACTGACTTTTGCCTCTGCTTAAGAAGATAAGGACTGGCACTGTTAGCCTGAACAGCTCTCCCAGCCTCATCCTAATAGTTGTAAAACACTATTCTTCCTGAAGCCAAAGGATTAGAGATAGGGTCAGGGGGTGTGTGTATATGTATCCATGTGGCTCTCTCCACAGCACAATTAATCTTCTTCGCACAGTCTCACCTGTAGTGGCAAACAGAGCCAAAAGCCATGACTTGCAGAACTCTCCTCCAGTTTTCTCTCCTGACATTGCCTTTCTTTTCCTTCTTCCCTTCTCTTTGCAACAGGAATGGGATAAAATGCAAAGTATTTCCTCTTCCTGTACATCTCAGTTGCACAAGAAGTTTTTGATTGCTGCAGGGCTTGGCAAAGATGAAGAAGGCAACCATATAGAGAAAAAAGATTGAAGGTGCCTGAGGGGCTGCTGGAGAAGGAGGTAGTCTTAGGAAAACGGCATTTTACAAGAGAGGGAGAAAGAGAAACCAGGAGAGTTAGACCAGGAGCAAGCTTTTGTCCAGCTAAGATATGGGACCATGGAGACTCCTTTAGCCTTAACCATTAGTCCAGAACGACAGGGACTGAGATCTACGTTTTGATGACAGACTTAGGAAAACAAATGAACCCGGTTCACCCAACAAAGCAACATACCACCCTTCCAACTGTTGAGAAGGAACTTCCTTGCAAGGGGTAAAGAGGTGTACTTTAACAGTGAGATCTACTTATAATCTGTGCTGTTGTGTGGAGCCTGGCATGGTTAGGATACCAAAAACCTGGGGGTTCTGCAAGAAAGGTCGGAGAAATGGGGACAGAGATCAGGCAAACAGATGTTTTTGCTTGTGACCTCTATGCAGCCAAGTGCTACATAGCCCTTAATGCATTTTAACAAAATGTCCCAGTCCAGATCCTGCAGACTATAGCATTCAGCAGACCACCGCTTAACTCTCAGTGTCCCAGTTCCAAAGGTCAACCGCTTCACATTAAACAGAAATACATCGTATATACATGGGGGGTGATACCTATCACTGTCTGAATGACATAGCTTCAGAAACAGGAGTAATTGCTTCTAGAATGAGAAGCGTCTGAAAAGTATATCAATTGTAGCCAGGTTTGCACGCCGTGTACTTGTCATTTAGAAGACACTGCATAAGTATATCGCCTTGATAGAATGTTTTGATAGAATGATGGTAGAATGAAAATCCAGTCCCTAACTGCTCACCCACCCAGTCTGAAATCTATCTTGGTGAAGGTATGGTCTTATGACTACTTCGACCATCCTTGCCCTAATAAATTTGAGAGCCTAAACATCAGGGAGAAGATACCTTGATTGTTTACCCTTAGGTCTAGACTCTACTGCCCAATCCAAGTTGCAGCATGACAGGCCGTATCTTGGCCGTTCCTTGTCAATCAGTCATCTATGTAGTGAAAAGGAGGCATGCTAATTCAAATGAGCAATTAACAATTGCCAGTACCTTTTTAAAAACTTTTGGAACTATGACAAGTCCAATGACAATAGTCAATCAAGTGTAGCAGTAAAGAAGTTAAGGCATTAATCTAGCTGCTAAAGGCATTCCAGTATCTGGGGTCTTTGTCTGAAAAGCAAGATTACTTGGGTTTTCCTATCATGATTCTTAAAACAAAGATGAGGAAGTATTTTTCAAAGGATCGATAATATGTGAAGTTTTATCAACACGACAGAGGGAATTACATATTCTCTTTTATAAAAATTACTATTTTTTGAAGTAGAAGTTTAAAAATCTATTCTATTTTCAGTTTCTGAAAGCAATAATTTAATTTCAAGTGGATTTTAAAATTATGCTTCTGTAATACAAAGGCATTGTAATGATCTCTTATTGCTTCTACAATAACAAAGCTGTTATGAATCACTGCAGTGTGTGTAGATATGGAAATTGATGGGGAAGCCTTTCTTGAATTACAGACTAGATTTGCACCAACTTTATCTGCTGTTTATGACATTTTAATGTCTTGAAGAATTCTTACCGGTAGCTTCATTACTGTCACAACTGCTGTAGTTATTTAGGATGCATGAATACCCATAGGACCTAGCAATCCCAAATCCATTAAAGTACTATCAGCGCCTGATTGTGATAAATAAGTTCACTATTCAACTTTCCACTTTATAAGAAAACACACATTTAAGTATATACAAAAAAATGTTCAGGTAATATTTAATTTGAACTTGGGAAACTTTCATACGTTGGTCTTACAAGAAACAATCTCATCCTAATTGAAGCGACCACCTCCACATAGGAATCTGA
>NW_008824186.1:2912086-2986231 GCF_000699105.1 Pygoscelis adeliae
GCTACCATAATAGTTATCTAATTTATAAATTTATTTAGGTTGTAACTTTCCAGTAACTTGCATTCAATTTTTCAAAACGGGAAATATTTATTTTTCATATATAAAAACATTCATTATATCCCAACAGTCTTGTCTGATACTGGTTTAAAATGTTTCAAAGATAGGTACTGCACTTTTAAAGCCTAAAATGCCATGCACAAGTGACATTCAAGAGGATAGACAAGTTTTGTGATCTAGCTTGGGCACTACTGACTTCAAGTGGAAAGATGTAGTGAGATATGACACCATTTATACACGCCATATTGTATATGCTATATTCAAATGTGCAAGCATTTAAAGCCTATGTCAGCAATGGTTGAAATGCTTGAATTATAAAAACTGTATCAATATGCATCACTGAAACAACATGAAGAAATCCATGGAAATAATTTTTTTACTAAAAGAACTTCTTTTTGCCTGTAAATACTTTACACAGGGCCATCTAATGATCTTATTTAGATTAATATAGAGAAGTTGCTTGGAAGAAATTGCAAATAACTACATTTTCATCTTAAAATGGAATGTTTGATGACTACTATAATTGCACATAAGTACATTTAGAGATCCTAAGGTCAGAACTAGTTGGTGAGGAGGGCATAACTGCGTGTGAGAAGACAAATGAAATAAATTTAAGTGTATAATGAAAGTTGACAAGATTATTTAAAAAAAAGTCAGATTTTTTTTAAAGCTTGCTGCTTATTTTAAAAAAAGTTAACACATTATTTTTTCTCATTTTGGACAGCTTCACCTGTTCTTTACAATGCACATCTTTCTTGAATATCTAATATGATACATGAAATAACCACACTACATAATTATGTTTAACAAACTATGTAAAACTGCAAGATATACCTAAGTGATAGGAAGTAATAACTGACAGGAAATCATGCTTACAATGCTACCAAAATAATTTATTCAATAATTTCAAAATCAGACCTTTGGTAAATACAAAATACACCAGGCTAAGCCATCAGCACGTATCAGGACACTATGACCTATCTGCTAACAAAACTGGTGCAGATAACAAAGTATCTTGAACACTTTAATACATAGATTTATAAAAAATTCTCCATTTTAAGGCTAACTGTTAAGAATTAGGAAGTGGTCAACAAACTTAGTCCCAGAAGTGTAGTTGATCAAGTTACCATATATTTAACATATTACTAATCTTAGGTTTTTGTCGAAGTCATAAGTCACAAACCATTCTTGGATAATTAACATGCCTGAACACACCAGAAGTCAAAATCATAGTACTACAAAACGGCACGATATAAAACCACCAATCTGCCTTTTCAGTCACTGCCACTCAGTATTCCCAGAAAGGAGCTGTCACGTACATTTCTAGATAGACAAGGAACTGTCACATAGAAACTATCTAAGAAATCAAAATTGGACTATTGAAACAAAAAAGAAAATCTAAGCACCGAGAAGTGACTAAAGGGCTCAGACTAACACAGAGGAATTGATCAAGACAAGCAGATATATACTTGTAAGTCATCGTAAGCAAAATGATCTTTTTTTATAGACAATGTTTTCAAAAATCAGCAGTTCACCAATGTTTCAAGATTTAGATTAAAATATATCATAAAAGTATCACAGACTGCTATGCTCTTTATTTTCAAATTATTTTTAAACCTGTAGTCACTTCTAATGTCAGATTTGTAAGTTTTTGCATAAAAATTGAAAATGTCTAAGTAACTGGAATTGTGATACTTCATTTTAGGAATCTATTGCTAACGCAGCATCAAACTCCTTTTAAACAAGATTAAAGAAAAACTCCCGAACCAGCATCAATCCTTACTTTAATATGAATAGCAGGATATGAACTTTTCATTTTTCAAACTGTTGATGAATTTGCAGACCCCAACAATGCAAATCACTCTCCCTTAATTTCATTGGTGCTGCAGTGGTAACAGGATGGAACTCCTCTGCCACCTCCAAACCCCTTTAATATTGTTTTATAGACCACAAAACCAGTATAGCTATTTAATACGTAATAGCAGAGGCCTGAAAAAGACCTCATTTTTTTTATGACAACTGTTTCGTCTGATGTGGACAAGAACTATTACATATGAGGAAGGTCATTATGCCAAGTCACAGCATAAATCTTTGATGACACACAGGAAAGAATACACAAGAAAATCTCAAATCCAGACTAAAAATTTAAGAAGTTATTCTTTAATAAGTTATGGTTACTACCAAGAGAGAAACAGAAGTTCCGGAATTGTGTACAAACCAAATAGTTACTACAAAGAACAAGAACATGTCGAGGCAATATGGTGCAAACAGCTGTGGTTAAGTGGGTGCTCTGCTTGGGCTACCAGGTCTAACATGGCAGTATTGCTTTTTGTACACGAGAGCTGGTTTAGAGATAGCAGTATCTACACAGGGCACTGTGTTCTGCCAGAGATACACTCAAAGAAAAAAGGTTGAAAACAAAATTAATTATAATAAATAAATGAATAAATATGGAAAGCAGAACGTAAATTATGGGTAGATTTAGTACACTGCTACTGTAACAAGTGAACTGAACATGGCTGTGTGGCTGAGTTATTCTTCCCCGTCTTCAGAGCAGCCGGTTACTAAGATTAATGATTTATATATTCAAAAGGGTCCTGATTCTTCTGGACTTGTTGGCTGGAAATGCCACAGAATGCATGATACCCATATTACTTCGCTTCCTCCCCACAACTAAGATAGATACATGTACTACATTCAGCTGTCAAGCATTTCAAAAAGATTATTAATTCAGCGTGAACTTAATCTGCTGAATGAAAGTGCTTGAAAAAACGTATTTCAGTTTTAAGAAAGGAGAGAAGTATGACTTGATGTGTCAGAAGGAAAATTAGGCTGATAGTCATGCCTTTATGAGTGCACCACTGAAACCCCCCTTTTCAGCAACAGGAACAGACTGTACTTATTTGAAAGCACAATTTGACTGCAGATCATTATGCTTCTGTTGAAATACACAAATACAGCAAAACACGCTGTTACACAAAACAGTGAGAAATCAAAACATATTCCAGACTGCAATTCTTCAGTATCTTCTATCTGGATTATCACAGAATCATAGAATATCTCGAGTTGGAAGGAACCCGTTTATTAAAACAGTGTATGTTTTAACTCAATAAACTGAACTATAACAGAAAACTACAAAGAAATTGTCTCCCTAGAAATAGAATTTTATTACCCTAACTATTCAGAAACTTTGTATTTCAACAGATTAATTATATCCGATGAAACTAATGATACACATCACTAATGAAAAGTAGCACTCCTGATGACACAGACTATTAAATTATTATGACAGAAGTGACTTCGTACAAAAAGGACAATACTTAGCAAAAAGCAATCCTCGAAAGCTTTTTACTCTGAAGATTATTTGAGTAATCGTACCCAGAAATAAAGGGTCTGTTTTGTCAGATCATATTTGCACACACAGCTTTTCAAACCAGTAAGTATAAACACTATGAATTAATTTAACATTTGGAAAAGAATTAAAAGAGTTCTTATATGACAGAAGCAGATTTTGCTTTGTCATTCTTTCTTAGGTTCTGTACTATCAGAATGCTCCAAGCAGGTGTAAGCTTTGGTAAAGGTCAACACGGTAACAGGCATCTTGTCTGATGTTTGACTAGCACTACTGGTCTATTAATAGCATAACGTTCTAACAAACAATACAGGACGTTTTAAACACCTCTTGAATTTTTAATCTCCTATACATCCGATATCGCACTGGTAAATCTCAGAGAAAGAGTTTTAACAGCTTTAATGAATCAAAAACCAGAAAATGCTTCACAAACCCAAAATGCTTTGGTTAGGAGAAAGCAGCAGCCATGTATCTGAAAACAAGGAAATCTAAGAAAAAAAATAATCTCTGCCTATACATGCTTTGCTAAAAGTCTCTTGACACAAATAAAAGGATCCTCCCCAACATATGGAGGAGTTGCTGTGCCCTTCCGGGGATGGTCTGTAGCTATGTTCACCTCAGGCACGCCAAGGAGAGGTGAATTGTCAAATGCAATTTCAATCATTGGGTGGTTTGGTTGAGGCAGATTAGTTGTACACAATCATGATAGATAGTTTATCCCAGCCCCAAACTGCCGCTTGGGAAATCTTGCACGCAAACGAACAGAAACTCAGTCATTATTAGTGTCAAGAAGGTACACAGAGGCAAAATTTGGTTGGCAGCCAGGCAAGATGAATCAAGGCGAAAAAGTGACCAATTGCATGTTCAAAATGGAAATTGATAGGCATGTTGTAGTTTGGAAAGATTTTAAACACCAGAAAAAGTCATACATTATTAATTATTCAGAGATAAATATTTAAAACGTCTTTCTCTGTGGAGAAATACAATTTTTTAAGTCAATGTAAATTACATGTATAGTGTCCTAATTTTAAGCTTCTTTATCCCAGAAGCTTCACTATGACAGTTCAGAGCATTTCTTATTATATAACTTTAAATATTCCTGTTCAGTAAAAATATTGCAAATTAAAAATTATCCACCAAATAAACATTTTGAAAACAAATAAAAGGTATATTAGTTTTGCTGAATTCTTTGTAAGCAAAGCAACCATTGGCACCCCTCACAGTGGAGTATAATGGTCATATTTATCATCTTTACCTTTTCAAAGGTACCTAAATATTTAATGAACAAACCAGTAAAATCCACCTGTGTGAGCAATCACAATCCTTGGTTCTCTAATAAATAGCAAAAAATTGCTAAAAGAGAATGTCCTCAAGTTTCATTGCCTGAAGTGATATGCTCTGACAAATCTAACAGCTCTTTCTGTGTCATTCCTAATGCACTTGTCACTCAGTATTATCCATCCTCATTAATGACAATGGGAAAGTTTATCTTGGGAACACGTTTTAAATCATCCACTCTTTACAATGGGACCATGAAATCTCTTACAAAACATGAGGCGGGGACTACTCTGACAACAAAACCCCTTCCTGGCAGCTTTACTCTTAATTCCTGTTCAAGGAATAACGTGTTTATCATACAACCATACGGAACAATATATTAGATGAAACTTGAAACAAGAATAGCTGGTTTGATTTTTCAAGATAGGAAGTAATTTTACAATATTTTTATTATGCTGAGAACAGTAAATCTTTTAGGAATGTAATTTTGTATGGAACCATACTTCCTCTTTTAGGAAAAAAAGCTTAAAAAATACTCATAAAATAGTTTGAATATTCATTAACTAAATGCTTCATAGAAACAGCAATACTTCTCTCAATAAAAATGATCTCTGACTATTTCTGGCTTTGTACAAATTCTGCTTTATTTATAAATATTTTTACCAGATCTCTAGACTATACGTATAACAATACTCCAGTTATGCCTAATTTTTGCCAGTAAATACTCTGTTTTGATTATCAGTTCTGAAAACTGATACCCTCCTATGTCAACGCTATGCACTTGCAACTGATGGAATGCAATTATTCACTTCACTTCGGATGCTCTAATGTAAAAACTGCAACATTGATTGCTTCTCTTTTCATAATCTCATTTGTAACAACACCAACAACCTTCCATAAAAGCAGCAGTTAACATAACTTACATTCAAACACTTCTCTTACTGCACCTTCAATAAATGCTAATATTTTGGATGAATTTGTAAAGTAACAATATAATTTCAAAACACAAACTCGAGAAACAAAAAATAATGAAAACCAAATAAATGCTACAAGAAAGTATTCCAGATACATGTATTTGTGTGAGCACAAACAACTCCTAAATGGAGTGTGCAGAATAATATTGTCCTAAAGAATGCAAATACACACTATGGTGTGGATGAGCAAGACAGGAGAAGCAAAAGCAGAAGGCACCATGGTACATGTATACATTTTTGTTCAGACTACACAAGGAAAATGTGTTTCTTATATAAGTAATCCACTGACAAAATCCTTTCAGTGTAACCCTTCTACCTTAGAGCCTAACTCTACAAACACAGCAAAAATTTTCTTTTGCATTAGGGGCGTTTCAGTAACCTGAATCTAATTCTCATGGCTTTTTCAAAGCCAGAAAGCCCTTCTCAGATCAGGAAAAAGACAACACAGATGCAAGTCCACCTCAAAACTGTGTCTTTTCCAAACTATAACTGTGGTCCTGAAAGTTCCTAAAGTAGCCCATGTTTTCTTAGGACAGACAGAACAAGAACAAGCCAGTTCTTCCTTCGCTGTTTCCACAGGTTTACAAAAACCAAAACATAACAAAATTATCAAGATTTTAGCAGGCAGTAGTGACTTTCTTCTTACTCTGCAAAAACTCACTTTATGAAAAGAAAAATTAGAAATAATGTGGCTTTTTATTTAACTGATGAGAAACGAAATACCTCATCAGTAATTTCTTACCAAAATGTAAAGGAAACCTAAAAAGAACAAAACCTAAGCAGGTCACTAATAAAAATAAAGCAAATATATGTTAATGCCTAGATATTTAAAAATAGCTATTTTAATGATACAAATACAAAAATAGAAATTAACCTAATACATTTAAAGATGATAATAATTAAAAAAAAGTCTATTTAAGCAAAATGTGAATTCCATTTAACTATACAGCTCTTCAAAGCATCAGGAATCTCCTGTTAGTTACTTACTGTAATATCTGCACACATTCAATATTTATGCTGTCTTTCTCTCCATCCATTTTTAAACAGAATTAAAGGAGTAGCTAAAACTCTGGCAATAAAATGACAGGAAGGCTATTTTTAGTCTAGATGATATAGACCAAGCACAAACAGCCCATGGCTATGCTACTATTGAGGATCAGATCTAAATACAAATATTAGATTTCCTTCTTATTAATTCCTTATTTTAACAGCAACAAGAATTACAAATTAAGTACCGGTTTGTATCTCTTAATAAACACTCATCCTAGAAGTAGAGCCATTTTTCCCTATATTACAGCAGCAAAAGCTCATATAACTCCTGTCACACTACTCTGGTAGCAAAAGGGTTGTGAAAGGGCATTTGAGGCAGCATAGGAAACCTGTAACCCACCCAGAATTACAAAGCCTTATACTAAAAGGTGAAAAGTACTGATTAAGAAGTATATGATGTTGCCTCAGGAGCTTTACGTTGTGGACCTGAGATATAACTGACTTAAGAGGCTACGGTGTTTATTGATTAAGCAACACATTACTAAAACCCTAAGAAAACAATGAAAGAAGAGATGCAACCAATGGATAACAAATACCACATAATAAAGAGCTGAAAAGAAAATGCTGCTCAGTTAGTAACATATGGCGGCTCAAGTGGCTGAGGGATGTGTTTATTCTATACATCACACATACCGTATATCAAGATCGGGACAAGCTGTGGCTATAGCTATGAGCAGACTTTCCTTGGTCAGTCCCGAGAGTGTAGCTTCACCATACCCTACTTGGTTCCCAGTCTCAATCTGCAGGTGAGCACTGCGAATTCAGGACACCTATGTCTTTAGGCCAACAAAAATAACAGAACAAGGTCTTCCCTAGTTTAATCTTTTCCACTCTTATGTGATACATGATTTAAAATAAAAAGGGGTGAATATTGTATTAAATCATCATATTCTGCTATACTTTCCACCAATACGCAGGTAACCATAGAAACTTCAGGCTGCACGTAGAAGCCCTTAAAAGCATGAAATACCAGCGAGACTCAGTACACAGCCAAAACTTTTCCTCTTTGTTCATCTAATTGTGTTGGCTCACAAATAAAAGCAAGTAAGGGTGTGTGTCCGAAAACTATACTGGAACACTGTAATCCTTGACTGAGAACCGTGGATTGCAACCGCCGTTGTTAACAAGTTTTTCCGCCACTCACCGGCCCCAAGCCTATCTGCCAACTGCATAGTCCTTAACTCCTCCAGCTGGAGAGTCTGGAGCCAACCCAACGACATGGCAAGTCACTGTATAGCCATTATCCAATCACATGAAATGTTTTGCTTACAAACACACCATTAAGGTTCTATTCAAACCCGCAGTAGGTATTCCGGGTATATCATGGAGACTTCAGAAGTCCCCTCAAGACTCAGCTACCGTGGCCAAGTTGTCCATCTCAAACGTTCATATGCAAGTCACACAAAGCCTATCTTTTTCAGAACAAGTGAATGTACAGCTCCTGAGCAAAGATTACTGAAGGTCTTAGAACTTTAAATATTAAGCAATCAGGTTATTTTAAGAATAGCAAGCACTGTTTTGGATGCAAAGTGAAACTGATTTCTCTTGCGCAGCAATACTCACATCTTCCCACTTAAAAGTGACAATCTGTTCTTTATTTTTGTTTTCTGCTTTCACTCTTAAACATGACTCAAGCAGACTTACTGCCCAAAGATTAGTGGTTTAATATGAGAGAAAGGTAAGTCCATTTGGTAACTGTTTTGTAAACATACAAATTTTATGAATGTCAGAGTGAAAATTCTTCAGTAATCTTTGCTATAACAGACTTGAAGCAGGATAAAAGAAGATGAAGATCCAATAGAAAGTATTTTCATAAGCTAAAAACCATAGGTTTCTCAAACCTTAAATACCTGAAATGGTATTTAAAGTGGCATTTAAAGTGAATTATTTTCAGCGAGCACTACCAGCTGTTTTCTGAAAGTCAAGCAGTCTATGGCTGGTATAAGTTGGCACCCAAATCCACTTTATTTATTTATGTATTTATGGACATCAATACAAAGCTTTAGTTATTGTACACTATACAATTACTGCTCACTTTCTTCGGAAGGAAGGAATGAGGAAAGAGGGAGCTGAACTGTTACTTGGTAAAGCCATTCAAATTCAAGTTATTATTCTGAACGGGGTTAATATTATATTAATGTTAAGCTGGCCAGAAATACCCCTTTAAATGCAATAAATAATATTTTTCTTCTTGGAGACAGTCTCGCTTGGTACTTCAAAAGCTGTTGGGTTTTAACATGGAATGAGAAATTTTAAATTGCATTACACATGATAACAGAATCCTCTGAAAACCATATGTAATACAACCAAGAATAAGCAAATTTAAAAAAAAAAATCAAAAACATGCAACTAAAACAACTATGAGAAAGAGAACATTAAAGATGGCACGACCAAAATCTAAGTGTATTTATGCCTTAGGCACTGTAGTCCTCAGCCATTTTGCTTATGACAATCTACTTTTTGCACACTCCTCTTGGCCGGGAATATCAAAATAAAATGTGCTCTGGAATTCAGTCACAAATAATACCCCATAATTTGGCCAAAGCAGGAAGCAGTATTTGCCCAACGGTTATAGAACATTTTTTTCTTCACCTACAGTACTTTGCAGTCTATGTATATTTTTTTTTTCTCCTGTCTCTTTTTGGCACTTCTGTTAAGTCTTTCAGACTAAGAATAATAAGACTGGTTTGCCCTCAATAAAAATAAAGTAAAACAATGTTCCTGTATGTTAACAGTTCAGTAAAGGGTAATATTCTTTGTGAATCAGTAAAATAAACAGATCAGCAAAATGGTATGGAACAGTTTTGTAGAGGTGAAAAATTTAAAGAAACCATAAATTTGTGGTTTCCTTACAGATTTATGTTCATCCAAAATCACTAGTATTTTCATAAGACTGGAAATATTATCCCTTAATCTTGAATTTGCAAAATTACACTAAAACATTTTGGAATTTGTTTGATTAAGCATGTTACTAGTCATAGCAAACATTTGGCAACATTGCTCTGTTTTCCTACAAAATGACATTTTAACCCTTTCCAAGTTTTTGATGGGCTATCTTACAGTTTCCTAGTTTACAGGGCACTTCGAATCACTTTCTACCCAAAGATCAATAATCAAAAGCATAACAAACAGTACTGAGACAAGAAGATCCAGATGGATGCCCATCTTCCATGTAGAGATGCAAAGTCATCCTATTCTCAACTTTTCAGTAACAGCCCTGAACTCCTACTTCAGTGCATTTCAGTAAGGTTCGTATATGATAGAGGCCTGTGGTTGAGGAAATGTGACTTCCTATAAGCTTTAATTTTTATTTTCCTGCATTTACAGAGATATATAAAATTCAGAGATCTGTTTTATTGTGTAATGGCATGATTGAATTCGCTATTATTTGAAAGTGAGAAAATTATACAATTATGAAATATCCTATTTTTATTAAAAATTGGCGGTATTTTAAAGAGCACTTAATGGAGGTGGCACTCAGCTCCTGCTGAGAACTACTATGAATATCGTGCTTAACTCTTTTTGTTTCTTAGTAACTCACCATCAATATCTTTCTAACTTACACCCACAGACCTTTAACTTATACCCACAGACTTTTGTCTAAAAAGCACTACTACTTTAGTGAAAAATATAATCCCTGTAGATAAAGAGTTTTTTAATCTTTACCAACCAACATTTTTACGAAAGATCTCTTTAGCCTACCTGTCTTCTAATACTAAGAAAGTGGGAATATGTCAACTACTTTATTTGTCTGGCAAATACAAGATAAGTTGACCCATTTATTTACAGACTGAACAAGGCCAATCCATTTCATGCTGCAGCACTGACCCTTAACACAGATCCTGTGAATGAGCAGTCCATTACAATATGTACAAGTGACCTTTAATTGCATTAATGGCTTTGTTGCATGTTCTTCCATTGCGACAACACAATTATGGTATAAATATTACTAAACAACATAATTATTTGTTTAAATAAAAATATATGAGAGTTCTGTTTACTGACAATGAACTGCAAATACACTGTATTATAAGTGTTAAAGTTTTGAAAAATTGGATGGAGCCCTCATGTTATACTTGTATAATGTCAAACAACCCATAAAACAAAATTAATTATGAAATAAATTTCAGGATATTACAAATCTTCATACGCAATCTAAAAGTTAACGGTACCTTCCTGTATTCATCTTCAGAATATTGAAATAATTTAATTGATTCGGTATTACACAATAAGAAGGTGATATTTTCAAATTAAATTCTTCCACATGTTCACAAGAGACAAGTGTTCTGAAATTCCATATACCACATACAACTTATTACTTGATTTCAGTTCTATGTACTCTTAGCATTCCAAGGGTTTTTTAAATAGGAGCACTCCAAGTATTGTTTTACCTCGAGTTATTATCATTTAAAAATATCTCCCAAAACTTTACCTAAATTGTACTGTCACAATTTTAAACACATTTATTTATTCAAAATTGTTTGAAAGAATGTAATACATTTTTGACAGGCAGTCTTTTACAATATTGAAATCAAATCCTTGATTTCATCAAACCCTTCATATTCTGTGCCTTATCCCTGGAAGGCTCATGCCAAAATGATTTAGTTTGATTTTCTTTAACAATGGTAGGTTGGCTTGACAGCGTCTGACAAAACAATTCAGTGAAGTACACCATACCAGGTAAGGAGAACCTGAACTGGCTACTAGATGAAATAATGCAGAATGGAGCTTGGAATTATGACAGAATTAGTTTTGCAGGAGAATCTTTTTGCAGTATTATTAATTTTAGATTAAGAAAATGTTACGGTGTTCTAATTGCTATCTTTTGATCCATGTTTAAATAATCCAGTGGTAATGTCTTTATTAATATCATAGGGAAAATGGACAGGAAAAATCAACGCAACAGTGGTTTGACTGGCATAAATTTCAGCTGAATTTTATTACAAAGTTTTACCTCTCTCTATTAGAAAGTTTAGTTTTATATGCAGAGTTCCCTGCATTTGAGTCCCTGAGCTGAAGTGGAGCATCCAGTACTAGAGTTTGCCAGGTATGATGCTATCTGCTCAAGGCAGGCGGAGGAGAAAGAGAAGTTTTCCATGTAAGCCCCAAGGGTACTTGTGTTCTCAAATACATGGGGACAAGAGGCCCCGAAGATTTTATTACATTAGAAGATGAAAGAAATACACTTTCTGTAACACTTCAGAGAAGTTCTGTCTCACCTTTGAACCAGGAATACCTGTAAAGTTTCATCCATGCTGCAGGCACTGGGCAGCCAGGCAGTCACAACCTTGTTACCCTCTGACTTGGTAAAAGCAGGTTCCATTCTGAGGTTGTAAGGCCCTAACATGGCATCAAGTTGCAATGTTACCAGTGCATGATCTTAAAATACAGAGTTGCTTTTATCTATATAGGAAGGTATATTGACTAAGCTCCCAGTATTACAACATGTATCGTGTAGCATATATTAACCTTGGTGTTACATTGTGTGAACTTTATCTCAGCAAACAAGAATTCACTTCCATGTTTTACTGACTGATTGCTATAGAACTATCACCTTACTTAAATTTCTAATAAACCAATGTTTTGCCTTTTGTCAGCTCTCAGGCTCACAGCTTCTTTTTGCTAAAATAGTGCCTAAAATAGTTCATTAATTCAAATGCATTTGTTTATTTACAAAATTACTCAACTTCATAAACATCAGTGAAATATAATCAGGATTAGGGTGAGTCATTAACGAAGGCTGCTTCAAATTTTCTTGGAAGAAGCCTATAAGAAGTGATGCTATTAGAGGTACAGTGAACACTTTCTAATTCTCACCGATACAGAGGTTGGTATGGCACGTGCGTATTTTAAATACATGCTGATCCTATATGTACTGGTGACAGGGTTGACTTGTTCCTCCAGAAGAAATAGCTCACGAATAACCCTAAATCATTATGTCCATACCTGTTCTTGATGCGTTTAATGAATAATTACACAATGTTTCTGGGAGCACAGTTCTGGCATTCAGTGACATCACCATCTCCTGAGTCACTTAGGACCAAACTTGTGCTGTGCTAATACCACACTGAAGCACTGCAGACATCAGTTCTGACTTGGTCTTACCCACCTGTTTTGGTAAATAATCTACAGCAGTGGCTAACTGCACTTCTCCTTTGCAAATAAGTTTACTACAGTGTAGTCTGTATAAAATAAGCAATGAAAAGGGACAGGATGGAAAAAAAAAGAGTAGAAATACAGAGATTTCAGATGGAAGCTACCTAAGACGTATTTCCTGGTTTTAATTGCCAAATTCACCATCTTAAAATAAAAGAGTTTTAAGTCTTCTTCCAAATACCAATGCTGGACACATAACAGACACATGAATATCTGGAGTTGCAATTAAATCTTGCTTATTTTGGCAATCATTAATTTTCTTATAG
Source organism: Pygoscelis adeliae (assembly GCF_000699105.1). Lineage (NCBI taxonomy): Eukaryota > Metazoa > Chordata > Aves > Sphenisciformes > Spheniscidae > Pygoscelis > Pygoscelis adeliae. Next base: position 2,925,220 of record NW_008824186.1, read on the forward strand.
TCCTTTATTGATAGATGAAGAAAGGACATTATTTTAATGCCTTTGGAATCGTACATTTCTTTTTAATTCTATTTAGACTCAATTGCTGGTTTTTGTGATTATGTTTCCTTCCAAAGACATAACCTTTTACTCTGGCAATTACCACTAGGAAAAATGCACTGCAGAGTGCTCCATAGTACCATACTGTATCTGCCTGCCACTGAGAAACCAGCAACTTTCCTGCCACAGGACTCCTCTAATTCTGACTTTCTTCTCCTTCTGTTAGGAAACACCTCTCAGGAAAGAATCTCCTGAACTCATACATTAAGCTCTGGAAACTTACTTATTTTTCCTGTGTGGCAATTCTTTAACTAGTATATGACACTTGGCTTCAAACTGAGCTGTCTTTTAAAGATTTTTATTCTGGTTTGCACAGGTGTTATATAGTCATTAAAAAGAAAATCATATTAGCTGGCTCTTACTTGTGTATTGATCAAAATAAATAAAAAAAAAATTCACAACAACTATTTATTAGACAAACTATATCATACAACTTGTACGAAAAAGCTTATTCTCTGTACTATTAACAATTGACTGTTACCTGGAGACTTAAAAAATCAGCAGTAAAGCAAAACTAGGGAATTTAAAAAAAAAACAACTCGGAAACTTTCCTATTTGCAAACATTTATCTGAATTTATCAAAAGTTTTAACTTTAAATACATAATTTCAGAGGTTTATGTTGACCAGACAGTAACAAAGGGGGCTAATCAAATATGAATCTTCTCCAACTGTCTTGTCAAACCAGGTAATGATGTCCTGCCAGCCAAACTCAGAGGGAACATGTGAAACAAATACAAAAGTAAACAGGCCTTAAGCTGCCCAAGGGAAAGTCAGCAAGATGGCAATTTCAATCATTTGGAATAATACTAAAGCAGCCTTAGGCTTTTCTCAGAATGGAAACATGTCACTGTTACTGCAATATTTCAACAAATCAGACTGCAAAAGAAAGGAACACTTATGTAATCGCAGCCGTGGAACAGCGCTTTACTCAACGGTGAGGTGGAAAATAATTAGAGGAAATTCCCTTTTTGCGAGTAATTGTAAATGTACCTAAATAACAAAGACAAACAATGTTTCCTTAGAAATTTTGAGGAGTGAAAAAATCAAATTTAGGCACAGATTCCTTTAGTTTTGATGCAGGAGGCTTTGGAACAACAAAGATAAAGTTCTATCAAATAAAACTATGAACATAATGTTCCTACAAAATTTATCAAATGTTGATAAAAGTTACATTCAGAGCTACAAACAAAGCAAAAAGTACTTCAGGAACAATTCTGCTGAAAAGTTTCATTAAGATGAAGGGGTTGTCATATCATTTAACTGAGAAATCAAAAAATATTTCAAATATTTGGGGAACTTACCTAATCAGTAAACTTTCAGTATGTGTCTAGTCATGTAGCCATCTTTTAGTCAATCATCAGAAAATCAAAGGCAAATTGGCATGACTCAACCCAAACTTTAATACCGCATGATTGTGTCGTGTAAGCTTGTTTTGTGCGAGGGCTGCTGTGGTTTTAGCAGAGAGATTAACGACCGGACCTAAGCTGGCCTCCAAACCTTGCCCTGCTGATGCCTCAAGCCCTTTGAAGTCTGACCATCATACCTGGCAAAACAACAGTGGGAACTAGGCTGGTGTCAGATCTAATCAAGTTTCCTGCCTCAGCATAGCTAACTATGGGGTACACTAATTGGCCCAATTGCGGATTATACCTTTTGCTACAGATTCAAGACAATAATTTAGTCAAATGATGGTTTTTATCTCCTTCTAATTAAGATTCCAAAGTGGGAAGAAATAGGATTAGACAGGCTAACTTCAAAATTGTGTCCTTTAAAGTGGTATGCACATAAGATAGATCTCTGATAATATTGCATGTAATAGTATATTGCTAGTAACTAACGTGTGAAGATTAGGGAAAGCTTGATATAGCTACTGCACCTTTTACCATAAACATGCAAGTTTTCCTGGAAAGGGTCTACCTCATAATTTACAAATGGAAAATGAACACTCATAAATATTCATTAAAAAACATTTTCATCCTGAATTTAAAAAGAATCCCTTTAGAATACATTTCAGTCAATCTTATTTTGACGAAGAAGATACAAGAAAAACTGAAACAGTTAAATGATTCTGCACACTATAAGGAGGCGGAGTCCCTCCCACAAAACTGCAATCTAATAAAATGGATTTGACATTTAAGGTTTTTTATTGATGAGGGCCAAACCATAAAGAGTTATTTAACTGGTGAGCAATCCAGAGATGAGAAAAATCCATGTCCCATGCCCTTATTTTAAACTGTAAAAAAAATGGTCTAATGATAAAAACTCTTTTTGGAGAAATTTTGCCATAAATCATAGGTTGCGTATTTCTAACTTTTCTTATGTAATTTGATGTTAAAGTGGCATTTCAAGTAGAGGTCAATATTTTTACCTTAAATTGTGTATATAACTAGGCAGAAGCTTTCCAAAAACCGTAATGTACTCAAAATATATTTTCATTTCACATTTAAGTTACATACTAAAGAAGTCATAAACTTAGTTGTACTTTGTATAAAGCACACTATTGCTTGTAACACACACTGTTGTGCTGCTCTATGTGTTTACCATCAGAACCAAACCTGACCACTGACTCATCACATTCTAACTGCAGAAATCCATTTTAAAAGACTGTATTCACATCCCTTCTTAATTCAATTTTCCCTTGCTCCCATTTTCTTATTGACCTCATTGCTCTAGTCAGCCTAGCTGTAGTCTGCCTCCCCTAATAGTAAGAAGAAGAAAAACATATGTATTATAGATTAGTGAAACGTGTACAGGAAGATCACAGTAGGACAGTGATCTAACGTTCAAAAAGGGCTAGTTTGTGTCAGTTCAGCTTATAAAAAGCCTATCTCTAACAAAGCCTGAAGTTATTCAAAAGGGGCTGCAGCTGAGCAATGAAGGGAGAAATCATACAAGTGGGTCATCTATGCATGTCTAGGGCAACAGGTTGTTTCAAGAGTTCCACTACACCCGTTTCCAACACTTCTGCCCCATGGCTAATTCAATTCTTTTTACAGAGCCTCCTGCTAAGGTTTTTTTTTTCCTTCCAAATTGCATTACAAATTAGAATCCCAAATACGCTGACAGAAAAGATTATATTCTCAGTCAGGATTCACAGTGAGGAAAAAAACCCCAGATATTCTAATTCATAGCTATAATAAATGAGAACTTACTATGCTGTGAAATGAGGGTGCACACTTCTCTGCACTTCTGAAAACAGTAAGAACATTTGTATTTTAAAACCAAACACAGACTATTAAGGTTTTTGTTTCTAATGGACTGCTCAAAAGCAGTTGTTAAAATGGTTTAATACCTCGCAGTGCCTGGTTTCACTAACCGCATTCTCTGGAAAGTGAGAAACATTATAAAGGAATGTCTTTGGGAAAAAAGCCCTCCATCAGCCTTTAAGTGGCTTCTGAAGAGGATACCTCTAGTTGAGAAACTTCTAGCACTCATGCAGAGATGACCTGCCTGAAGAACTGGCTGCCTGATTAACTATTAACTACTCTCAATAGGATTAGATAATTAAAGACATTGATGACCATTAATTAGGAGGAGGGCACCTTAATTTGTCACTTGATAGGGCCCTTTCAATGATTTATAGGTTAGGGCTACTTGCAATTGTGAAGGGGAGGGGGCAGTGAAGAGAGAGAACCCTTAAGTTACCTTATCAAGTGGCCAGCTAAAAAGGGCAGAGGGTCAAATAAGGGCCAAAGTGGTCACTTAAGGGTGAAGTCCCAAACACCAAAGCAGTGCCAAGCCACATTGACCATCATTTGGTGATGGAGTAAAAAATATGCTAATTTATTGGTGGCAATTCTCTCTTTTTATGGTTTCAAGCAGTTAAGACAAGTGGCCTGCTTAAGAGCTTTTCATTTGAAAAGAGATTAAACAAAATGGTTTGTCAGGGATGCTTGGCTGTTTTATGTCTTTGTTAAAAAAAATTTGCCCAGACTGTACCAATGACTATCACATCACCCCAAAAGCCATCTTCCATCTCTAAGCATTACTTGGTTAATAAATACATCAGCTCTAATTGCTTAATAGTGCTATGTTCATTTGCTCTTTAGCAAGATTAAAATGAAATACATCTTTTGTATTACTGCCTTCTATCAGGACTGTCTGCATAAAGGTCACAGAAAAAAGTTTAAATTTAGTAGGAAATTTACTTAAGGACATTAGTGTAAATGATACTGTGTTTAAAATGACATAAAAGAGCGAAAGGTGATTTCAGTAATGCAAAGAAAATGGTTTCTGAATACTGATAAGGACACTTATCCCTCACACCACACACAATTTTAGGCAGCATTATACATTAAAATCCCTCTACTGGGGTAATAACATGTAGCTACTTTCCCACCCACTAACACAAGTAAGAGCAAGTAATTAACATTTAATTAAATATGCTCCTGACATCCTTAGAAACATGTCACGCTTTGTTATTGAAGGTTGTGGCCTACTTTCTATGTACATTTTAAACCAAAATAAACTATTTATAACAGACCAATTTAGTGCAGCAAATGAGACATTTTTAATTAGAAGGCATATTACAATATTTTATAAAACCGTTCTGAACAGCAAAACCAGAATGAAATGAATTTACAACATCTGATGCATATTTTTTGTATTTCACAAAACGAAACACAAGAGATGGGATTAGCTCCACCTTTTGGGTTCTAAATAGTGAAACAAAACTGTTTCTCTTACCTCAATGGTGAACAGCTTCCTTTTTAACCTAAAAGCAAGGTCCTTCGTGTCTGACACATCACAGATCAAGCTATTAAGCCGAGGAATCTGATGTACATGAACCAAACCTTGTGGAAAGAAAGAGTAAAGGAGGGAAAAAAATTAAGAAAACGCTGTCATCCAGATGCATAAATTAGAGTCTTACAGCAGAATTCTGTATATTTACACACACTCATCCTCCCCTTTTTAAACTGGAGCTTACTACCAGGAGCAATGAAGCAAACGGTGCGATTATACTCAAGTAATCAAGCAGAATAAGATAAACAGAAATCCTTGTGCGAGGAAAACTAATTGCACTTTGGTACAGAAGTACAGATGTAAAGAGGGATCTTGATACTTGTCAAAACTACAGCCGGTTTGTGTGTGATTTTCTCTTGTATTTACAGTAAGCAAATATGGCTATCACCTTGCATGCTGCCCATGGCACCACTGAGTGATCTTTATTTTATTAAATGCACCAGTAAGCAGCCAGCAAAACAAGGCTTACGGGTTACTGATAACCACTGAAACTCTAATGAGAACTACTTCATTTTGCGCCCTGAAAATGACTTAAAAAAGTTTCTGGAAAATACCGATTTAGATCATGCTTTTCCATAAATTTTAACCCCTTATGCCATCCTAGGAAAAATACGTTTTCTTCATGCAGGAGGCTTATATAGCTGTTCAGATCTTTTTAACAGTACTAGGTGCACTGCAAGCTCTGCATTCTGTCAGCTGCAACTCAAGCTGATTTTTTCTGACAAGGACGCTGGATGGTTTTTGTGCAGCCTAATATAGTTTCTGAACAACCTAAGGGTGATTTTCTACATCTGAAAACCAGGAAAATTCTACAGGGCTTCTCAATTACTGGCCTATATTTGCTATGCATAAAGCCAGCATCTAAATGGAAATACTGAACATTTAGAAAAGACATCTTACTTGAAAACGGCCGCTGTGGGAAAAACCCCAAACACTAAAACCCCAATTTAAAATAAGGCAAGTATTTTTTCAGGGTTTTATTTATTTTTTTAAGAGGAAGAATAAGGGAAGAAAGTTTCCTAAAATTGAAATACTTTAAAAAGCATAATTTTTATGGGTACTAATTACAAAAATTCTCAATAATATTAGAAAAATATTTTTACCCTTTGAAACTTTCTACCACTGCCCCCAGTCTGGTGACATACAAGAATTATTTGTTTGGCTTTTGAGTTCAAAGTATAATTATTATGTATAGGAACAGCAGGTATAACACAGGGTTGCTTATACACAGTATTCTAAAAATTTTATTTAAGGATCATCTATGTAATTCTTAAGTTATTTTATTGACTTTTCAACCACTTAAATTTGCAGGCAGCTTAATAAAATTATTAATGCAGGATTCATTAAATAATGCAATAATTTAATCAAATTTCTCCTGAGTAATGTCAAAATCTTCCATCATCTGCAGTAAATAAATCCTCTTAAAACACATTCTTAAGCAAAAAGAATCCACAAAGTTAAAACTGTTAAAATTCCTATTTTTAGAATGTTAAATTGATTGCCTAAACCTCAAAAGCTATGTATATTGGCGTATAATTTTTATTAAGTAGTACCAAAAATGATTTAGCATACATTTTTACAGGAAACCAGGAAATAACTGCTAAAACACACATTGTCTTAAAGGATCTCTTCAGTACTGAGAAAAGGAGTATCAAATTGACAGAATTATGTTAGCATAAACAAATGCCACATCATGATTATATAGTTGGAAAAATAATTAGGCAAATTATTCCAGCTTTTGTTCACGGTTTCTTTTTCATTCACCTTTTTTCAGATCATGAAATGTGCACTATTTTCATAGTCAAAAAGATTTTTCTCTGATTTATTAGTTACAGCTTGCATACACACAGTGGTGTCTCAACACCATCTTTGCTTCTTTTTCTATATATTCTGCTATGGAAAACACTGCCACATTCTCACATGTTTACAGCAGGTTTTGGATAAGCAGTTTACTTTCAGCTAAAGGTTTCCATGGAACTACAGTAGTATCACAATAATAATAGCTGTAATTTATGCACACTCAGAGCACCGCTCCAGATTAGCTAAAACTGTTTGTTATTTGCTGCTTTGGCTATGCATAACTTCTACTCTAACCTTTTAAAATTTAAATAGTTCTGCTGCAACAGCTAACAAAATCTTTGGGAAACAAAATGCAAGATTAAACACCATTGCACATTTTGAAGATAAATCATTTGAAAGGCTACATGACTTTTTACTAAAAATAGTTTCATATTTTATATGCCACACATATCCACATTTATTTCTTTAAATGTGTAAGTGCCGTAACTTAAAGCTGAAAAATAGAACGTTATTCTTAGATACAGTTTATATAGCACATCATTTAGCAGTTCATTCACCTTAATATAATATATGTTTTTCCGTGTTCTCTATTTAAAACTTGGCAGATCAAAAGTATTGATTTCATGACAAGTTCAGCTCGCTGGTCAGATGATTGCCAAGCCTCCTCTGCATGTGAATTCCCCAAAGCCTGCCTGTTGAGATGTACATCTGATTGAGCCATGCCTCAGTAATACGGCTTGACAACATGCAAGGAGTTGCCATGTTTCCTTTGCAGCCTTAATGCACTTTACTGAAAATTTTCCTAACTCAAGGCCGGTTAGCAAGGAGAAACATTTAAGAGGTATATTCTAAAATGAAATCAAATGTTACTTTATAGCAGATACCCAATTGGAGGGTAAGCTGCTAAGTGCCCTAGAAACACTCGGGGCAGACTTTTTGCATTGCTAAAGATGGAACTTACCGTGGTAATCCTTGTATAACGGATTGGTTTCTCTCTCAGAGCCAATAAATGATTCAAGACCAACTACCGTATCTGACAAGTTTGTTACACGTTCCATAATTGCTTTATTCTGTAAGACATGGAAACAAAATACACATCCTATGTGATGAAAAAGGTAATTAATGTTCATAGAGTAAGCCTTGGTCTTCTCAATGACAAACTGTGGGGGAAAAATAGGTCATCAATACTTAGAAATTACATTAGAGGGCTTTCTTCTTTAAAAAAAAAAAAAAACAAACTTGAAATTTCTGTCTAAAGAAAACATACATTTGACAAGCAGAAACCATAAAAGAGCTAACTCAGTACTAAGTTCATATTTCATAAATCTTCATAACATAAACATTTGCTCACATCAGAAATATTTACAAGCTATGTGGCAGTTAAGCACCTCTCATTGACTTCTACTATGAGTCAGATGCCCAGCTTTTGTTTGTGCTCTGAAAACCTTGTTTTTTAATACATCTCTAATATTTTGAACAAGCACAACCCACACGACTATTCATTTTCATCATCAGTCAAACAACATGGAAACCCAAAGCATTTTCTCCAGTATTTTTCTTTCTAAAAGTTTCTCTCTACACAACATATGAATCGAAAGCTTCAAGTTGCATTACCATTTCTCAATATATTTGTGATTTATAAGTGATGCCTTATGTCTTGTGCAACAATGTACTGTCATGTGCCTTAAATAAGCTATTTTCTGCATAGTTTTCTTTACTTACTTTTATATAGCAGAAAGCAGCATTCAAAGGTCACAACAGAGATCTTCAGAGGTAATTCAGGATAAAATGTTCTTAAATGCTTTAATGATGTCAGTATTTAATGAGCAAAAAAAAGAGACAAATCTGTGCTAAAAAGCAAAATATTTCTTTAAGATAAGAAATAGTTAATCTTAAAGCTGCCTGGACAGCTGGTATACTCTTGTTCTTGATGGCTGTAGGCGCTATACCCACCATACCTTCAGGGGTACCAAGACCAATCACCTCAAAATACCCATTCCAAGTATGAAGAATTAGCTCTGTAGCTCCAAGTTATAGTTTTGTATTTTTTATTAATTTTAAAGCATCTTGTACATTCTGCACTTCTTTCATAAACTATACGACTGACGCTTATTATGAAACGTCAATTTAAATACTGGTAAACTATTTGATAATAACAATTTATAAAGTAATTAGGAGCAGAGAGAAGGGAAACAGCCCTAAATATTTTAGAAAAATCTATGCATTGTACTGATATATAGGTTTATTAAAATGGTTATCAATACACCAATTGCTTTCATGAACCCACATTTCAATAACAGCATATTTCCTAGCCACAGAGAAGCCTATGAAGCAGACGTGAAAGGTGAACATTTCCTACCCCCATCAAAGAATAATTTGACTTCTGTTTTTTGACCACTACATAAAGCAGGACTTGGGGCCTGTCCTGCACAGCCCAATCTGCTCAGGTTACAAGGCCTAAATCCACCGATCCCATGGTACCTTTACACCCCCTCCCTTCCCCACCTTCTGGGCCAGATGGCATTAAATCCCAGGGACTGGTCTCTTTTCAAAGCCGCTACTTGTGCACAGGCCAAAATGATCTATCCCCATGGAATCAGGGAACTTCAATTTTACCTACAAAGTCTAATGATGGGTAATGATAAAATAGCGTTATAGTACAGAATTTCCTTTCTGAGGAATAACGTAAGTGATCTAAGGTAAAAGAACACTGCCTACACATCAATCCTTAAACTTTGTTATTATATCCACCCCATAAATATTAAAGCTGACATGCAAATTATTTCCTCTTCTAGGAAGAGACAGACAGTTTACTGTATTTTAATGGAAACTTTTGGTCACGTTATTGTACAGGGGCAATCACATAAAGATGGTATAAATATAAATCTGAAGTAGCCAGTGACCTCTATAAATCCACAGACCAGAAATTACCGTATTTGCCAGTTCTTCAGCAGGCTGCTAGATGTTATTTGTATAAGCAAGAAATACAAAATTGTTACATACATAAATAAACACTGATGATTTCTGGAAGCTAATCTAAACTCTTGGTATAGAAAAAATAATCTATTATTTGAAAAAATGTTTGCTGTCCATTAATGTTTTTGCTTGCTGGTTTTGATAACAATGGGTTACAAAAGCTGTGGACAGAGAGATGCTCAACCATCAGCAAGGTATCCTCATCATTAACAGTCCTGCAAATCACAATAGCAGCATCTTTCCTATTTGGTCTTAATTCTGGGAAGATTAAAGTGCGGGATAGCAATTCAATATTTGCCTAATGATACATACATCAATATGTTGGTTTCAGCTCTTCTTCTGAACAGGTTTGCTTTCTTAAATTGTAGTCTCTTTGCTCATGTTGATTTTGTTTCTGTTTTTAAAGTGTGTCAAAATATTCTCCTGGCTTAATGCAGTGTATCTTGGGAAATATTTTGCACAGTGAATCGCCACACCAAACAGACATTTGCTTATGTGGCACTGTTGCCATAGATCTGTATCTATCATGTATTTTCTAGTTTGCAGTGTTCAGCACATTAATGTCCAATCAAAGCTGACGTCAGCACACAGATAGTTGTGATGTATGGCATACTGACATAAACACACAAATCATGTTGCCCCATCTGGGCTTGAAAATTTAACAGAGCTCCAGATCTTCCTCTAGCCCCATACAAATCTGCCTCCTGCTTCTGGCATAAACTTGGCAGCTCTGGAGGTGAGCCAGGACATGGTTAGGAGGGAAGCCAGGAATGTTGGCAGCTAGAAGAGGTATTGTTTTAAATTACACTAAAAAAAAAAAAACCAACCAAACCAACCCAGTCCTGGAAAGTTTTCAGTCTTGCTAGATGTACTGCAGTTTTTCTAAATTAGTTAGTTCAGCCAAAATGTAATTATTCTAACAACATGGTAGCAACCCTGTTGTGCAGGCTGGGCTGGGCATCCATTCTATATCTTACTTTGTGCTCAGTGTTTTAGACAGACATTTTCTTTTAAGCGCAAATTTGCAATATTTGGTCTTAAGCAAAGTGTACTTTCAAAACAACAGCTCAAGAAAATCCATGTAGCTAGTTGGATATATAAAAGGGAACTATACATAAGTGTTTAACCAGCTTTTGGGAAGGGCAATTATGGAAAAAGATTGCTTTGTCCTACTAATTTATTTGCAGAATCTACATGGCTTTGAGTAATTATTTGTGCATGTTTAAAAATACTTATTTACAAATAAAGCAGTTCAAAATGTATCATCTTCTGTGTCTGAATATAAAGCATGGTATTCTATCAACACAAATATATGTATAGTCTGTATGCTCAAACTTACATACTGAAATTAATACTGTGTGTTTCAACTGGATTGAGTTCTTAATGTACACAATTTTATCATTACTACTATTAATCAAATCAATCTTGGTTCATCTGGATTCTATATTAGGAAAAAAATCCATCTTTTCTACTCTGCTCTAATTTCTAGTTCTCCTCTGATTTCCTGTCAATTTTTTTCTAACACCCAGAGATATGTCCTCCCATTTTTATTTTGTCAGTTCCTAAAGAAATTAAAAACCTCACAAAATTTACATAATAAAAATATTTAATTCTCAGTCCTTGAGCTGCATTAAGTAAAGAAAAGTCAAAGAATGGAAAATTTTCTTAGAACAGCTTCAACTTTTCTACATAGCACATATAAAAAAAATCTCAAAATTTAAAAGGAAAGTAAGAGACTCATGTTAAAGATCTACAATGAGATCCAACTAGCACCTGTATAAATACATTAAGCTCTTGAAACACATGCGCTTTGTATATTTACATTTGTATTATGGTCAATGCATTAACATAATTTTAATACTGATTTATATATTGAATTGAAAATAAGGTATTTTAAGACTATGTCTCTTTTCAAAGAGACATTAGGCCTGTATTTTGGTAGAGGGCTGTATTTGACTTCTGTACCTTTACATTCTGGTAATCTAATCCCATCACTGATTTTATTTTAAAACATTTAATTAGAGTTAATACTTCGGATCCTAAAATGGGTTTCATTACCTAAAAAACTACTTACAAACAACTGCTAGCACAGGGACAAAACCCAGTTTAAACAGTGAGTTGCATACATTCCGTATGACAGCACAGAATTTAAAGATTAATTCAGATACTCCCCCCCAAGTCTAAGTAAAACTGTAATTGTTACCAACAGGTGAGTCCAGTAATTCTGACACTTCATTTGAAAGAAGGTCTCAATAATAAACAGCAAGCAAGCAAGTTCATGCAAGGTAATACGAACCTTATGAAATTAAAGCAAATTTTGGTGCATGAATTTTCAAAAAAAGCTCAAAAATTGGTTGTGCCTTTTTTTGTTTCTGTTACATTCTGTCATAAAGCTGAAGTAAGCTTAGTACTATAACAATGGCAGCCACGTTGGACTATAATGAAACACTGGCTTGATATTCAATAGATGAAATAATTCTTGATATTTTCTGAGAGATTATCACACAATGATGTGGTAATGACTTCACAATATACAAATATTTACCACTTGTCATTACTACTTAATCTCCAAAGGGTTTTAAATTGAAAAGATAAATTATTAATATTAAGAAATGGCTTAAATATTTATCACCATTTGTTAATAATTACTGCTCAGAAAATCACAGAATTACCCATACATTTTATTTGGGTAAAAGAAGTTAGGTATTAGGCCCTTGTACTAGTTTTATAGGGAGATACAGTTTGTGCACTTTTTAATTATTCACAAATCCCGGAAATAAAAGATTAATAACCGCTCTGCCAAAAAGTGTTGTATCAGTAATTAACAAAGACTGTAAAGTATAAAATTCTATACTTATTCTAACTCCAAGTTGGTTAGCACTGTTGTCTGTGCCTGCACACACCAAATCTACTAAATGAACTCTGAATTTTGGCTCTAAAATGAATGCTCACTCAGACCACTGGAATGTAAGACGAGCAACAGTACATTAACAAATTTTGGTATGTAGAAATCTGTATCAGTATCTCAAGAAAACTGAATACAAGTGTGATGTCTTTGCTGGAAGACAGATAGCCTAGAAATATACTTCAAGGATTTTCTACAAACTACAATGCCTTCAGTGATGAGAAATCCGCATTTCGGGATTCTGACTGATTAGGCATCTTCTTTTGCCTTTGAAGAACCTTACTGACTATAATAGAACTTAAGTATAAATATCTGTTCACATGGCTGAAATCACAGAAGCACTGATTTTGGTTGATTTGTTTATATGTACACTGTATTACATTAACTAATTTCGAGCAATGAATAGTATCTTTGAATAATTTTATGCAAGTTACAGAGGCAAAGAAAGGACAAGTAGCGAAGACATGAGCAGGTAATTAGATGCAACGCACTCATAAAAATGGGAAGGGAGTAACAAAGCATCTGTTGGCCAATATGTTACATGATATATTAATTCCAGATTTGGTTGTTCTCTTAAAGTTGCTTTTAATAATGTTTGTCCTGATAGTCTATATAAACTCATGAGTCTTTCAACTGTGAAACTAGTTAGAACTAGTATTTTTGTTTCTTAAAAATTCAAAACATTTGAGCCATAGTTTCCTTATCTTACACCTAAAACACTGTCACTGTTATGGGAACTCGGCAATGTTATTATCAAATGTATCAGATGAAGGTGGATGACACAGTATCTAATTAAAAAATTCTGGATAATTTTTCAGGAAAAATAATCAGCCAGGAAATAAAAACTAAATATCACATACTAAAAAAAAATATCTTTGGATCTTCACTGAAGATGGATGGCCTGGACTTGTCTATTACTTGAGCTATAAAAGAATCTAATGCCAGCAAACCTTGGCACCCTACAAAATAAAAAGTATGTCTGTTTTGCCATTAGAGGGAAGACCTAAAGGCCAACAGTGATATGAATGATGACTCAATATAGATAAAACAAGCAAGTCAGTAACAGTTGCTGCTGAGGCCTACAAAAATGGAAGTGAGAACAAAGACTACGTAGTTTAAATCAAACTTTCCATCTGTTGATCTCCAAATACTTTACAAAAGACAGGCAAGTGTTGCATTCCTCATTTACAAGTCATGTAACAAGCACAAAGATGTCATGTGAATTGTTCGAAGTCACAAGCCAGTGAACAGTGAGCTGGGAACCAAACTCAGCCTTTCGTTGAAGCCTTGTCTACCCACCTCTATTTGAGGTTTGGTTTAGGAGGCTGCATCTATGGCTTTGGGGTACCAGGAAACTATTTGGTTTCAAAGCCCAGAAAGCTGGGTGCTGAAAATCCCGTTATTATCTGGCTGAAAGAGGTGACAGATGTACAGGGTATTAACGGGTGACACTTTTTGAGCTGAATCCCTGTTCAGTGCTTTTCTCTTCTGACTATTTCCTTAGCATTCAGTAGCTGAAAGCACAGGCTGCATGTGACGATGAATGGTTCTGGGGGGTGCAGGGCTCTTGCATAAGTCCTGCTGCAGTGGGTAGATGAAATAAGCCTGATAGAGCCCTTCTGAAGTGAAGGGTGAGGAGCTGGGAAGAAATTAGTACAAGATCTGGGCTGAGATGAGCCCAGCATCTCCCCTGAACTCTATCTGATGAGCGTCATCAATAAGAGTCCTTATTGATGAGATTGTCTCACTGTTATAAAAGCATATATACGGAAAACTGTATGGTATTATTTGCCTTTAATTATCATGAAAATGAAATGACCATTTGAACAGATTTGTTTACAGAATTAAGCACATAAATATTCAATGCTACAAGTTGGTCGAGCGTAGTATAAAATACAGATGCAAAAGTACACTGAAAGAATGAGAGTCATATTACGAAAGAGCCATAACAAAACTGCTGAAATTAATGTATTTGAGACCAACTGGCTTAACTAAAATCCTATGATTCCATTGGGAATTACTCATTATACGAAAAAGGTTTAGGAGTTCCTTCTGTTGCCATTTTGCCTGAAAAAAATGTCATTGCCGTTTGCTTACCAATTCAGAAAGGCTAACTATTGCTGCAACTTCAGTTCTTTAAACAGTGAATCGCATTTTATTCACAGGTGACCAAAAAGATCCTCCACTATTATTTCAATTAATAGTACACAAATATCAAAAGGAACATCTAACTGATGTTGGTAATCAAGTGGCAAGATTCTGAAATATAAAATCATTTAAAAAACTAATCCCTTATTCAGTATAAAATTATCGTCTGTCATCAGGAGCAGGCTGGCAGAGCTAGGTCCAGATGGGAAACTGGCTGGGCAATAAGAAGAGGTAGGGTGGAAATGATGGGTAGGCTGGAAATGATGGGAACCTAAGGAAAGACATGACTGCTCCCTCTGCTGGCAAGGTTCTCACCTGCTTTAATTTTTAACTAATGAGTAGGCATTTCTTTAATTATTTAGGATCTAGCCAATAAATAATGCAGAATGTTCCTTCCTCAGTCTGTTGCTGTGTGTTTGCACATTTTTGAACTTATGGTGCCCTATTTCACTAGAATAATTTGCCACAGAATTAAGGCTCAGATGGATATCTAATGGTAGAGTTACTGGCTTTATATTTTCATTGTTCATAAAATGAAAGGCAAGATTAAGCTATTTAACCTTCAAAATATTCTATTTTACAATGTATACACATTTCCTATTTAATTTACATATTTCATAATATTACAATAAATTGCTCATCATATCGTGTTATAACAAGAACCCTTTTATGTACCAGTAAGATATTATGAAATGAAACATTCTGCAACACAAACACACTAAATTACATGCCGTACCAAAAAAGTGCCATTCTTCCATGAGTAAAATCCATGACCGGAGAATTCAGCGATAATGTTTGCATTAAAACTTAATTAAAAGATGAAGATAAGTCATTCATTACTTGATTTGTGATATAAATTAATAGCTGCAGTAAGAACATTTAGAAAAAATCTGTTCTAGGATTTTGGCCTACAACCAGAAGCTCCCAGAACAGGAGGGATCAGCTTTTTTTGCCCACTGTTCTCATCTGAATCCTGGCTGAAAAGCTACTCCAGCTCCCAGCTTTCCAGAAGGCTCCATCCCAGGAATCCTCGCCTGCCATTTGGTTTGCTGATTTTAATCTCACAGGACTTTCTTACAGTGGCTCCACTATGCTGAACTGGCACTTGCTCCTAGAAGTGAGTTATTATTAAACTTGTAGGTCAATTGTGGCACTAACAACTCTTTGGAAGCTTTCAGCCACGGTGTACAATTTGCTGGTCTAATTAAATATTAATTCTAAGTGTTACATTCTGTAGCTAAGAGCTTTTATTTTCCATCATCAGTCTGGAAGAGAAAGAGGTTACAAGGCTAATTTAATCTTTTTTTTTTCCCTAGCATTAAAGCTTAACTACACAGGCACAAAAACATCATTAAAGATGCAGTATTCCTTTTTATTATGACTATATCGTAATTAATAGAGCAGGTCTAAACAAAAAGATGTAAAATTAGATTCTGAAATTTCAAGGTTTTTAAACAACACCGGAAGTTCATATAAAAATGTTTCTAAGCAAACACTGCACAGAAATTCAATATTCAGTTATTTGAAAATAATTTCAGATGGGAAATACATATGCAATAATTTAAATATAAAAGTTTTACACAAAATTACTGTTCTTTGTTCTGAAATACAACAGACAACAGATAAAACCCATATTTAATGCTAGATTCACAGGGCATTTTTTTCAAGAACTTGTACTTCTACTTATGCGAAAAAAATAGTATTGCTTCAGAAAAACAATACTACCTTCCATTTTCTAACAGATTTACTTGCTTAAAGCAGATAACTACTTTGTCCTGCATTATTTAAAGTCATTCTTCTAATCTTTACTTATCAGTGTCCAAATGGGCTCAATACATGTGCCTCTTCCCTTCTGCTTCCATAACAGTTGTGTCCATGTCTGGACACTGGGCATTATATTAACTACTTAGTCCAGTAGCCAAAAGATTCCATATGCTTGAACAGATGACTATCTCCATACTGTGATGGGATATTTAACTGTTTAGGTCTAATATTGCAGTTGAAAGATTTATTTCTAAATCTTACCTAATTTTTTAAAGTTTTCATAGGTGTATTTTCAGATTATATACATGAAATGAAAAATAAAATTGCAATGTTGCATATACTCATTAACTTTTAAAGTTTAACACACTCATTTTGGAAAAGTGATTTTTTTGATCAAAAGACGGTGTGTTGATGAGATGGTGGTAAGGATGTGCATATAGTGTCCTAAAAAGTAAAATTTCTTAAAACAAGAAGTCTGTTTAGGCATGCAATTTTAACATACAGTGTGACTGTTCATCATAATATAGCTGTCAGTTAAAAGACAATTAACATGTGGGTACAAAAACATGCTTCAGATGTATATTGTATTTGTTTTTGAAATGGGTAGTTGTTACCAAATCAGAAGTGGTAGAGCTAGAATACAGCCTGTTGGCAACCATAAACTTATTTTATGTAACAACAAATTATTTCTATTTCTTCTGCAATTTGATTAGCAAATACTGTCAACGATAATAGAAATTGAAAACAAAATTACTTACTGTCCCACAATTTAAATTTTGAATTATATACTTCTCTGAGCTTCCTACTTGATCATAATTTTAAAGATGCTTTTATGAATGTCTAGAATATCCAAACCAGAATATTCATATCTGAAAACTACGTGGATAACCCAAGAATACCTGTCAAACTGATGACTCTCAATATTTCTTTGTATGGTTGTTAAACTGTATTTCTCACATACAACAAAAACCAACATGCAACATTAAAAAGCAAGTAAAAAAACGCCAATATTGAAAAATATAAAGACCATTTCATATTCATAGTTTCTATTTTGCAGAGAATTTCAAAAGCTTGCTTAACTATGATATAGAAACTACATGACATTTGATCTCAATACAAATTTGTGTGCAGTGGCTACCTCATCAAATACATTTGAAGGTTATTCAGCATTTCACACTTGTGAACTCTCAGAAGTTAGAGTTCTAAGGCAGGCAATCACTCTTAGCTCTCGTCATAGGAATAAAGATTTCAAACTGTGAGAAATTCACAAGCTATAGGAGCTCACATCTTATAATCCGATATTAGCAATGGATTCTAAAGCACTCTATTACCTGACTTCGAGTTTAGCTGCTAAATTACTTAGTGTGAACACAAAAGGCTATGGATGTGACAAGGTTTGTTTCTGAATTTTTCTACACTGAAACCTACAGTAACTTATGCACTTCAGTGAATTCAAAGCATCAAAACATTAATATTGTAGGAAATTAATTTTTTAACATACTGGATGAAATAATGAAAATACCTTGCTAAACAGAACTTCAGACTCTGAGGACAGGTTCTGTAACAAGACTTATTCATACTGACTTTTCATTAGTCAATTAATTTCCCTTGGTACATGCTGACTAATATGGTTGTTAGTCCTTACCAGTAATACAGCCTCAAGTTCAAAATAAAGAATGGCTTTAATAAAAGTGTTACGCTTTCTCCCAGTGAAAATAATAATCTACTCAAAAAAATACTACTTAGGTGATACAAAATTCAGAAGAACAGGAACAGAATTATGAACATTATTTAGTATTTTGGGGGAAAGGTGTTTTTGGATTTACCAATGATTTCTAGTAATTAAAGAAAAAGAAGAAATTACAATAGGAAAATATTTTAAATTCTAATTCAGGGCTTTTGCAAGTATAAACCAGTGACAATAAAGTCCTTTAAGTCACACTCTGTAGCACAAAAAGTTTGTGTTTTTTTTTTTTTTTTAAATTAGGTACTAAAACACACAGATTATCAACATACAGAGAGTCCTTGTTTTTATAATATTCCTTAAATTTGGAAAGTGTAACAACAAATTAAATCCCTCTCCAGTCTGCCATCCTTGATCAATGCTAGATTTTAAAAATGGAAGTAATTTTCCCTTTTCAAATGCATCAGATTTCATAGGCACAATGCATTTTCAAGCAGCAGTAGAAAGACTTGAAAAATAACCTTCCATCAACTATTTTAATCATACTCATAAGTATCTCAATATTTATTACCTGACAGACAGTGTAAGATAAGAGTATGTTCAATCGGTAGAAAATATCAATCAAGTAAAACTTGTCACACATCATCTGAATAAAATTCATAACTGGATAAGTTTTTAGTGTCATTTGCTTGAAATCCTCTTTCAGAATAATGTACTCCTACTTTTGTGGTTGAGAAAAAGAATCTTCTTTTTTCTTCATGCACTGTTTACACTAGAAGTTTCATCTATAAAACACAAAGAATCTCTGTTCTTTAGTGGACTACAATTTCCCTAAATTATTCTGAAAAAGCTCTGTAGACAACCAGATTTTTTGTAATTTTGTGTCTTTTACCAAAATATAGCCTTACAGAAGACTGTGAAGACATTCAGTGTCCCACCAAACTGAGTGAATGAGCATCATCTTTGGATAAATGTAATTCAAAGTTATTAAATCCAAGACAATGAATAGCTAGAATAATGAAAGAGCCACATTGGTGGATGTGTACCACAGAGGGAAAAGCATCAAGAACAAAATCACTGTTCAATGTTCATTAGTCATCAAAGAGACAAAGCAGACATTAGAATGTAGGAAAAGTGATCAAACAATAATAGCATTATTGTATTATGTTACTGTAACAAAGTAAAATATGATTAAAAGAAAAGTGACTTTAAAAACAGATTAAGGAGGCAGCATGAGAAAAAATAGAAAATAATCAGAATACAGAAAAGATAAAATAGGGAGCCTCGTCTTACTGTCTCATCAGCCAAGAACAAAGATACAATTTATGAAAAGTAAAGGCAAAATTAAACTTATTGAAAGAGAAAGAAACTAAGTAGATTTAATTTGTGGAACTCCCTGTCACAGTACAACATGCGAAGTATTTGGCAAAATATATAAAAGAAACCAATCTCAAACTATATATATATATTCCATATACATATGCATTATTCATAAACTACATATAAAAATTATAACTAGTCTGGGTTGGAAAGACATTGTCCCTGTTGAAAATCAGTACTACCAATTGTGAGTTTTATTTCTTCTTCACTGGAGTAACTAGTACTGGGGGCTGACAGAGACAAGATATGGTATAAGTCACTACTAAAAATCTATTTTTTCAAGAAAAAGCAGGTAAAAACGAAACTATTTTTCTGTATATGTTATGAAGACAAAACCTTGATTAAAATGTGGTTTTGAACTTAGATTTACCTTCATGCAAATTATTAATGTGAAGAATTTACTTGTAGACCACCTAATTAATCCAGTTGGGAGGCAAAAGATAACACAGAAAATACAGAAATAGTAGTTCAGGGAATAAATGTGGAATTTACTACCTCTTCAGAAAAATAGGGTGCATTTTCTATGCCTTCAGTGTACTGACTTTAAGATTCAACAGAGAAAGCATATGCTAGAACTTACTCTGATCAAATGAAATACATATACAGAAATACACTTGGAAAAAAAAAAAATCCCTCTCTCTTATTCTCTTGGAAAGAAAAAATATTTTCTTTACTTTTTTAATCCAGCAAGAAACCTCAGCAACAGAATAGTGAGTAGCTGGGTTGTGAGAATGTGAGCAGCTGCTGTTATTATAACTAAAGGTCTGTCTACGGCTTGAGCCTGAGAGACCACATGTTCGGCTGTCCTCTCATCTTGCCATCCTCACCAATTAACTATTAACATGGAGGGCTGTACACATGCTCTCAGGGGCTCTTTAACAGGCTTCTTGGAGAGTGGAACAACTACACAGCAGGGCTCTGGGAACTGAGTAACGTGGGGTATAAGGAACCCTCAGCAGCTTTGCTCCTCCTAATGACAGTTTTCTCCATAGTTTAGTGCTTAAAGAAGGATACATGAAGTTTAACAATTTCAGAACAAATTTAATGCTCTCATTTGTTTAAGGCTGCTAAGCAAAGATTCTGGAAATATTTCTTTTTTATTATTTGGAATATTCTAGCACTTACTGTAAAACAATTCTGTTAAAATTATAAAATCAGTTATTTAAAAAATGAGATAGAATTTCAATCCTAACTCCACAGGAATTGATTTATATGGAATTTATAAACACAAAACCCAAATGAACTCCAGGTAAGTTTGCAACAAACAAAAAACTTCATCCTTCAGTTTGTTTCTTAGTGACGCTTCTGGACTTCTCTAAAATATGATCATACCTTTTATTGACATAATATATAAAAAAAAGTACAATGAAACTGATTGTATGTCCCAATTATGGACAGATAATTCCAACGTGTAAAAAGAAGGATGCTAGTTTTACATTCATAAATTCTATTCATTGCATTAAATTTTACTGTCCATCTTTTTGAAGGCAAACTGCCATCTAACATTTAAAAATAGCTAAGTAAGGAGATGGAGGTTTGCCCTGCAAAAGGAATATTCATACACTTTTGATTGCAATGGTAAAACTAGAAAATCAAGTTTGTTTGTTTATTTTCGAAGCAGTAAGTGCATCAGGTATCTAGATAAATAACATTTGCAGGTATTCAAACACCTTTGCAAAATGCAATACATAAGTGAGAGTCAGGTACTTACCTAAGATAGGATTTAATCTAACGATAACTCATCTACTATGAAAACATTTTGCATAATATGAGGTTTTATCTGTTATTTTTTTACTATAATAAAATCAAATTAGTATCTAAAATTATAGGTTCTCTGTTCATTGTGAATAATAATTTTGCTTTTGTAAGTTACATTTACCACTTGCAGTAAAAAAGACTAGCTACGTTTTTCCTTTTGCTGAAGAAGTTCATTTCCAGCAGGTACCTTTAAGTCTCCATATACTCTCAGGAAAGGTGTTGTTAGCAGCTTCTGATTTTGCAGTTGGGAAAATTACTCTGATACCATAACTGGTTTGCTCCTGGTCCCAATACAAGGGGATATTAGAATTAAAGAGTAAACCTGTATCTTTCAATTCCTGGCTTTAAAAGCAAGTTCACACATCATCATAATGAGCATGACAGATGAAGACAGTGGACTGAAATGTCTTGTATTGAAACTCTAAACAGAGTTCTGAAGGCAGTGGAAAAGTGCGTAGGGATGTTGTTAAAAAAAAAAAGAAAAAAAAAGATTACTTTTCTTTTTTACAGTTTCTGAAATTTTGATAGATTTTCAAAAAAGACTAAGATGCACACAAGGCATAACTGTATCTAAGATGGTTTTATGCTTAGGTCTTTGTGGATTTTGCAGCACAACTGTCCCACAAAAGTACAGAAACGCTACAGTGAAGTTATATTTTAACTTTGCCCTTTGAACAAAAAGAGCCTGCAAAATGTCCAAAATTGCATTTATTTTCTTACCATAAACTTCAAATTTTTGCTAACTGATGTGTCAGCTATGAAATATAGCAAAGACAGCATTCCTACCTGGATAAGGTGAGCGGGCACTGTGATGATGCAGGCTGACAAAGATTTTCTGAGGAGGCCACGGAGAACGTACAGAAATTTTGTAAGGCTATTAATATCTTCAGGAGTATCACTGCTACAAATGTCATCACCCCACAACATGGAACCCAGACTCTGAATTCCTATCCGCAAAATATTCTTTTGTTTTTTCTATTGAAAAAAAAAGCCAGTTGTTATTTTTTAAACATTAAGAGGAAAATGTCATGTAATGTATTTAAAAAACACAATGTATAGAATTCATATCCATAATAATTACATAGTTTACGTCATCATAGCTTAATCTCAGACGATCTTACAAAAATTACAAATGGAATGGCATTTTTTTCACTGACTAGATATCATGCTATGTCAGATAAGCAAGTACAAGTGTAAGATACAGCATGGAAATACCGAAAACTACTCATTTGCATTTTTTAACCATCTAAATGTAAGTATATTCTGACACAAGATCCAATAATACTATGAATTTTCGTGTCCTTTCTCTCCTCCATCACTGCCTTAAAAAACATGCAAAAGAATCTTTTCTTCCAGCTCTAAACTGGTATGCTGGAAGGGCCTGAGTAATCAAACACAACTTTTCTCTCCGTTTTCAACTTTCCGCTGTGTTACTTTCATAACCTGACTATTCTGTTTGCTTTAGTTTCACTTTTTCTGCTACTTCTAAATGAACAAGGTCGGTGGCCTACCTCACCAACACACGGCCCTTTCATGATTTTAGAAGTCACTGTAAGTATCATCTACATTCCTGTCAACTCCTTCCAACTAATGAAGGAAGGTTTACCCACAGCTATGGAGAAACAGAGTCTGATGGGGACATCAGCAGATTGTCTCTTTAGGAATACACCTTTCTGAAAGTCTTTGACATGAGTGTTTCTGGATCTGCTTTAGTTAGCTACTGGGTACTAGAATCTAAGCTGTTTTGACATGTAAAATCCTAAACAGTCTCATGTGTTACCTATCTAAAGACTGTTTGCTGCCCTGCAGTACGCTGGCAGAAGAGCATCCAACAGAGGCAGCGGTTAAGATAAAGCCCCTTTTCTGAAGGGGCAGATTACGAAGCCAGAGTTGTAATTTGTCTATGCAAAGTAAAATGTCATCCCTCATGATGACAAATCTCATTTCTGCTTATTTTATGTGACCTTTCCTGGTGATCTTTGAGAAGGATTTTAGGTATATTTGTTATCAATAGCTGAGAAAGAGAGACAATAAGCACCCTGTTGAAAGACTTCCTGTACAAGGTGATCAAAGATACATTTCTAGAGTTCAGGGTTCATACTTAAAGGCCAGTTTTTTGTTTGTTTTTTTTTTTTTTGTTTATATATATATATATATATATATAAAAAAAAATACTAGTGTAGATAAATAAAAGCTTCCAGGTACTTTCCATTACAGCAAAGTGCTTTGATAAACTGTAGATATTCATTTCCACCAGCTGGAATGAACAGTAATTATCAAGCACAAAACATTGCACAGCTGCTCTGGAAATCCAGAGGAAAGGTTTTCACAAGACAAGAGGCTACTCTTATAAATACTTCCTTCTCCATATTGGGTAGACAGAGCCTGAGTTGTGAAACACAGTTAGTACCACATGGCTCTGCATTTAGCCAACTCTCATGGCTTACACAGTGAGCTGATCTGCCAATTTGCTTACAATCTTTGTAAAAGCGATGTATGTTTTAACTCTGGCGGATCCTTTAGTCTCGGGCTTTGCAGGCTTTTAGGCTTTACTTTAAGTAACTAAAGTTAACTTTTTACACTACTGTACGAAGATCAGGATAATAGTACAGGATAATACGACACAATCTGACTTCTCTGTATGATATTTGTTAGGCTCGGATGTTCAGAGTTTTAAAAAGAATAGGAATAATAGACGCCAGTCTAATATTCTTTAGTGACTTCTAATCAGAGCAGATTCACACATTTCTTGATGTGTGTTTAAGCAACAGTACAAAATCAGGCATTTAAGAAAACTATCCAGATATAATGGATATTGACCATGCAGAGAAAGCGTTCTGGTATTTCAAAATTTCAGAGCAAACTTACATAAAAATTACAGCAGCTTTTTTAATGATAAAAATATTTTTTTCTTATGAAGAACATCCATAAGAACAACATACTAACAGAGAAAAAACTGTATTAGAATATCAGTTCTCTTATTGGATAAAGGATGACAGATGCTTGTTTCACAATATTAAATCATAAGAGTTGTAAAAAACAAAGCTATTCAAACACCAGATAATATCAGATGTATTTATTTTGACTAGTAACAGAATTTCTACTAGTATAATTCTGTCAGGCCCACAAGGCCCTGACAAACGGCTTATTCCATAACTGAAATATAAGAAAAAGCATAAGCCTAATATTCTATAGCAACAAGCCTGCAGTAAAGAGTAGGATAACATTTTTTTAGATATACCACTAGATCTTTTATACTCTCATTAGTTTGGATTTTTTTTTCTACCTTTTTCATGTAATTTTTGTACCAATGTTTGCTTTGGCAGCAAGAATTCTGATTATGAAGAATTAAAAAGCCCAACTCCAAGCAAACAAAAAAACAATGCCCCCCAACTTTATTACCCTGAAAGTCACTCAATTTGAGCTCCAAAGTATACAAAGAAATGTTAAGGAAATATAGTTGCCTATGAAAGTTCTGTTGTCAAACATGAAAAACCCAAAATATCCTGAAACAAACAAGTGCTATTCTGTATGACCTAAAACCATGATTAATTTATACAGGATTCATACTTAATGATCAGCAGCGAAGAGTTACTAGGAGGTTTTCGAAAGGATGTAAAACTGATGCTCATATTTCTAGGTTATATGTCATTCACACCCTGAATTTCCAAACAGATCTTGGCAAAGATGTTCCAGTCAGTGTGAACAAACAGGTAATAGCTTTGGTTAACTTCAACCCAACTCTTCTGTAGCCTAATACCTCAAACAGGAATTATTGTCCTAAGGCCCACAAAGTCATGCAGGACAGTCAAGAAATATTAATCTATGATGGCCAACAGCAGATGGTCCTATAAAACTAATGTTAGCTAATCATACGTCCTAGAAATGCCTGACCATTTTATCAGAGGTCTACTAAACCTGTAACGGTAGTTTTCACTAATTTTCCTAATTGTGTCAAACCTCTGTCAGTGGGGTGAGTCACATTCTGCCCACTATTCTCCAGCCCCCTCTTCAAATACTGGTAAAAAGGAGTAGTAAGTCGAAGTATCATTGGCATATTGATGTGAAAGTAGACAAAAATATCTGAAAGTTTTACCAGTCAGGTTAAACTTTTCCTTTGAATCCAGATCCAACAAGCAACACATTTCTAGACCTCCATAGTATAAAGATTTTGGAAGGATTATACTTCACAGCACAAAAAATGAAGCATTAATGGCATCAGCTTCCGTCATTCACAGACAGTGATTAATGGATCCACTTAAAGCCAGTAAGTAAATGTCTTGAAAGTTCAGTACCTCCCTGCTACATTTTGGCCCTTGCAGTTTTCTCCAAACTTCATGAAAGCCACTGCCAACAGGACCCACCCAAAGGGGAGAGGATTATTTGGGGGGGAAGAGCATACATGTACAAAGTTCTCAGAAGATTGTATTATTATTATATACAGGAAAGGACACAGGTCCAGAAGAATACGGGCTGGTCCTTACTCTACAATCTTAATATCTGGCTACTTATAAAGTACTTCTGAAGGCTCAGTAAATAGAAGGGGATATGGAGTAGCAGAGAGGTGAATTTCTCATAGATTTGGAAGATAAAAAGATCCAAGGCATGTTCTGGGCCATAACTACAGTCAACTCTGGACATATTTTCAAGAAGTCTGTATTATATACTGCTTCTAAATGTACAAAATATGAGTGTACAAAGAAAGATGATGCATGAGGAAAAGAGGAATCTTAAAAGAAAGCAACAGAAACTGCTCCAGTAAGTCATACCCGTTATCTCCCTTGAAACAGAAACTAGGCAAGCGCTAATGGCTTTCTAGATGGATAAACTGGCCTGAAAAAGGACTCTTTCTAACTTTTAAAGCTTCACCTCAGAAACCTATATACGTCATTTAGCAAACATATACTTTTAAATTCATCTGAGTTAAAGTTCTGGTTTTGCTCTATTGACAATAGTAAGACATTTTGAAACAATGAACAACAAGTACAGAAAATAACTATCCATGATGTTTAATTTTTCCCAGCTTGCAAGCAGAAAACCCAAAAATAGTGACTCTGACCAACCTTCATTTTCTTTTACATGTAAAAAAAGAATCCAGGAATATACAAAGAAAAATAAGAAACACCAGCCTAATCTCTTCAGTAGGAGGTTGTTTGCTGGCTGAAGGTTGGCAGGGTGTTTGTTTCACTCAGCACTGCTCTTTGCAGCCGGCAAGCTCTCGGGCTTCCACAGGACCTGTCACCGTGCGGGAGGAGCATCTCTACACACGGTGCTGTACGGTAGGATGACATGCCTGTTGCCATGGCTACCACAGCAAGTGGGGAGAAGTGCCTGTCAGGGACCAATTTACTCCTCCAGACTGGCACTGCCACCAAAGGGAAGGCAAGCTCTCCCACAAATCTCAGCAGAGACTAAACACTGAGCACAGATAACCTAAATTTACACACAAGTGTTCTGTGCAGGTAGTGTTTCTAAAACATACTGTTAGACATGAAAACATCCATTCCAACATTATCTTCCCCACAAAAATGATTTCTAAGGTATTCAACTGATAACAGTACACAGTTTTGTATTATATTCTTTGAGGGTCTCCAGCATCTATACTAATTAACTTCTACTGTAGTAAGATTTCTATTGTACAACAATAAAGATAATTACCTATCAATTAAGCATCAATATATATAATTTATTACTTTATTTCCATGAACTCCGAAGGACTCACATATTACTGAATATGACAAAGAATAATAGATAGGACACTGCTCAAATTAGAAAAGGGCTTTCAGCCTATGTTGTTACGCTTAAAATGTTTTTGATTACCCACAGTATGATTTATGGAGAGTACAGAGATCTTCAGAAGTCTGGTAAGCTGTTTTGATTTGTAAGCTGAAATAGCATTCTTATTTCTTTACTTGTGTTTCAATGCTTGCTACATAAAGATGCACACCATTTAATTCATAAAAAAATTCTCTCCACTCCAGTTAAAACGTTGAAAAAATCTGAAAGTTTAAGATTAAACGTTCAATCTCAAGAGTCTTGAACACCTTATTGCTAAAGCAATAGTTTGAAAAAACAATACTGTAGGGGAAAATGTGTTTTGCTTAATTACATTATATTTGGCAATCCATTTATTAGCTAATTGCACAGAATATGCATTCTACTAATGTTGGACTACAGTCCTTTTTTGCATGGTCTGCATATCTGTAACAGGTAAAAACTCCAAATGCACATTAAAATATGAACCACTCTCTCTATTTACTTTACTTGTTTACTTTAGCAACGCTTAGAAACAGCTTGTTCCTTGTTACTTTGTCCAAGACCTTCTTGTGCCACCCTTGAAAATTCAAAAGACAACATTAGTTACAGGATTATAGAAAAGTATGAGCATCTTCAGTACCTGGGGATCAGAGCCATCAAACCCTTCCTGGTAAATGATCCTCTGAATGGACTGCAGCAGCCTTGCGTAAGCACTGTTCATATTACTGTTGGTAAGAAGAAATAGTTTAGTAATACATTTTAATACTCTTCTATATGTCTCTAACAGCTGTATTAAAACTAAATATAAGCAAATGCAGCTTTAAGTCTGAAAGTGTCATATAGAAAAAAGTGTCATAGAAGAAAAAACCCAAACCTCTTTGAATAAAGTTGACATTATAAGCAGTTGTGACTGCTTCATGTTAACTAGTTCAGTGCTCAGACATTTAGTGAAAGCTAAAATCTCTAGGGATTAAGATAACTAAATTATGGCA
The DNA here is from genome assembly GCF_000699105.1 of Pygoscelis adeliae. Taxonomy (NCBI): domain Eukaryota; kingdom Metazoa; phylum Chordata; class Aves; order Sphenisciformes; family Spheniscidae; genus Pygoscelis; species Pygoscelis adeliae. The sequence goes on from NW_008824186.1 coordinate 2,953,227, forward strand.
GGCTCACATACATCTAGAAGATTAATGATTTAATGTATCAACTTAAGGTTGAAACCATTACAGCACAGTACTAATCTTCTATAACTGACAAAGATCTACGCAATTGTTATTCCAAGTATACCTAATCAATGCTCTGATGAACAGAGTTGACTATTACTGAAAACTTTCATGCATACAACTGCTACAACAATCAAAACCAACAAAAATGAGAGAGACAACATTTTCACAATTAAAAAGTTCATGTGGTTAATTTGTTTTATTTTTTGTTAGTATTTTTTTCAGATAATACCGCACCAGAGCATAACATACATTCTGCTACGCTATGATTCCATTTTGTATCCATACAGTACAGGTGTTATTAACACTTTATTTGTGTGACAGCAGAATTGTAAGGTAGAATTTATTTTATGTATTACTTAGAAAATATAACATAAAATTAACAAAAAAAAGCAAACTGGTAGCTACAAATGGATTTAAGCAGACTTAAAACCAAATGCAAGTTCAGCAAATCATCTCATCAAAGTCTTAGAAGGTCCAGTTCCTGCACATCCAAAGCACTTCTTCAGTGCCATCCCAGCCATGCTCTCCAGTCCACAGGCTAACACGTACAAAGCACAGAAAGTCCTAATCTTTACTTTTAAAATAGCAATCCAGTTATTCACTTTTAAAAGAGACATACTGTTTTCTTAAATCCCATAGAGCATACAGATTGTGTGTCTGCACTTGATGTAGGTTCCTCACTGCAGCTGAGAGTTTAAGCCCTTCTATCATTTCTAGCTTCGGCATTTCCTTCTAGTCTCACTAATTATCATCAAGGGTTGTGGATTCAAACCTTCTTGTGTACTTCTTGGGAAATATGACAGGTTATTTTGAAAATTTTGCCTCTAAAAATATTCTTACTTGCTCCAATCATTTTATATGTCTGGTCTGATAACAGTCCAGGTTGGAAGGGACCTCAAAAGATCACCTGGTCCAACATTAATGAAACTATTCCCATTACTTTAGTAGGAGCCAAAAATGTTATCCAAATATATTTTACTAATGAATACCTAAATAAACCCAAATAAACTTGCTTTCGTACTTTTGCACAGGAGAGAAGACAACTTTTCTGAGAAGCACTTCAGAGTTGCAAACACTTGTCTTTTCCACCATTGCTTTAACTCAGAATTCTACATTTCCTTCAAGAAAACAGTATCAACCCAAACCCACCCCCCCAATGATATATTTAAGTTATAAACATCTACAATCAAAAAAGTCATATAGTGATAATAATTTCAAGTTTTGAAATACTCAATGTCAGAAAACATTAGAGATGACCCTTCTCAGGGTTTCCAAATTAAACTCCGTTTGTTTGTTTTCAGATTTAGTACCCTAGAAGGCTACTGGTTAAACTGATGTATCTTAATTATTTAATACTCTCTATGAAATTCACAGCTGAAAATAACCAGCAATATATAATCTCAACATGACATTTAACGTGTAAAGTCTGCCTTGCTATACAAAAAAGAGCATCTCAAACAGAAAAGAAAGAGTAAATTTTTGCTTATGAAGTCAATTACTTTCCTAGCGTTTCGTTGCAAAAGGAATGGCTGTTAAATGTTATACCTATACTGTCTTGCAGGTGTCAGTTTACAGGGGGAAGAGGGCTTTAGCCTCCATGCTAGCCAAAATATCTTGTCTCTCCATGTCTTCACATTATCGCAAAACACAGAATCCTTGCTGCTTACGCAGCGCTGCGACTTCTTCCCAGTTTTGCCAGAGCTGGAGAGAATCTGCAGCACTTCACAATAACCAGAAGCATTCGTGTATCCTTTTGGATATTCCTTTATCCTTTTGGAAAAGATAGAAACTGCTGCTCAGCAACATTAGGAAGGAGTTTGCAACTATCTTGTAGCCACAGCCAGGAACACAGTATGTGTAATACGAAAAGAAGACTGTAGTCTTTGTCACCACAAACTAGCATTTTCAAGTTTGTGTATCTACCACTTATTTTGCTTATGAGTATTACCATGCTATCTATAGGGATGCCAGAGAATATACTGCAATCACAATACTTGCCAATTCCTGATTTGTTACTAACTTGCTTTTAAAAGTTAGTGGATAAAAGAATAAAATACCTAAAGCATTAGCAGAAGTAAAGGGTCCCAAAATTAAAACAAACAAATAAAAGAGATCTTCAACTAATCCATCAGAAAAAGATCTGTAGCAAAGAAAGACTTAAAGAAAATAATGTAACGCATACAGATTTTTTTAAAATGTAAAAATAGGTGCTCTTCTACCTCTTGCATATTAATGGTTTACTTGAACTTGAACCATGCTATGTAAGTAAGGACATGAAAAATATTGTGGAAATACTATTTATAAAAACAAGTTGCATTACCCTTCTGGCAATGTTTGTCATAATATTTAAGGAAGGAAATAAGGTATTTCTTATTTTCTAATTTCTAGTCTTTTTTTGGCTTTGTTACTAAACACCATTTAATTCTGATAATGGGTTTAAACAATTCCTTCTTTACTCTTTTTATTGTTTAGCAATTTAGTAATGGATAAAGCAGGAGCTGGCAAGAAGGTATCCCGGTTACAGCAGAGCCTCTGACTTCTCTGTTGATAGTTTCTAAGCAGTTAACAAAGGTTAGGTTATCAAGGGTATGACAAATAGCCTTATTATGTATAAGGAGACCCCATTAGGCAAGACAGTTAAGCCTGTTTTATCTAAATTTATCGGTAAATCTAGACTCTAGATAAATTTATTCTTTTTCAAAAGCACATACATTCTTAAGGTAAAACTTATGAGTCTTATTTAAAAACTACAGCTTAATTATTTTAGTTCCCTTGATTGTCAAACTTTCTCTTTCAGTAATTGCAACTGAACAATGAGGATAGAAGTAGAGGGGTAGAAAGTAAGCCTTTTCTGCAATGCACAGAGTTATCACAGAGGATATTTCTGCCTTCCTGTTAAGTACCAGCTTTAGCAATGCATTGAAAAGGACACCGGAATATCCTAGCAACAACAACTGGAAAACAGTTGCTGTCAGCCGCACAACCCTGTTAACCTGGTCCTAGCATTAGGGACAGGACATAACTGCCCTTTCCTAACATAAAAAGTAACGAGATAAGAAAGAGAAGGTTTATGCCTTCTTTTGGCACCAAACACCCAGTCCCATTTACTACTTCCTTTAGGAGAACAGACTTCCCAATCTGTTTTCAATTAATGTTTATCATGGGGCAATGGACTTCTACCCATCTTGAGTGATTATCCAACAGGGGACCCTGTAACCTAATTTAGCCATCAGGTACCAGAACTACAGAAAGGAGTGCAAACACAGCACTTCTCATCTCCCTCCGCCAAAAAGCAGATACACATACGTGCAAAAACACAGCAAAGAAAGATTGATCCAAACTTCAAGGTGAACAAATGATGTATATAACCTCCAAATCTGATCTTTAATTGCAAAGTAAAAGGTCAGTCAATAACTTAGTTCTGTCTAATCAGTCAATCTCCTTTCTTTGCAAGTCTAAATAAGCCAAGTGCTTGTGTGGATAGGAAGAGAGGGACATATGTATAGATACACATAATTTCTAAAAAGGGCCAAGAGTTTCTGGCCCACATAAAGCCTCTATATCTCTGATCCTGCAAGGGAAGCACTGTAATTATCTTGCAATAGACATTAGCTACAATTACGGAGACAGTTCACTCATTGAAGAACAGTTCCATAAAATAGGTTTCTTAATGTGATGCTAGAGAATTAGAAGCACCAAGATGATTTGGTCCTTTTTACAAATACATGGTTCTTAAGCCACAAAACATTACGACAAAGGACCTTGCTTATTAAAAGATGCAGCACTGTTTTTCCAAGGATTGTAAAATATATGTTCACTATACTCACTGTTTCTGTCAGGAGAGTATAAGCTGTACAGGAAAATGTGGTACATTACTTTTCTTGTATATTTTCTGCTTTAGCTGCATAATCTGTTCTTTGTCGTTACATCCTTAAGTAGTGAAAGGAAAGGAGAGCAAAGGATTGTTCTTCTTGTTCCCCATCCCTTCCCAAAGAAAAGAAGGGTGGGGGAAGATAACTGTTGCAAATTTCAAGGAGGAAAAATGAAACCTAAGGCCTCCAGAGCTAGTCACCCTCTAACTGAAAAAGAAAGGGAAAAGTAAGGCAGGTCAACAAGGTGAATTCTAGGTGCATCTAACAAGTTACAGATTAAGTACATTCTTTGAGGAACATGATTACATAAAAAAGTAGAAGGTCTCTATCAGGAAAACATTAATTAAAAAAAAAAAAACCAAACCCAAAAAGGACAACACTTAGGGAACACCTTGCTCACAACAGTATATACGATAATTTAATCAAAAAAAGTGCAATAAAAAAATATACTGAGCTTTTAAAATCTTTCTTTACAATTGCAGAACATATAGGTTATGACCTCAATGTAGAATGTGTATGTTGGGTTAGGTACACTTTCCACGATGACTACTTAATTTAAGGTGCCTCTTCAACAGCTGTAGTTACAGGACTACAACAATTTATTTCAGCCTGAACTTAAACCATGCCGTGCTCTGCTACGTTACAAATATTTAGAATGAATAATGCTAGCTAAAATAATGTGGAAACATTTTGAGAAGAGAGAAAAGTTTTCCTTTTTTTTTCCCCCGCTAATTCCTAATTTTTTGCGACTTCTGATACTATAAAGAGTATCATCCACCAACAATACCATTTACTTAGGGAAAATTATATCCTTGGCAAAACTATCAGTTTCCACTTCCTCCTCAACCTTTGTATTAGTGACAAACGCAAAACATTCTTAGATGAAAAAAACCAAACCATGCTACTGATTTTGGTCTGTACTCCTACATGATTTAAGAGAAAATTTCATTCAGAAATGTCTTTACTGATACATATCTTGCAAAGTATACCCTTTAGAAAGTCATGAAACCTTTTGCAAACATTCCATAATACGTAGCCTATTAATGTAAATTATTTCAATAATGAACTATCCCCTTTCTTAAAAATTCCTTCTTATTTTTGAAGGATTTGTCAGCTTTCAGTGTTAACGCATTTTCTGTGAATCTTCTTTTGATAAATGAAATTGAAAAAAATATTTTAAAAGATTTTCTGAATTTCAAGTAATTTTTGTAACACTTTTTTTAGTTCCTTTCAGGCTATCAGCACTTTTTTTGAGGGACTGTCAGCCTAATAGATTACAGATTTTGCAATGCTATACAGGTAATTAGCATTATGCGACCAGGTGGTTTTTTGGCTATGCATCTAAGACCATAGTCTGAGAACCTTATGTTTAGGAAATTATATCCTCTAAGTGGAGACATGCTAACTAGCCATGTCCATGCTCCTAGTTCACTGTAACACAGAGTAAAAGAGGCTAGCTCAAGCTCTCACGTGGGACCTTCAGGCAACTAGATGAGGTCTAATACAAATTGTTGACTATTGGAAGGGTTAACTGTGACTATCATATTACTTTCTTTCAAATCATTGTCAAGTTAATCAAGAGAACAGAAACTTTTACTATTCTATGATATATTGAAGTTAGCTTTAGAAGCCAGAAGCATTGTATTGATTTTCCAAACAGTAATGCAAACAAAATAATATCCTTTCCCTCCCCCTTTTATAAACTTTCTTTAATGAAATCATCCTGACAAGATTGTGAGCTTGTTTTCGTTCCTTGAGAAAGGAATGCTTCCTTCAGAATTTCATCACAATGTTTGTAAAAAATACAGTACAAGCCTGCTGGGTTTCTGTAAAAGCATAAACATTTTGAGAACAGTGAAATAATTGGTAACGTTCATACTTAGTATTGGATTTAATACACTGTGACTAATGTGTATTAAAGAATCACAGAAGATAGGGATGAAAAGGACCTCAAGAGGTCAGGTAGACTATCTTCTTGCCCCAGGGCAAGATGAACTACATCTAAACCATCTGTGACAGATATTTACCAAACTTGTCCTTAGAAATTTTCAATGATGGTGATTCTACAATACTCCCAACCTGTGTCTGCAAGGCAACTTCTTCTCGTGCTAACCATTAGAAAAATATCTCATTATTTCCAGCCTGTATTTCTACTGCTACAGTTTACTGTAGCCCATTACTGCTTGTCCTACCTTCAGCAGACTATAATAGAGTTACTACCCTCCGTATGTCAGTTTTTAACAAGCTTCAAGACTCTGCTTAGATTTGTCTAAGAAGTTCCATTCTTCCGTCATGGGCCATACATCCCAGTTCTAGATGTATACCCGTCTTCCCAGCCTTCTCTAACTGATCCAGAGTTTTCTCAACGGATGCTATCAAAAACGGGACAGCCTTGTTGTGGCTGAGCAGAACGGAAGCACTTTGCATGTCTTTCACATTAAATTCCAGTTTATCACCTCCATGCTTTTTACATTATGCTTTTTGGTAGCATTAATCACACAACACTGCTAATATATTTTATGTTCAAGATACTTTATAACCCCAGATCATCTTCTAGAGACCTGCTACACTATTTTATTTGTTCAATTAATTATTCCTACTGGTATGATATTCGGCATGTCTTCACTGAATTCCATGTAGTTTATTCCAGATCACCGACCTAAATCTTCTTGAATTCTAATTCTATTATCTAATCTGCACGTAATTATTCCTTCCACTTTTTTCCAAATTTGACATTATGACTGCAATAAAGATGCCCATTGCTCAGGATAAGTATCAAGCCAAATTAGTACTAGATTACCAGACCCAACACTGGGATAAAGCCTGGTACTTCACTCAGGTTCAACTGTGACTCAATGACAGCTTATTTAGAAGATAAGGATTTAACAATCAACGTGACAAAAAGAAAACTGTCAAACCAGTCTATGTTCCTCCTTTGACATGATAACAGACTTTATCAATGGAGAATATCTCCTGTTTTATTTTAGAGCCTTTTGACTCTATCCCAGTTGAATACCCATAAGCAAAAAAAAGGAAACATATACTGGGTGAAACTACCCTAGAAGCTTAAAAACAGATGATATTTTTTCTGGTATTTTTTTGAGCACTGATGTTATCCCACAGATGTCTTCACCTTCTCCTCTCCTTAAAGACAGGTATTGCTTTGGCCTTTTTGACTTTGTGGAACTTTGACAATTCTTTATGTTTTGCCGATGAACTTCATTAGGTCCCAGCTTTAAAACATTTATATATTTTCGAACCTGGTCATTTCTTATGTAAATTGGGTAGTCCAATTTGCTGATGTTAACTGTGCTAGGTGCATATCGATTTGGGGATCAGGGTAATGGGAGAAGCAGCTTTTCTCCACTTCCATCATTTTTTTAAGAACTCCAGTCATACAACACTGATGAACAGAAGTTGAAATTCTAGTTCAGTTTATTTTTTAAATGTGTGTCAAAATTGAATGACTGTAATTATGGGAAGCTTAAATCTTCCACTTCTCTATGGAGAAATAAGCTTTATTTCAGGGGCTATAAGTCTGAAAAATTCTTCCCATCTTGTCTTAACCTTGACCTAGTGCAACCTTTTTAATACAGGGAATCCAAGACCAGTGGTTTGTTGTCAGGAAAGACAATAATCAAAGTTAGAAGACAAATGATCTACTGTAAATGGAGAGATGTACACATCTCTTCACAGTTCCCACAGATTTCTGACTGAGAGTTCACTATTCCCCATGTGTTCTTTATTCCTCCCTGTCTCTTATCACATTGCATTGTGGTCTACAAAAACCATGTTTAGAATGGTGGTTGTCTGTTACCTTGGTACCTGCCTTTACTCCCCACAATACAATTCTTTCATTTCCTCAGAAGAGGCTTCTTGAAGGAGACCCATGTTGTGGGTGCAGGGAGAAGAAAAGGAGATAAGCCTTCCAAAATCCATCTTTATTTGATCATGTTTCTCACGTCATCACTCTCTGCTCTACCAATTTGCCAAGCAAATTAACTAAATCTAATCTTTCCATTAGATTAAAACTAAAAATAAGAATAGAATTCATATGGCAAGAATGATAAACTTTTATCAGGATAGCACACAAGGAAAATATCAGTCAAGCAAGGCTTATAAAATCAAATGCGTAAAAGTTAAAGTCCATTTCCTATATTATACATGAGTTAATTTGATTTTAATGTGAAATGTACAAATACTTGACAGCCATATAGTTAGTGGAATTAAGCCCAGAGTCATGAGACATTCTAGTTAGCTAGAGAAAAGACAGAAAGGGAGTTAAATTGCTCAATAACAATATAAGCACTTGCAACCTATCAGTCAGATACTCTTGTATCTATTCTCTACAGCCCTGCTACTAAAAAAAGTAATAATTATACATAATATATAAATAAAGTTGGTTCAAATATTTACTATAGAAATAATAAAATATAAGTTCTCTGCTTTCTCCTGAAAGTGTTTTTTTTTTTGTCTTTTTTTTTTTACAACATCGCAAGAATTTACTTTACAAACCAATGACATTTCATCACGTAACACAGAAACAAATTACAAAGAGACTTGGCTTTTGCTTTTCTACAGCTCTAAGAAAGGTGCTTCATACTGCGCTTCTTTCATAAATCTCAGTTTTTATATTTGAGTGTACTGTAATGAAAATCACAATAAAGTGTACCATACTACTACTTGCAGGAGCTGGCCCTATACACTGGGATCTATAAAACTAGGTATTATGTAAATTAAGTGACTGGACTGAACAAAGAGATTGCTAGCCCATATTTGATGTTTGACTTGACTTGAAATGTCTCCTAGAAAGATACAATGGACGTATGTGTTACAGGCTAATATGAGTCTTCACTACTGTCACTCATTTTCTCTTGGTCTTCCTTAATTCATTACTGATAGACATAAACTATAATAAGTTATTCATTCAGAGAAGAGTTTATGATTTTTGCTGGAATTAAGGGTGTTGTGTAAGACATAATTAGTGATTGTAATTCTATCCACAGTATTTTGTATTTTCCTTAGGTGAAGCTGTAGGATGTAAGAAGTAAAACTCACACAATAAACTAATCTGCTATAGCATTCTAAGCTATGTAGGTCAAGGATGGCCTGTTGTCTTCGCCCTAAAAACTATGGATATCTTCTTAAGACTGACAGCCACTTGACACACACATCTCCGAAAGCTGATGGGGCATGGTGCTCAGGGAGTAGTTCACAGACAGATAGTAATGGTTTCCCCAGTCCCCACACTCAGCTGTCAGTAGGGCTGGACTGAACGTGCAGCTGTGTCCTAGGCTGTCCTAGTAATGTCTGCCTTAATTGTCCCTGCCAGCTTGCTTCCTCCCACAGCTAAGGAGTCAGTATACTGAGCTGCCTCTGTGCCACAGCAGCTTTGCTGCCAGTCATGGCATGTAGCACTGACATGAGAACCACAGCTGAACTGCTTGTGAGCCATGCGTGGCTACAAGATTTTTCACAGCAAGTGTAGATGCAAAAATATCCTTTACTACTAATATGCAGACAAAATTTCAACACACAACAGAAGCATGTGGTATTACAACTCACCATGTTTTCATTTTAGGCTGTAAAGACAATTCTTCATGAAGGTAAAAACTGTGCCATTTTACAGACTGAAACAGTTCTGGAGACATTGTTTTAGAAACATCATAATAATGGCCAAACTTTGTGGATGTTGTTGGGCTGGCCTGTGGAAACAACAATACTGATTACAATAATCTGTTAAATTATTATCTGTCAAAAGAAAATAATTGACTAGCAATACACTTGAAAGAGACCTCTGGTTTTTTTCCCATTCAGCTTAAGTATAAGCTTCAAGTAGAACAACATTATAATATTTACTACTAAGTTTTGGTTCCCCTGTTGACATTCTATAATGTGAATTTTTCACACAGAATTCAACCCTTACTGTTCCAAACTGCAACACCAAAGTGCAGTCAGATACTTAAAAGAATGTATTTTTGCGCGTTCTAGACATATGATCGCAAATTTCAAAAAGCCAGATATATGAAATGTGCAGACCGTGACGTGTTCCACCTACCTGATTTTTCAGTGTCTGGGAATTATATGGCACTACAGAAACATTTTCAGTTGACTTTGAAAATGTTTCACTTTGTTTATTTATGATCAGTAAAATACCATTGCATCTTCATATATCTGATTTTAATAGAGAATTGTAAAAAAGAGGAAATAGTTAAAAACTACTTCTAATTTCTTGAATTTTGAATAAATAGCAGATTGAGCATCACACAGACATTACACATAATAACCATGGTTTACTATAATGAAGATACTTTTCTATCAGCTTTCAATTTTAGGTATATAAAACACCATAAAATCCCCAAATTTAATATACACCATAGCAGGAATTACACATTTTGAGTATGTTTTGCTAGTAAATAAACAGAGGAAATGAATGCATAGTTTTGTTCCACATTAATGGAGTTCAGCGTGCAACTTGCAACATTATTTAAATTACACATGTAATGTTAAAAAACCCCTACATTGTTACAATATGCAGTAACTACATACTACAGTATGTAGTAGCTATCTGCTACAGGAATTGAACAGTTTTTGCTCTTCATGTAACAATCCATTTTTTTCATCTTTTCTGCCCTTCCCATTAAAAAAATAAAAGCCATCCTGGAAAGAACAGTCAAGCAGAGTAAACCTCAGAGGCAAGTTAGTTTGTTCCAGGGAAGGAAAACACTTGGCACAAATGTAAACCACTATAAAGTATTTTTTAACGTACACACTGTAAAGGAGTAACAGATTACCAAAGCAATATTAAAACTGATCTTTAGGTTATAGCACAAACATCACTGTACTTCTGATCAGATTATCTTTCATCAACTGCTCTAACTCTTTTGAGGAAAAAGAAAGGTAATTTAGAATAACCAAACAAGTTTCGTAATACAAGTATCAATCAAAACCACAGTATTTCTAATGGGTAAGATGCCTGGACCGAGAAAGGTGCTGGATCCTAGACTTTTAACAGCAGCTTTGCAGGTTAAAAGAAAGATCACACGTTAGTTTATTTTGAGGACAATTACCCTAAGCCTGGACTGCATCTGAAGTGTGCATTGTACAATGCAGGAATGTGCAAAAATATTTTTAAGTCATCTCCAACTTGCTGCTAAACTGAATCACCCATAAGAGCCAAGAGTCACCTCACAAATTAAATGATAAAGTATTAAAATAAAATGAAGTATCTCAACGGTTGTGAAAGAAAACAGGTGAGACAAAAGGTAAGAGCTGAAAGTAAGAGAGATGTTGAAGACATATTCACACTGCAGAACAGAATGCCTTTAAAGGTCATTCTGAAGTGAAGTTTGGATTGGTAGGTAAAATGAAATGCTATTTTGTTTGTACTTAAAAGCATGGAATTACTGTTGAAAAGTGACCAGAAATACCCCCAATAATTTCAAAAGTTTCTCACTAGGTTCTGTAACAACTTAGAACATTCTACAAAAGGACTTTTCTTTTAAGCAGGCCAACATATACATTTTATCTGCTACCTGAAAGTTGAGCAGGGTTTTGTGTGTATGCAATGAAAATTCTTTGGAACACCTTCTGCTCAAATTTCAACATCTGCTATTCTTGCTATATACAGAAATGACAATAGGAATACTGAATTATTACAATAATGGGATCCCCAAAATGTTTTGTGTGTTGAGCAACAAATTTTTTAGTTCCAACTCCAATTATTACAGAAAGCTTGTGGTTTTCATAAATCTTGGTCTTGCTAATAAAATAAGTACTATAACAGTAAAAAGAAAGAATACAGACATGCCAGACATGGCCATATATTTATAGTTAGCTTTCTGAAATCAATCATGCTATGTATTTCCATAATTTTATTTCATGCTTCATCTTACTAAAAATATATTAAACTGTTAAGATTAATTAGAATAATTTGATTTAGAGTAAATGTTTTGAAATTATTTGATTAATGGATGTTACGCCCGGTCAGTTATCAGATAATATAAATAGTAACAATAATACAGTATCTTTCCTACAAACCCAATAGAATAACCAAACTAAACCCAAACTTTTCATTAAAATAAATAATTAGGTTTTAATTTAAAAAACCCACAAAATTGCTCGTGTATATCTAGTCATAAGAGGCAGATCAGTTTTACTCAAAAACAGACAGAAAGTTCTCACGCGCTCTCTAAGTCAGTGTTCCAATTTATTTACCAGCACCTGATTTTTAAAGAAGGAAGTCCAACAAAACATAGCAATCTATCAAAATCTAAATATTTTTTAATGTAAAATGTAACTTTATTTAAAACAAGGATTCTGAAAGCAATTTAAACAGGGGCTGTTCTTTGGCCTATAATCTATTCTTTATCCGGATTACAGATCAGAATGTTTTTACTGCAATCTCTGCCAGAGCTCATCTTTTTATTGTGTACTTCCAAGCCCCCTTAATGTTTTAGAAAGGCCTTGACTAACTGAACTTTGATCTGATGTCTTCATTGAGAAAAGCTCCAGGTTGCCCATTTCAGATGCAAATCCTTACTGAGGCCCAATAGAGTTTAGTAAAGACAGCAAAAAAGAAGAAACAAGAAGTTTCCAGGATCCTCTTTGAGAATCCTGAGGCACATTGGTGTCCTTAATCCACCCTGCTGCATGGATTAAGGTAGGTGATAACCTCTCTTGATTCAAAAGAATAAGCACAGTGCCTACAAACTGGGTGGAGACTAGGATTTGGCTATAATAAAACACCATGCAATAAAAGCTCGGTCTATGTCAGAAGCCTATGAATAGGCCTCAATGTACTGCATTCCCAGGCTTAGCGGGGAAGCTTGCAAAAAGCCTACCTGAATCAAGTAAGCATGAATAATCTGCCTTAGCAGAATGGACCATGGAGAGTGCGAAGCAGAGACTTTCCATTCCTCTTAAGTTTGATCTGATAAATTTATTAGTGGATTGGAGGCTCAAGCCTGTTCTTTCCTGGATTCCTATTTTGCACAAGGAGAAATACACTAAACTGTCAGTGAGCAGAGCGTGCTTTTATGCTACCGTCTGCTGTTAATGTTTCTAATTGCAATACTAATGTGCTAGAAATCTCAGATTTAGGATGAATCAAGGCAGAAAATTGATTTCATGCTGTGACAGTTTATATATTGCCCCAAGAACATAAGCAGTTCATTCAAAAAAAAAAAAAAAGGAAAGAAAAAACCCATACTGTCTTTCCTTGCAAAATAGGCTATCCATATACTCAAAAGTTTAAATGAAATTAACCTCTGATACAGATGAAAGTAACAAACTGGCAAAGGAACATCAAGCACAACACCACCTGTTACTCTGACGGATTTCTTCTAAATCTTCTGTCTTTTTCTGATTGACAAGGTATATGCAATATGTAAAGAGAAACTGTGATAGTTATTAAGAGTACTAATATTAATACCATGCATAGGAACAAAAATGAGTTACCTAGCTAGACTATATGAGGTCTAATAAATGGGAAGGAAATATCTGAACTACTAATGAAAATCTCTTTTATTACTTAGAAATAAAAACCAAATTAGGCATCAAAAATACCACAAAAACAGCTTTTACTCAGCATTCTTACTTCAGTAAAGCCAGATATTGGATGGAAAAGTGTTCTGCTAACATGTTTAGAGTTCTAGTTAAAAACAAAGCTATTTTCTCTCTTTCATACTTGAAACTCTTTGACAGTAGTTTTTGAAAATGTACTAGTTTATTAGTTCAATCAGTTTGGAAAATACACCTTGAAATTTTATTCAACATTATTTTTTTCTGCCAAAAGAAAATTTAAAGATTAAGTCACAACCAAAGTTGTTAATTAAAGGATAGTACTAAGTGTATTAAACATCCAGGGTGCTGCAAGGCAACATCAGATTTTTCCTCAAAGGATTATATTCACCAATCAAATTAATTTAGCAGAGCACCAAAATTTTATGATAACTGCATTATAAAATATTGAAAAATATCAATTTCAAAACTATTTTTCACTAATTAGAATATCCTGAGGAATTTTAGGTATAGATAGCTTAAGAATTAGACTTTTCTTTGCAAGTTTTTTTTTAAATAAATTTAACATATACATAAAAAATATTGTACCTCAACTATGCAGAACAATCAGCATCCAATTCAGAAAGCGACAATGATAACAAGGGAGACACCCCACAGAAGATTGACCATTTTATTCTATCTTGCATAATCAAATTTAAATAATCGAGGACAAGCACATTACGTATTGTAGAGAAGTACTGTATTAGTGGAAGAAGTGATTACTTCTATGAAGTTATAAGAAATGAGTGCACACCAAACTGGACTATTTATGTTTTTCTATTTTGTTACAACATCAGAACACTATTTGTTAACAACATGAAATTGTTTCCATATCAATGTATGAGGAATCCTGCTAGATTTTAAAACAGACAAATTATTTTGGGGATGGTTCAGAGTGGCACAGCAAGCTCCACAATAATAAAATTGATGAGATTATATGATTACCCTGGAGACTGTTTGATTTGGCATGTCACCATATATAAGTCTTTTCTGACACAACTATATAGCCATGTCTGTGCAATTTCACAGAAAACCAAACATGCCAAGCCTTGTAAGATCATTTTGTCACATTCCAATTATGTTTTTTAAGAATACGACTGAACTTACTAGGCAGTTATGACTACATCTAAACCAGAATTTATAAATGTAGGCTAAAATGTATAGACAAAACAAGTTTTTTGTTCTGGATAGTCAAAAATGCTGTTAATTTTATTAAAGGTTGATTGTGCCACTGGATTAAATAAGAAAGTCACCAGCCACGGGAGATACATTATTCACAAAACATTAACAACTGTAAACTCTGAAAGACTGACCACTGGGCTTGTTTCTTATATTCTCCCTGCACAGTGATTAGTTTCTAGTGACAGTGAAGCTGATATAATCTCAAGTGCTTACTTTAGTTGTTATGCACATGGATAAGCAGGTCAACAGCTTGCTTCGACACAGTACTTTCACTACAAAGATCTAGTAAGTACTGTTGATTAAACCTACTTAAGTAATTTGTGTACAACTAAATTTGGGCAAAGTTTGTAAGTGACCAAATTATTCAAACTTTCATTAAAAGCTGTCTCAATTTAGTAATACTCATTGAAAAATCCCATGGAACTTTAAAGTTTTTTACTTTTAAATTATTATTGCATTAAGTTTAACAGTTTCTGCAAACTCTCAAATTGCCTTTCTCTCTGTATCTCTAGTAATCAAAAAATATAGTGGTGTATGATAATTTACCCTCAGGAGGCAATCTGTAACACTGTCCATTAGCAGTTCTGTTGTTTAGATTCTACTGAAAAGCATTTGCTCTGAAAATTCATTTTGACTGCAAGAGGAAAAAAGTATGAAATACTGATTACCTCCATTTTTGGTAAATTTTGGTAGCGCCAGGCTATTTTCATAGAATCCTGAAAATCTTCAGACTTAACAGCTGTTGCTTCTTCTCCCAATTCATTTCTGTAGGTATCATCAAGTAAAGGGGCTGGAAGTTCCTACAGGTGGAGAGAGAAAGAATGTCAGCTATCTACAGTAGAAATGGCAGTTCAGATTTTTATCCCCTCCAAAAAAAGTTGGCTAATACAGTTATCTTAATATAATGGACAGTTGTAAAATCTGTAACAGAACTTGATTGAAATAACTGTTCTGAAAGACTGGCTCCTACTAATACTTAGCATGAAAAAACCCAAGTAATTATTACGGGAAAAAAGGATTATACAAACATAAGAGAATGCAGAATGGAAATATCACATTGTATACTCTACTCTACACAAACACCACATCTTGAGCAGCATCCATATTCCTTTTTTTTTTAAAATCTTTCTTTAAAGGTTGATCTTCTAAACTATTCTATTTCTGACGATAGGTAAGTTCCCTGCATAGTGAATTTAAGCCTATTGTATAAGAAGATCACTTTTCTCTGTTAGCTTCTGTAAATCTTTCAAAAGTATTCAACAGACCACAATAGCCTACAGACACAATCTGAAAACAACCGTAACAGGATGGTTTGAATTTTCTCTTCTGCTAACCATTAGGCACAATATCTACTAATGACAGATACCTCACGAACACAAACAAGGGAGTAAAAGGAAGGGGCAAATATTTAATCTTGGATTTTTTATAAGTTTCTAAGGCAAACATTTCTGGCTTTAAAAAAGCATTGCACACAGGTGGATTTAATTGTTCTATGAGGACAGAACTGCAGCTTTGACTTAGACTTGGAACAATGTTTTATTACAAACTTTCTGCTTTCTACCTTTGTTGCATTGCTGAAAAAGTCAACAGCACTGGGTGGATATCAAGCACAGCATTCAGAATTTATGCACTGGGCTTCTACACCTACTAGAGGAATGAAGTGCAACCAAGTTTTCTGACCCAACTTTATCACCCATCTGTGTAAGCTGGAGGGCACAAGAACTCTTTATCTGCTTAAAATAGATCGAGACTAAGTTTTCATTAAGCAAAGACTCTTGAGAGAGAACTGAGATGTGGTGTCAAGGGTTAAAAATATTTAGAGCTAGCCAGTATCTGTTACAAGGTATTAGATGCAAAGACATAAAAAAACCCCAAATTTGAAAAGTTTAGATGAAGAAGAATCTTGATCGAAGTATGGGATACACATGAAACACTGAACATAGGCAGAGCTGATACTGACCATAAACATTTAAATGACATTCCTGGCTTCATGTAGGCAGAAATGGTATAAACAGACACATGTAGAAAGAAGAAAATGAAAGTTTAAATGAATCCATTTTGGGTTTAGTATTATGCTAATTCAGTATTAAAGAATACAGGAGAGAAAACCTGTCTATAGTTCAATGTGTAATCTTATGAACAACATGCATTATTTTTGTTTCTTTAGTGTAAATTAACAAAATATCTACAATTATTGACAAAATTGAGAACAAATGTTTCTAATTTCAGGACAGTTGTTTCTGTCTCTCTTTCAGTGGTTGGTCAGTACACCCTCCAAGATAAAAGGTAATGGAAGCTATGAAAACTTTTATATAGTTACTTCAATGAAGTTGCAGAAATAGAACAACTGTACCTATGTGTTTCAGCAGCTAAGCAGAAGATGCAAGCCACACCTATAAGCAAATAATTTTATGTTATTTACTTTCTTTTTGCAAATGAACTGCAAAA
This sequence comes from Pygoscelis adeliae, assembly GCF_000699105.1. Taxonomy (NCBI): domain Eukaryota; kingdom Metazoa; phylum Chordata; class Aves; order Sphenisciformes; family Spheniscidae; genus Pygoscelis; species Pygoscelis adeliae. The sequence goes on from NW_008824186.1 coordinate 2,970,350, forward strand.
GCCTGGTAAAGGCTTTTAATGAGAATGGTTATGTACAGAGTTAAATTTTCAGATTTCTTGTTTGAAAGATTCACTTGAATACAATAAACTCATATTACTATGGTTGTAAAAATTAAGCTTTATGAGTAGGAAGATTATAATTTTAAGTTAGTCTTTACAGCTTTCATTAAATTTACAGATTTATAACAGATGTTTCAGTAAGAAAAGAAATTTATTTTTGTCAAAGTTTTCTTATATCTACCCAGAAAGAAAGCAGGGAAACTTTCAAACGAAAGACAAAGAATTCTGACAGATAGGAGAAAATGAAAACAGAACGCTGTACTGAAAGGTTCTGAGAAAGTATAAATACACACATGAGCTGACAAGCACGCCAATGTATTTCACATGTATGCAGATACAAGTTATTTGCATTTACTTCTAAAAGTATTATATAAAGGATTTTTCTAAAAAATAAGATAGATATTCTGAATTTCTAATTTTATAACAGATATCCACAATAAAGAGTTAATTAAATCTTATTCTCCAATTAAGGTGCTATTTTAAAAACAAATTACTGAACAGTTAAACTATTATGCAGATTTAATTTCCTAATATAGTTATTCATAGATTTAAGCTGGTAAGGTAAAAAGGCTTCCTTTTTCAGTGAAGAGCTGCTGATACATGATCACCTCAAAATATTGCTCAATTATAGTAATTAAAAAAATAAATAAAATCAACCTTCATTTAAAAAGTGAGTTCTGTAAAGGAATCATTCCACAGGCCAAAACAACCTTTCCAGATCTCTCTTCCTTTCATTCATCAAAATCAGCTGGCTCCCATGTACTACCTGCAACTTTTTATAGCGGTGGGTAACCTCTGTTTTTCTGAAAATGAGTGCTAACCACAGTTTGGAAGAGATCATGAAATCCTGCCTAAGCATTTCATCAAACTCCCTGAGCTTGCCCCTGTTTCAGATCCCACCATTGATACAATAAGTTGCTACCTCATCCTTCTGTAGTATCAGTGAGCAGCTATCACATCATCCGCAAAGCCGAAATCCAGGAAATGGCGTATTTTACCATTCACCTTTACTGCTAGGAAATAGAAAAACAGCACCAATATTTTCTTAAAGCTATTTAATATTTTTCTCCTCTAGAATCACTGCAAATGCCTGTCACTTGTACTACTACTGTGTTGTGGTTTAACACGGCAGGCAGCTAAACGCTACACAGCCATTCACTGTTATTATATAATAACTGGCAAAGACAAATTTGAGACGGGGACATTTAGCTATATACATTTGCTTTTATATAATCACACATAATGTATGTTTTACACAGAGACTGTATTTTACACTAAAACAGAACAGAGGTTAAAACAATAAGGAGTGAGAGGTTCTCCAAGTATCACTGATAAAGTACAAGCTACTTCAATGCCCTCACGTAACACTGAAAAAAGTTCCTGCCTTGCAGTCAGACACAGAACAAAACTTTCTTACATGGCACTATATGGAAGGGAGACATTACAAATACTAGCTGTTGGCACCCAAGAAGCTCCATCCAAAACAATCGGAGACAGACACACTATCAGTGCAACACAGTTAAGCACCGTGGTATGCCTTAACTGCTGCTAAGAATGAAGCAGATTAAGATATAAAGGAAAAATGGTTTCACCTGAAGCTGATAAAGATGTTGGCTGCCAGAGATGAAAACCTATCTAAGTATCCATCTGAAATAGCCTTTTTTGCCAATATAGTTTACTTTTAGCTTCTGACATAATAAAGAGATTTTATTCTGACATAGTAAAAAACTTCTAACGTTATGATTGTTTAAGCATGACTAAATTCATACAAAGAACATGAGAAAACCTGTGACTCAGTACCATGGCAGTTAGTATAAGCATCAGCTTAGGTCTGTTTTATGCTGTCTTGTCCCTTGCTGCCCCCAGGAGCACTTGAAGAACTCCCTCATACCAAGAGCAACTCTTATTTCCTCAGTTGCTTTTCCAAAATGCATTTACCTAATAACTACCACGCTTAGCTGAAGAATATGTTTCTCAGATGTACCACGTTCTTGTCCCTGTGCAAGAAACATGTTCACATGATGCACCGAGATTTAAGACATTTCTGGGTCTACTAGGTCTCACAGCCATATAATTTTCTATCCCAACAAACACTGTACTCTAAAGCAAACATATCCTGAATCATATTCTTGCATGTGGTGGTTGTGAACTTTATGGTCTTTTAGTAGGCTTTGTACATAATTCAGCTGCAATCCAGAAAAGGTGGTCTGCTTTTGGAGCTGACTGGTATTTTGAAGACCAATTGCTTGAGCTCCACCTGGTATAGTAACTCGCTTAAACACATTCCAAGGTGATGTACTTAAGCACAAATAGGAAAAAACCCTCCTATCCTATTCATGGTCTGAGTACATCTGTAATTTGAACACATTTTAGATAAAGATTAATGAACAGAACTAATAAAGATTGTTTACCTCCACATTTACGTCCTAACTTTATCACTATTAACCCAGCTTCTGCTTACCCTTGTTTCTCTCCCATTTACACTAAACTGTATGAAAGAGAGGCAAAACATGCAGTTGCTGTTTGAAGGTATGTCTATGTTGACTAGAAGCCAACATGCATGCGTTCATTAGCCTGATAAAAGACTAAACAGAATACATAGGTGATCGCTAATGTTGTTTTTCCTTAGGATGTACTGATTCATATATCCCAGTCCATAATTTTCAGAAGTCTTTTAACTAGATCATTGTATAAGTACATTTGGAAAGGGAGAGAGCTTAAAATTGTTAGTAGGTTTAGGACTGGGGAGAATTACAGACACAGAACGCAGTTATAGAAACATTCTTTATGGGCAATATTGAAAATATTGAAATGATCCAGACATTTCTTTTTATATTCATATCCTCTTTTGATCTTCATGATAACTAGAACTGGAATAAAAGGCTTCCCCCTCTTCTGACACTGCAAATTAAATGCTATTCTTTTTTTCAAGGAAATAGCTCTTTTCAAACCTGACCATGCCCAAGTGAAACAGAGCACCTAAGTGAGAAAAAGCCTCCAGTTGTCATAACACAGGTATATTCTCAAAGATAAAGGCTGGCTGGTTGGATACATAATTCACAAATCTTCAGTGTCATGAAAGGTTTCATTATAGTCTGAGAATTACAAAGCATTCATCAGTTCTCAGATTGTTCTTAAAAATAGAAGAAAAAAATAAAAGAGTTATGGAAAGGATGAAGCAGACCAACAGCCAAACTAGCCACAGAACACGGGCTTCTTCTGGCACAGCTATACAAAAATTGAACTGAAAACTACACAGCAGAACACATACAGGGAGCAGTGGAGGGCACGGTTTCTACGGGTGACATTTAAAGATGGCTAAGCCTGGGCTTTTCCTCAAAATATCTGTGTGTGGGAGATTCAAGATCAGGGCTTTAGCAAAACTCCCTTTCTCCTAGATTCATTACAAATTGAGAAACAAAGACACTAGTTTCCAGCAGTCTTATTAAATCATTATTCGAGAACTGTACTTCTCTATTGTGTATAAAAAGCACCTAAATTCTGCTGAAATTATCAGAATTTAAAAAGTATTTGGAATTGTGAGCCTATTTAGGATTAAATAAATGTATATTTTTAGAATCAAAATCAGAATTTCAGAAGACTACAAGATTATTAAAATGTTTAAAAAAGTTACTTCCAAAATTTCATCCAGAATTTGGAAATAAAAGTGTTTGTTATTTAAATGAAAGACTGAGAAAAGGCGAGTTGATTTATCAGCCTGTAATATCTCTATTTAATGTATTTCTTCTTAAAAATATCTCAGCTCCCACATCATATAGCTTTGAAAAGCTTTGGCACTGACAATTTTGTGGCATAAGTATGTCAGCTCCTGAGAACTGTTACATTCTCCCAGGCTAAAAAAAGACAAATCTCTCATAAGGTATATAAAAAAAACAAAGCATGTAGCAGTGCATCAGTTAAAATAAAAAAAAGAAAATATCCAGCATTTCTTGGGGTCAACTAAAATACAAGTCTTTGCTATGCAGCATGAATACACAAAAAGGCAGACAAGTGCTAAAGTTATTAAGTGCGCTTTGGTTGGGGCATTCATCTGTGTCTAGAGTGAGATGTAGCACGAAGCGAAAAAGAGAGAGGGAAGTTTGTTGCTACGTTGTAAAATAAAAAATAAATTTGGAAAAAAAAAGGTTTTCTAAAGCACTAATACTAAATGACAATGCAATTAAAAGAGTTTTGCTTCTTACAGACTAAGTTTATGAAGGTTTTATTGCAAACATGAAATAATTTATTTCATTAATAAATCTTTTATTTTTGCAATAAAACGATGTACAACCCATAACTGCTAGCAATCCAGGTCCTTCTGTGTTTGCTGCCACATTACTTTGCTTGCCTTGTTTTGGCAGATGCACGAAGCAAAATCAGATTCTAACAGTTTGACCTCTCTCACTTCTTACGTTCTCTAGGGGATAATAAAATCCAAGATACAATCCCACAGCAGTTAATGAAGCTTAACCTCACACCCTCTTAATTACCAATGCATTACACCAACTATAGGCATCATACTCCTCTCTAAGCTATTTTACAATGCTAAAGAAGTACTACTGTGCTATTATTTAGCAACATAATCCAAGCTGTATGTGAAATCCCTCTTATATAAAAACCTTTGATCCTTATGGGTTTCAATAACTGTATAATTAATAGTACTTAAGAATTTAAAACATTATCTATTTATGTATCAATAAATATGTTGTTCACATGGTTTTATGCAACTATTTTGCAGTGCAGTATCATCACAGGTATGATTAAAGAAACATGAAATAAAAAAATATTAAAGGGAGTACGATTCACTGTTGTTCTCTAATTGCAACGATATTTAAATAGTTTAAACTCACATGAATTTAAGGCTCTTTTTCATTATGTTAATTTTTAGTATTTAAAGGACACCAGATGGTAAGTCAGGAAGGGTAAATATTTTCTTTTCAATAATGTATTATATAAATGTCAGTTTAAAGGATCCTACTCCCAAAAGGGGGGAGGATTCTGTTTTGATTGTAAACACTTGTGAAGACAAGGTCTATTGTTAAAGAACACAAATGACTGGATACAGAATTTTTCTCCTTTCAGTGGCCCTTGTACAACAATTTATATCCACCTCTAGGTAAGGCTGTTCTACGGAAATTTTTCTTTGACATTCAAAAAGACCAAATGATGTCAACCCAAGATAAATCAGAATTGTGTGAAGAGAAAAGGGGAGTAATATTCCTCTGTTTTATGAAATAAAAAAGGTTAATTGAAAGTACTCTAAGGGGTATTTTTTTTTTAACCCATGAGAATGTATTCTCTACTTCACATACACAGAAGTAAACCCTGCAGTCAAGTCATAGAACTCTTTGCTCTAACTTCCTTGCACTATGGCTCCATTTCACAACATTGAAACCCAGGAATGCATACGAGAAAATTAGATGATTTTTTTTTTTATTTCATCTTTTTCTGAATCAGTTCATGATGCTTAAGTAAGTAAAAGACAAATACAACAAAAAAGAGAACGACATACTAAAACAAGTAATGTGAAGAAACTAACTAAAAATGAGAGTGCCCTTGTCTAAAATTCTGTAAACTATGCTGCAGTGTATAACGCACTGGCCTAAACAGATTTAGTAATAACAATGTTATTCATGAACACCTTTAGAGATAAGCACTGTAAGCAACAGTTCACTAATTGAACATGTAAATTCTACGAAGTTACCAACTAGATTTGTAAAATAGTTATTTGTGAACACTGAAGCCTAAACATTTGGTTTTTTAAAGCTACTACTTTTATGGTACATTTAATCAGCTAAGTAAGATCTGTGCTTAAAACAAACATAATTTCATTCCTAAGATAATGAAAGAAAATATCCTAATAAACAGCCAAGGATTGGTAGATAGGAAACCTGAAATTTAAGCCAAACATTTATTTCCTCTGGTTCTGGAAAATCTTTTTATTAGATTGGTCTGAACTTTTGACAAAGACTAAGCTTTACACTTTAGAGAGTTCTCAGCGTGGGTACTGCTTAAAAGGATTTCATTCTTTTTAAACAGAAGTGATTATTTTTTTCCAGCATCCTCTTTCACACCCACACAACTTTTCTGTCAAGTATATAACACAATTTTGTAATGCAGAAAATTATATTACAATATAATTAAAATATTTGCATTTCAATACAGAAAAATGTAAAATAGCTATTCCATTTACCCAACATGCGAGCAAGAAAAGTAAATGGATGAACAAGAGCTATATAATAAAGAAATTAGATTTTTCAAAGGAACTTTCAAACTCTGAGACAGCTGCCAGGGTTAGCTTCAACCCTAGTCTTTGTGCCACAAGGCTATCTTTACTTCAGAAAGAGAGATAAAAGGTGGTAGGAAAGTTCACTAGTGCTGTAACTGTAACTGGATTTCTGTGTATTAAGTGATAACATTTAACAGCATGCAGCAGCTGAATCACTGTAACAAGCTCATGTATTTTGAAAATACCATTGGGAAAAAAAGGATAATAGGAATGTAGCCCTGCTTGCGTATATATTTTCACCTTTCAAGTTGTTATGCTTTTAATGTCTTTATGCAGCATCTAAAAATGACAGATGACAGAAAAAATACCTCTTGCATTCATACACAGCTTCTTTCACAACACCAGATAGCAAAGAGACAGGAAGGACTTAGAATAGCACTCTCTGAAAATGGAAGCTTGGAAAGCCCTGGTCACCAACCTGATCATTTCTTCCAGGTTTGCATTCTTCCTTTTGACAAAGCAATGCTTTAGAGTCATATCTATGAGGGAAAAATGTAAGCATCATGGTTGAATGTACTTTGCTGGAATAAAAAAGTCCATGCAGACAGCTACGCTTTCTTTCAAGAGGTTGTTTGCATACACAGTAATACAACACTGAAGCTCAGTGGGTTGTTTATTGTTGTTGTTTTTTAAATAACCCTGGAAATAACAAAAGTACATTTTACTAGATTCCTTCTGCATTCATCCATTCATCTTTTCAGTGGGAAAAGAGTAAGTGTGCACTTTCTGTTCTTCAGGTCTGCTCAGTATAACCAGCTTGTTGGAGGTGGAATTTTTTCAGTCTTTTCCAAATGACATACTTAAGCAAAATGCCATATTTAAAATATACTTTCACTTTTGTTTTAGAGATCTTTTCAGCTTGGTAAGAATTTTTAAAAACTTGTTCCTGGAGGTTTTTTAATCTTGTCCCTATTGTTTTCTAATAAACTATTATACTTCTCTACATGCACCTCCCAGCTTCCTCACCAAGTGATGCTGCATTTTTCCCTTTCACTGTGGTTCCCCTGACCACTGGTGTGGTTTCTCCTGACTGACTTGACTTCAGGTCCAGCAAACACAGTGAAGCTCTGTATCTGATACATGGGCACACTAAGGGCTTTACTACTCAAGAGAATCTTCTGTGTAGTACTCCAGAGAGCAAACTGTTTGCACATTGCTCATTTTCAAACTTGGAAGTACAATGACACCAGATGTGCAAGGTAAATACCGCTTCATGCCTTAGTATGGGAAACCTCAAAGGACTTGATTGGGGGTAGAATTTTGGGGAATGCATTTCCTTCTAAGAAGGCTATCCTCTATAGCAGAGGTAGGAAAAGCATCCCCAACATAAGCAGCAGGCTTATAGACTATGTCAAAGTAAGCTTTTTTTCTTGAAGGATGTGCTCTTTATCCTCTCTTGTAAGAGAGCCTCCAAAAGGCAATCTCAACGGAGTCCGTAAGTACCCTGTAATAAAATTCCAGCTTGAAAACAGAAATTCCATAAAAATGCAGTAATCGCACAAAGTGTTCTTCAACTTTTCCACAGCAGATGAACAGGTGCAGCTCTAGAAAGCAGTTCTGGAGCTCCCACTCTTCCCCCTCAGGCTTCCAGGTTCCCAATGCAATGGTCATTGAGGTAACATGGCCAGGATCCCACAGGGAAATTGTTGGGCTTCAGGGGATGCTGGTTTCTGTTTCCCAGAATGTATAATGACCAGTAAGTCTTCCTCTTGAGACAAACTTTGCACAAGCTCCATGGTAAAAGCAACGTAATAGAGAGCACTCTTTATTGTTAAGATGAGCTCATAACTGGCAAATATAATTCAATTTTTTCTCATTAAAACTTGTGAGAATCAGTTCCCCCCCAAGGTCTAGATAAAATAATTACTCAGGCAAAGAAATTCTTATATAGGCAGTTTAGGTAGTTCTACAATTTTAGTGCCAAATCTGAAGCAGGAAAAGTGAGAAATATAGAAATGCAGCCGCCACAGACAGAGATTTTTTTTTTTTTAAGACTGGAACCATATCTTGGCACTAACAAGGAGAATGGGTGTAAAGAACTAAGCTGTTATATAGTTCCTGTATTTTTATGGCTTCCAGAAGTTAGTTTGGTACCCAGCCTAACTTGGAGTGGATGCAAGCCTCTTCTAATTTTGGCTACAGTGGTGTTCAAGGAAATATTCAAACCCTTTGCTTGCTGTTTCTTACAAAAAGCATAACAGTGTTTAAGTTAAGATTTTCTCTGTAATAAATATAACCATATACTCAAATTTGTATGTTCCATTCTCAAAGACATACACTATATGCAACTTCAAAATAGCTGGCATTAACTTCAGAATGCTGAATTATAAAAAAAATATAGCCACTAAACACAGTGAAGTTAAGGAAATAGATACAAGAAAAAACCCCACCTATTTTATTAGTTTCTCTTTGTTTTTAAGCTTGAGCACGTAACAGCCTTTCATAATTTGTAGTCTAAACTTAGTAAGGTATGGTACTGAAAATGGAATGTTAAGATACAATATTTCCTTCAGTCATTTCATTATTAAACTAGTTTTCCATTTACCAATGCAATCAGTTTTATTTTATGATGGATCACAGAAGTATACCATGCTATTTCTTATATTGTACACTATTCCCAGTTCTTACGCCCTTATACTAAAAAGTTGCTTTTCGTTGAAGAATATAGATTGAACAGAAATGCTCTCAAATGTTTAAAACACTTTCTAAAAAACACCATGTATAGAGTTCTGTACGTTTTACCAGAAGTGTATAATTTTTCAGCATTACATCTTAATGCCAATTTCCTGAAGGAGTTTTGACTACAAAAGGCATGAATATGTTTTCAAAGGATGATGGATAAATTGGTGGGTAGTAATATAATATATCTTAGGCAGCTGATCAGGGCTTTTTATCCTCTGCTTGTCTTTTAGTTATACACAATTTCAAGATAATTATGGTCTATAAGAATGTCTTTTCCCCTTCCTACTACCAGCAATATTTGTCTTGGTTATAGGTTCAAGAAACTTCCAATCACATAATAAAATCAGAATAGGGCAATTATGGCATCTCAGCAGAGAACTGAATATAAAAATAGATTGACCACACAATACGGACATAAGGCAGTTAAGGAATTGCCTTTATGTAAAATACCAGTTAATTAGAATACTAGCTAAAGAATATATTGAATCCATACCTGAATTCTATAAAACAAAAAACAATCATAAAATGTATAATTTGGGTTGATACGTACTAAATCTATGTTGCCTTTCCAGTAAAGAATACAGTCCAATCAGATACCAAAAATAAATTAATTACTAATGTTATTAAATAAAATGCAATGTTATTTGCATATCTGACACGTCAGTTATGTTATATTAAAATCCTGACTTGGTGAAGACATCCAAATCCCAAACAGCTCATTTTTATAACAGGAGAGGACTTCTTGAAGCACCTGAAGGTCCTCTGTTTTAAAAGTCAAGTGAGACAGTTACAGGGAAAATTCCTCTACCTCTGTGATTTGGGGACCTAACTGTGGCCAATGCCAGTCTTAGATCGACTTTTTCCAGGTGAGACAATAATGTTTTTTAGGTAACACATATTGGCATTTCAAGAAGTGCCTAAGCTTTCCAAGTGTGAAAGTACGTAATTTTCTAGTTTAACGTCTAGCATATTACAGGGTTACTTCACTGAAGCAATTTCAAGACAGCAATACAAATCAGAGAAATCAACTTTACTGTGCCTTGTCTGTTAAGCAAAGGAAGTGTTGAATAGTCAAGGTAAGAGTAGAAAAGCATAGACAAGAGTACTGTTGGATATGTAAACACACAAATGGAGGAAGAAAACAAGACAAAATTATGTTTTCCTCAACTTTCCTGCAGTAATATTGTCCGTCCATTTATAATCTCTTATAGTAACAACACTATAGAGTTACAACAGAGGAATGCAGTATTATTACCTAGTGTCCACCCCTGAAAAGTAAGAAGGAAAACTTATTGCAAATCAGACAACAGAGCTCAGTAAGTCACATCGAACTAACTGACCACAAACTCAAACTGGTACAAGAAGAATAGATGTATGTAACAATGTCTGTTGATTAACTTGCAAAAGCATAAAGAACAGAAGCTAGGAAAAATATGACATGCTATAAACAATTGATTCAAAAGTAAATGAAAGAAGAAAGAAGAATAAAATGTATGTTATTATTCCATTTTAAGAAATTTTCATGCAATGCAACAAAAATATTCATTTGAATAATTTAATTTTGATGAGAAAAACAATGATCATGTATTGTAGGGTCAGAGAGTCAATGATTTGATTATCAGTTATTTAAAAACAAATATTATTTAAAAATATAGCATGTTCTTATATAATTCGTACTTCACAATCAAATTCTAACCTATTTGTTTAGGCTTTATTCTAAACCACAAGAACAAATGATAGAAATTTCACCCCTAAATGAACCCTCCTTAGGGTCAAGATCATAAAAAAAAATTATTAGATTTTTCATAACCAAAATCACATCATTTCATTAAGAATATACTTTTTCCTGAATACTGAAGATAATATTGAATAAATAAGGCATAGAATCTACCATCACTAGGTAGGAAAAAAGAAAAGTAATCATTTTGTCCAGAAACAGTCTCCGAAGACTCTTAAGGAAATAGCCAGACTTCACTTGATGCAGAAGTAATCAGTAAATTATATGTTACTTTTGATATTAGAAAAAAGCAGGCTTAGAAAGACATAAAATATTTAATGAAATTTTGTAAGATTATCCTCACACTTCAGCATTTTTTGCAGTGTTGATCAGGCTTTTTCCCTTATATAATTTCCTTATCATGGAAACTATCAGTGTTTGATTAGGAGCTCACCGAAGTCTGAAAGGAACCTTTCTATATGACCTGATCCAAAGCTGACCATATTTCCTAGTAGAAAAAAGACAGTCAGAATGAAAAGTACATGTAAAAGAAGTTGTAAAGATGTTAAATATTTTTCTTTCTATAGGAAACTACAATAAATATCTACACAAGTTGTACACTGTTTCCACCACAATATATTGGAAGCAGCTTAACTACTCTTCCTGATAGGCAGGTGGAAACTGTAAACAGTTGGGTTTACTCAAACCATTCAACTAAGCCAGCTAGCCTGTCTGGTTTTCGTCCATAATCAAAAGGATAAGTAGGCTCCTAGCCTGATTTGGCCTTGGGAGGATCTTACCCCATTGTCTGCAGAAAAAGGCTAGCGAGCTAAATTTAATTCCCAAATCTGGTTAGTATAAATGCACTTCCCAAAACATTCTTATGAATCACCAAGATTAATTAATTTCTTACTACACAATATATACACTTTATAATGTATTTAAATTCATCAAGAGATTACACCTTTACTTGTCAAAAGTTATGACTCTTCTTTACCTTTAAGATGTGGTCAGGATGCTCTTTAGCAGAAGCAACAAACAAGTCATGTCCACAGACAACTCCCTCTGCGAGAAAATACTTGAACAACAAATTGGAGTAAAGACCGTATTTATCTTCCTCTGTGAAAACAAGAATGGTTGGAATTTTTTCTTTTTTGTTGATAAATCACCCACCTGTATTTTCACAACACTATAAAAGCCCTCTTTTGGTCTACCTCCTAGAGTATATAATGTACAACAGAGATAATAGGTAAAATATGATTCCAAAGCTTTAAAAATAATGCTTGATAATATTGTATTCCTAATTTTTCAAGCCAGAAAAATAGCTCTCAATCATGTATTTAATTCTAAGATCCGGATGGGATACAGCAATAGTGCTATCTTCCTAACAAAGTTTCCCAAAAGTATCAATTAAGAGGACCGAAATAATGGTTTAATGGGAAGGGGTTTTGTTCATTTGGGAGAACTATGTTAATATTTATATTCTTAATGCTTAAAATACTAATCAAGTTGCTTAAAATATCTATTAATTGATGCTTTTCAAAATTTAATCATATTTGGCATGCTAAAGCTATATAAAGGTATCATTTCTTATAGAGACATTCTTACATCTTTATTTCTTTCAGAACTGTGAGAAATACAAAAATAGGCAAAACAAATGGATATATTGAAAAAATAGACAATTTGCAAGGCCATTTTTGAAAGCTAACCGGAGCAAAATCAGGAACACATTCAAAAGACACATGAACTTATAGTTTAAGAAGCGAGACAATACTTGTTAACAGACATTGTGAATACTAGCCTACTGAAATAAAAATACAAACTCCCACTGACTTCAGACAGGCTAATATTTCCTTCAGCTTCTTTGTTGCAAGTTAAGTATCAGAAATTACCAGAATTAGAAAGTCTTAATAAGCTTCATACAATTAAAACTTATCATAACTCAAAACTATGGGGGAAGTGAATGAGTAAATAACAACTGAAATTTGAACCACCTCTGATTCTCTTTATTTTTAGAAAATATAAACAATAGTGATGTTAACGCTAGCAAAAACCATTCCTAACAATATAACTACCCGATTAATTGTTCAGTAAAATTTCAGATCATGCCCTTTGGAGCAACATATTTCTGACATTTGTTTAGAAAAATAGCTGAAATATTTTGTTTGGGAGAAAAGTAAATGCAACAATGCAAGTAAGGTTTCACTTTTTCATCTCTTAAGGTTTCACTTTTTCATCTCTTAATCTGGCTGCTGAAAGATAACACACAGGGATGTTGTGGCAGACCATCCCTGAGGCAAAGGCTTTCTTTATACAGAACCAACAAGACTCTTAATCCATTCTTTGTGTGACTTGGAAACAACTTCCTCCCTATTATGAATCACATACAAAATATTAAAAGAAAAACCACAAAACCAATAACAAAGGCTGAAAATAAGAAAGTTGTCATTCATATCTAACTTGTAAAAAATACTAAAGAAAGAAAACAAGAAGAATATAACTTTGCTATGTACCAGAATAGTATGTTTTGGAGCTTAAAAGTCAAAAAGAACCAATGAAGTGGAGTGGGAAGAAAGGAGATGTATAACCAAAAAGAAGAAAGAACATTAATAGCAATGGGGAAACTTAAGAAACAAATCACAGAAAAATAGTGTTGTACTGCTACACTCCTGATATCATACACAAGTACTGACACTTTATATACACCACAAGTTTTCAAATTCACTGGAGAAGGAACAGTTCTCCCACAGATATTCCCCATCCTCCATGGGATACTGGGCAAAACAGAATTTATTTCCTGCTTTTTTAATTTCACTTTTAAATGTAGTATTTGGGATACTTTTTTTTTTAAGTTAAAAGGTATACACTTAAAATTTAGAAAATTTATTTTTTTCATTTCTTTCTCTTCCTTCTTCAGAATAATCCCTAAAGATATAACATCAAGATTACCTACTTTGTTGTTAAGGAGAAATACTTATTTAAAAGTTTCCCTTTCATTAAACCCAAGAAATGAACTAAAAGTGACTCTAAAGCAACATCTCAAGATAGAGAAAAATGCTCCATAACACAGTTGCTGAGACAGGAAATTACATAAAACTGCACATCCAAATAAGCCAAAGGGAATACAATAATTACAACACTATTGCTACTAGTACTAGCCATTGCTATATCCAGCTTATTGCAGAGTCTGAGGGTTTTAAGAACTCAGACTGTATTAATATAATTTATCTTTGATACTGTTAACCTGCTTAGTAGGCCATATTAGCCTTCTAATATACTTCCGATAACACATTTATCTTTTTAAAAAGTAACAGTCCAATGAAAAACATGGACAGATCAGTATCGTGAAAAGTACAGTACTGACAAATGCTTACCGTTGACAGCGCTGGGTTCCCTATTAAAACTTCAGCAGGTCTGATTTCCAAAAGCATTACAGAATTACAAACTGCAACTTCTTTGAAAGTTTGGAGCTCTTAATTAAATGTCACATGCTTAAAAAGCCATTAATAGTGTTACTGAAAAATTGCTTTCCTAGTAACTGAGCTCCATACGTTGTGCTGTGACTGAGGACATAGGTCCATGTATGAGACTAGGATGGAGACAAGACTCAATTCAGATAAAACTGAAGCACTACAGTTGCAGAAGCGAAAAGTAGAACTGACACTGCCTAAAGTTTTGAAGAAGTATTACAGTCTTATTTTGTACATATAGTCTTTCGAGCCTGCTTAGATCTTAAACTGCTTCCCAGAAGCCGAAGTTCCCAAATTTCCCAGAAATTCCCATATGCAGAGTAATTCTCCCTTATAAATGGAATCCAGGAACACATACAGCTCCTGCCCCCTAAACGTTGGCTCTCTCTAGTTATTTATGCTTTGGTTGCTTACTGCAATATAATTGGTACTATATTATTCACAGTATATTGACTTCCATGTGCTAATCTCCATCTATGAAGCTCTCAATTTAAGAACCAAAGCCCTCTAGAAATCAAAAGTGACAGCATGATATCTACTTATTAATATTTTTATAAAAAATTGTCTGAGCTACCTGAACGAAGCTGCCAAGCCTCCCATATAATCACATCACTGCAGCAGATGTCAGTGGAGGGAGACAATTTTGTTAGACCTCCCTTCCCTTGAACAAAAGAGGAAAAGGAACACTAGACAGGTGGTCTGGAAGGATCCTCTGTTGTAATATTTACTTCATCTTTGGTGATCAAAAATCTTGATTTTTTTATTTTTATCTACAGGTTAAAATTCACCTTCATCATTTGAGGCACAGAAACACTAAGTTGTATTGCATATGGACAGGACTTAACTGACAAAGGTTAAGGAGTATCAGGAAGTGTGAGTGGGAGATAGATTGGTGGAGCCGCACCCTACCATCCCTGAGGCAAAGGCAGCAGATGGAGGCTCCATAAGAAGCAGAGGATCCCCGGCCCTCTTGCCACCAGGCAGAAGGAGGGGACCTAAGTGACAGGGGGGAATGGAAGCAGGCCCCTACTCGGGGTGACAGGCGATCCCCCGCCCGGCCTCCCTCACCTTCCCAGTTGCCCTCACACAACAGATATGGGGCCCTGGAAGTTGAGGGCCAGGCAAATGAGGATGTAGATGAAGGTCCATCCAGGGGATTGCCTAGGGTGAGGCAGTCAGCCCCACGCATTATGACTGCCTCTGCTAAGAGAAAAAAAGGAGGGTAATCGTCGTAGGCGATTCCCTTCTGAGGGGAACAGAGGGCCCAATATGCTGACCAGACCCATCCCACAGGGAAGTCTCCTGCCTCCCTGAGGCCCGGGTTAGAGGCATTACTAGGAAACTCCCTGGTCTGGTACAGCCTTCTGACTACTACCCACTGTTGGTTATACAGGCTGGCAGTGATGAGGTTCCAGAGAGAAGTCCAGAAGCGATCAAAAGGGACTTCAGGACACTGGGGCGACTGGTTGAAGGATCAGGAGCACAGGTAGTGTTTTCCTCAATCCCTGCAGTGGCAGGGAAGAATACTGAAAGAACAGGAAAACACTCCTGATCAGCACATGGCTCAGGGGCTGGTGCCATTGGCGGAATTTTGGTTTTTTTGATCATGGGGAGGTTTACACGGCACCGGGCCTGCTGGCGACAGATGGAGTCCAGCTGTCTCA
>NW_008824186.1:2990230-3006570 GCF_000699105.1 Pygoscelis adeliae
ACTGCGTCCAGCTCTGGAGCCCTCAGCACAAGAAAGAGACGGACCTGTTGAAGCGGGTCCAGAGGAGGGCCACAAAAATGATCAGGGGGATGGAACACCTCTCCTATGAAGAAAGGCTGAGAGAGTTGGGGTTGTTCAGCCTGGAGAGGAGAAGGCTCCAGGGAGACCTTACTGCAGCCTTTCAATACTTAAAGGGCGCTTATAAAAAAGATGGCGGCAAACTCTTTAGCAGGGCCTGTGGTGACAGGACAAGGGGGAATGGCTTTAAACTAAAGGGGGGGTAGATATAGGCTAGCTATAAGGAAGAAATTTTTTACACTGAGGGTAGTGAAACACTGGCCCAGGTGGCCCAGAGAGGTGGTGGATGCCCCATCCCTGGAAACATTCCAGGTCAGGTTGGACGGGGCTCTGAGCAACCTGATCTAGCTGAAGATGTCCCTGCCCACGGCAGGGGGGTTGGACTAGATGACCTTTAAAGGCCCTTCCAACCCAAACTATTCTATGATTCTATGATCTCATTTAGTCCAAGTGTTTTATGGTTTGTGTATGTGCCTGCAACTATACAGAGAGTCTTTCTGGATCATCATTTTTGATATTAATTATTCCTTAGACAGTAAACATGCTCAAGTGCCAAACGTAACAAGGAAACTCCATAAAGCATGGATAAATATAAGAAATCATACTGTGTGTTGATGATTATTTAACTAAACTAAGAGGAAATAAGGCTGTAGTAAAGAAGAATTTTTACTCAAATTTTATTCGAAATGCTGAAATGTTAGAACAAACTATAGAAGTGAAGCAATGGGGAACAGGGATAGAAACCCTCTTACTGACCTATCCAAGATTACAATTCATTTTGTTGAGTGATAGACTTATTCGTAATATAACAGGACTAAAGAGGTTCTTACACTGCCATACCCTTCCAAAACATATTTGGCAAAACAATAAGGAATTTTCAATTTAGCAAATTAAAAATATTTACATTCAGTGTAAGGACACATCATTTTAGCATTAGCCTTTCCTTTAGTCTTCTTACATTGATTTTCATAACACTAAAGTTACAGTAAAAATAGGAAATGAACTATTGGAGAGTGATCTAAATATAAAACACCTCATAGTCTGCTACAGTACTCTAAGGATTAAATGTGTCTCAGAAAGCCTTTACAAACAGTGTATCTTGAATTGTTAAAGTCAATGCATCTGTAAGAATCCCTCAGTTCTTCAATTTGTCACATAGAGGATGGCTTTTTATTGATTCATTTCTAGGTCACTAAACTTTTGTGGTACTCAAAAGATCTAAAGTGCACCCATATGGGGCTTTTCTGATAGCATCCATTGTACCCTGGCTTCAATAGTAACGTGACTATTCAAAACCATA
Organism: Pygoscelis adeliae; assembly: GCF_000699105.1. Lineage (NCBI taxonomy): Eukaryota > Metazoa > Chordata > Aves > Sphenisciformes > Spheniscidae > Pygoscelis > Pygoscelis adeliae. Next base: position 2,991,609 of record NW_008824186.1, read on the forward strand.
GGAGTACAGCTTTCTTCTTGTAAATAAACAAACAAATCATTTAGCAGAGGTATTTCAGTAGCTCACTGATTACTTTCATAGATAAATTGAATGAAATACTTTGAAGTATATTTGCTTTCTGATAATGCTTCGACTTACTATTTTGATGGCTAGGATAAATTCTCAACTGTTACCTTTATTTTTCCAAATTACACCCACATCCAAAAGAACTACCTCCATTCTATATGTGTAAGAACTAACACTTAAGTGCATTTTAGTCAGCCAAGATACTTAAGACAAGCCTGGCCCAAATCTTTATTCTTAGCCTCCATGCTAAAGAGCTGTCTCGTCAGCAGCCTTCATTGTGAACTTTAGCTAATAAGGCACATAAACAAATAAGACTCTCGCAGCTGCAGACTCTTTTCTGGGTCCAGTCACTGCAAGTCACACAACAGTCCACAGCTTTCTGATTCTTTTTGAACAAAGAGTGTTCTACAGCTAAGTAGCAGGTGAGTAACTACTGAAGCGTAAAACTATACAAGGAAAAGAGATTATTTACTTAGAAGTTATGCATATTGTCTCCAGGACAAAACCTCTTCTGATCCTACAGATAAGGACATAAATAAAATAGTTTATTGTGATCATTATCCATTGGTCTCTTTCTACAACAGCATGCTTTCATGGCTGAAATAGTCATGGAGAAAAAGGAGTACTGTCAGTTTCAGTGCAATGAATTCCAACGTATAACCATGTTGAAAACTAAGGATAAAGACCAATTCCTATTTATGGCTCTTTTCCCCCCTAGACTGTATAGGCTACTGAACACATAAGAGACATTCTCAACACCTTTGTGCATGGACTGTCTGTAGCTACTACTCAGAGAAATCAGTGGGTCATGGAATTAGATACAAAATTTTAAGGCACTGGAGTAGCTAGAGCACACGAGAGAACGAGCAGGTATGAGTGAGGCACTGTAAATATATAATTTATATAAAAATAAAGAACAAAAATCTCACCTAATTATGGAAATTGGTATGTAAACATGTGGCCTTAAGAAAAAATCTCTAGCTATAAACGCTCCCGCTGCACAGAGGTATTCTTGTTCCAAGGGAGGGATGGAGGATAAACACTACAATTCGAAAAGGAGCAAAAAGTCAGGAAGAAAATCCACCATAAGGTAACAGATATGTATAGATTAAATTTATAATAGCTGACTTCTAAACATCAGTATACTAAACGGCACGAAGGTCTTTGAAAAACTCCAGAGATAATTTGTAGTATAATTGCTTAAAATGATAATTATAAGAGGAAAAAATAAGACTGCAACAATGTAATTTATAGATAGCTTGTTTTTTTTCCCCTGTACAAAGTCTAGACAGGTTGCCCTAAAGCTGCCAAAAGCCTGTCATAGTCTATCAGTATTGATCATTTTTTCACCAGATAGTTCTACAGTATGGTACTGTGACCTAAGGTGTGTCTTTCCGTAGCTATGAAACATCTCTCTGAATTGCTGCAGGTTATAAGATGTGATTATTTTAATAATCTGAAATTCCATTTAAAAGATACTTTACTAATGTCCACATTTACTAAGCTTGAGGGGATATACTCTGTGTCACTTGCATTTAATTAGCACATGCCAAAATGGAGTTGTCAAACATATAAGCTACAATATTTGGCATTTGGCCATACTTCAGGAAGGTGAATTCTGGTAACTTGTATTTTGTAGAATTATATTTAGCAAATCACTGTTTTGTACCTCTCCGGAGATTATCTTTTTCAACTTTATAAAGATGATAAATTCAATTATATTGACAATTGAAGAGAGCTCTTACCAGTCAGGTTAAATTGCATGTCTAGCAAAAATAATAGTAGCTAATTAAAGTAGCTGAAACTGCTTCAAGGCTTAGAATATACAAGTATAGACCTGCTTTTAACCAGACAACTTTAACTTTTAATAATTGACCTCAGCTACCAACAAAAACCCTCCTACCGATAATCTTTAAAACATTTAGCTGTCAATGACCTTGTCAAATCTAGAGCATCTTAAAGGTATGTAAGAATAGGTTCTTATAGGGTACCCAGGACAGACCTATTTGAGTGCACTGTAACTCACTATACAGAATGTGTTATATAAACAAGGCTTATATTTAAAAAACAAAATAACATCCTTCTGGAAACTCTTCCTGAGGCTGGCAAAACAGACATACAACAGGTTGGAATACATCAGAGAGGGGAGGGGGAAAAGGACTGTGCTTAATCAACAGCTGTACTACTTGTTTGTTTTGAAAGGGGAGATTCTTCTAGAAAGCTAATCTTCTGGAGCAGTTTAAGATGAAACAACAAACAAGTGGCCTCACATTCATATGGAACAAACTGTTTTGATAGTGTTCAAATTTCATTTCACGTAGAGTCAGAATGCTTGTTTTACCACTTCTTATAAACCCAGTACAGTAAGACCTTTTGAAATTAAAGTACTAGTTAAAATCCAAAACATTCTTGCTATACCAACAAAACCCAGGAAGTTTCAAATTCCTCTAGTAGCTAGGATCTTGCATGAGACTACCATGTGCCTCAACTCTCTAATTCTCATATAAATAACACACTGTCAAAAGAATACATTATAGAATTAAGTTCAACTGAAAATCATGATGCTCTTTATTACGAATTAAATTTTTAAAAATTGTGCACTTATATTTCAAACAATATTTTACAGTCTTATCAAGTAACCTGTGCCATTACTACATCTCCAGAACACAATAGTTAAAATAAATATTTTAATACCCTGAAATCTACTATTATTTGGTTAAATTAACCAAGATAATGTGTCAAATAATGAAGATGAGCATTTAATTTGCAAAGGGAGCTAAGCTAACAGTAATGCAATTTATTCTTGCCTTAGAGAATGTTGAAGGAAGGGGGAAGAATTTAACCTTTTTATAACACTTGGAGTACAACGCAGAAAGATCTTCCTAGGAGGTTTATCACTGACAGCTTCAATCCTGTATAAAATTAAGCTTGCCTAGACTAATCTCATGACAGATTTTTTTTATATACTGACAGGATATTCTAACAATGCAGTTACAATTCTTCCTGCACCAACTTTAAAAATTAGTCTAAACATTTTTAGACTAATGAGTCATGAATAAATATAGTTCTTACTTTAAGACTTTTTGTATGTAATTGTATGTTTCAAAATAATATATGGTAACTTTTATTCAGGAAAAAAATTAGCTTTCAAATCTAAAACAGCTTCACAGAAACATGAAGGAGAATCTCTAAGTTTAATATCAGATCACAAATAAACAACCAATGTGACGGATAAGTAAATTAAACCCCACCACTGAGTATTGCCAGCTATGCACTCAAGAGGAGGGGAAAAAAAATCCAGGTAAAAATCCTATAATTTTCAAATCATTGAGTCTTGTCATCTCTTTCATTAGAACACAAAGCTCACTGCCATTGTACTCACTTCATCTGGTGCCATTAAGGTCAGGTCAAATGGATAGCTAACCCTATGCTCAACGGTGGCCAAAAGCAGATATTTAGGAAGAGGTAGTAAGAACTGAACAAGTAAATGTGATGCTTCACCCAAGCACTTGCTCAGACTCCCACCATTTGTAGCTCATGGACTTCCATAGCCGAACTTAGTATCCACTAACCTAGAAATGCAAATGGCTTTCTCTTCCATCAAGCTGCCCAGTTTCCCTCTGAGACCATGATTTTTTTTTACATCCACAACACCCTATAGTGAAGTATTCCACCACTTAATTGCATACCATCTGAAGAACAACTTTCTTTTGTTTAATGACAATTTTCCAGCTAGTAGGTTCTTTCGATGCCACCCAGTTCATCTACTGGAAGGGGCAGTGAATACTGTAATGGGAAGACAAAACAAAACTCATCTAGTTTCATAATCTCTGATCTGTGTAAAATATGACAGGTTCTAACATTTTTTTCTTCTTCCTTTGTCCATAGCAAGATTGCAGCTCTTCTCAAACTGAGTGAGAAAAGCAAGATCTTCATTGAAAGCAGTAAGAGATAAAACTTCTATAATTTTTCCTGAATGCACAGAAATTTGGGTGAAATTTCATGAGAAAATTAAGCTTAACTGGCACTTTCTGCCTTGAAAAAGGCCATCTACTTTCTCTCCTAGTCCTCACTGTGCAGTCCTTCTTTCCCTTGTGCTGGCTCTGGTACTCATCTTGCATGTTAGTGAGCTGATTCAGGTCACTGAACAGACAGAAAAGTCTCCACTCTTTAACTGGGTGAGTTTTCTGTCAACTTGGAGACCTGAGAGTTGAAAAGCACTAGCACCAGCTCAAGGAACAACAAGATTGCACAGCCAAGAATGGGGAGAAGGATTTGGACAACTTCTTTCAGCAATAGTGAACGGCTGTATCAATTCATTTTTCTCAAAAAATCTGAACTTAAATGGTAGCCATTACACAGATAGTGGCCTACATGGAATTAGGTAATGTCAGTTATTTTTTCTGGTAGGCAACTATTCAAGTTACTTAATCTGCACCACAACATACACTAATTTATACACTTCACAGAAAAATCAATATTTTCTAAGATTCAGTGAGACAGCAACACCTGTCTCTAATGATGGATAAAATGTAGAAATAAAAACTAGCGTTAAAGTAACAACAAGCCATAATAAGAGCAATTACCTTGCTCACTGCCAAACAGAAAATGCTGTTCAGCCTCTAGTGCAGGTTCACATAAGCCCTATACCAACAAAAGATAACATGAAGTAATCCCAATAGTGGCTAAAACAGATTTCAAGTAAGTTCTCCCCAAATCTCACTGTTAGGTTCTTTAGTGTTAAGACTAATTCAAAATGTTACAACAATTCAAAATATTTTAACCAAAATTCTAGATACAAATGCAGACCAGTCTCCCAAGTGACAGCTGTCATTCCACAGTGAAAGTAAACATAGATAAAATGTTGGGACCACACTGTTTTCATCCCTTTCAGAAAATGACTGAAAATTACTGATTAAATCTTTCTTAAGGCTGAAAAGCCACACTCTGAACAGCTGCTAGCCTACTGGTGCCTATCAGTAGAGACATGATGTTTTTGTCTTTGCATAAATTTCATGCCAATGAATTCTAAACAATATTACTAGAAATACTTTCAAGTGATCAGGAGACTAAACTTCTTGGAAGTAAAAAGCCTACTTCAGAACATCAAGAAAGATATAATGGGAAGGATGCAATGGTAATCTCTTAAGTTGTGGAGCTAGTTTGCGTTATAAACACCAAGAATGCATAGTAGAAATGAACACAGAGTATGGTTCCTAGCTTTGATTACGAGAATGCCATTTGAAATAGTGTCAGAAGCATTACTAAAGTGAAGATAAATGGCATGTCCTGCTTATCCTCTATCCACAAGTTCATTCTCTTACACAGAAAGTTTATTCAACATACCAGCTGCTACTTATATCCTTCTTTTCTTCTGAACTATAGTTCAGCGACTCCTCCAACAGCATTCAAAAATAAAAACTGTATTTGTATTTTCTAATCTTCCAGTTCCTTCTTTCCTTCACTGTCCTCTACCAGTTCTCATAAATACTAATGGTCCTAACACTTCATCAGCAACCTCTTAAAATATTCTGCAGGCACCATCTATTTGAAACCACCCAAATCACCCAGGCATACATTAGTCTGCTTTTTCCCTAGGCAAAGCTGAAATCTAGTCACTGTTCTCAATTATGATAGTCATGAGATTTCAGTGCTCCTTCTGGGTGAAGATTAATACAAAAATTTTTACAATTTTCCCCTTTCTCAATATCAACTATGACTAGCTTTTCCACTTTGTCAAGTAACCAACCAGTCCTTCTCTTGGACTTCTTATAACTATTGAGGTACTTAAGAAAAATCTGTATTACTCTGGATAATTCTTGCTAGTTGTATCTTACTCTGTACCTGAGTTTTTCAGATTTTGTCTCTACAGTCCCATTTTACAATTTTGCACTGATCCTCAACAACCTGTGAGGCATTCAAAAGCTCAGGATTTAGCCAAAATGGTGCCTTACTACACTTTCAATCTTCTGCAGTGAGAAACTGGCATTTTTATCTGTAATAACATCTTTTTTACTTTTATCTTCCAGATTTTACCTACCAATTTCAAATCTATTGACATTTGTCTCCCTGTAATCCACTGTTTTAACTTAAAATAATAAATTCATTTTTAAGGCTTTAATGCAGGATTTTTGGCACTTAATATGTAGGCACCCAGACATTGCTTGTCGTATCTCAAATAGCTTTGCAATGTGATACATGTTTTTATCACTCCCACAAATAAGGAAACTGAGGTACTTTACCTCTTATTCAGTGGGAGAAAACAATCACACAACTTTCTAGACTCCAACAGTTCAGAGAAATTGCAGTGACTGGAAAGCTAAAAGCTAGATCTGTTGTCCCTAGGTTCCTAGTTCTCTGTTCCAGCAACTTGGTATTTAAATTGTTATACTGTTTTAAGATGTGAACACAGATTACAGATGCAGATGTTTTCCACATAACTACAGGTGTTTCTCTAATAACCTTTCTTTTTTTTCCTGTAATATCAGTTCTTTTTGCTAGGAAAGTAACAAGCTTGAAAGATTCTCATAAAAAAACATTAATCTGATAAACATTTAAAATAGGAAAAAAATCACATTTCTATCACTGTTCAGCCCTTACATCACTTTGAAGTAGTTTTGTATCCTTAGAACGCCAAGATTAATGAACTGATGTGACATATCAGATGGTATCTCCTTCAATTTCTTTTCTGTAACGACGATCATCTTTACTTATATGCTGAAACTGTGAGCACTTACAAGACTAACTTGTAAGAAGTTTGTCTTCCCTCACAATTGTGTTTTTGGTGGCTATGCTTAAACTGAGGGGGCTGGGAAATGTTTCTTGGCTCTAAGGTCCAGTGTGTACCCTGGGGATATGAAGACAAGATGTTATGTGTACAATAGTCCTTTTCCCCTTTGCTACACTTTCGAAAGGAAAGCTGGGCATCTTGGCTGCAATGGAGACATGGTACAGTCTACAAAGACAGTTTCAATGTAGTCTGCAAAGGGAATTCTGTTGTAACCTATTTAATCATCTCAGTGTGCCTCATCCACATCCTGACAGAAGGCAGGCTTCCATCAGCTTTCTCTTAGTTGATTCTGGCAACCAAAAGATTAAAAGATTCTGTATTTCACATCTTCCTCAGAAAGCCAAATTTAAAAAAAAAAAAAAATAGTCTGCAAAGGGAATTCTGTTGTAACCTATTTAATCATCTCAGTGTGCCTCATCCACATCCTGACAGAAGGCAGGCTTCCATCAGCTTTCTCTTAGTTGATTCTGGCAACCAAAAGATTAAAAGATTCTGTATTTCACATCTTCCTCAGAAAGCCAAATTTAAAAAAAAAAAAAAATCTTTGTGATGATAAACAGTCTGAATCTTACAGGAAATCAAGTTGTTTAGATGATCTTCAGTAATTTGAATATTTTCCTAAAAAGTCCTGAAATTTGCTAAATGTCCTGCTTTCAAACAGAATTCCGCAGTATTCTTCTTGGGGGCTCAAACCTGTCTAGAAGTAAGGTTTTGATCACCTCCAGTAATTCATGAAATAGACAATAGTCCACTCTGAAGGCTATCCAAAGTGAAGGGGCCTGAGAGTTATACTTAAAGTCTGAGTTTAAAAAACAATGAAAAGACAGGTTATTTGATAAATACATTACAACGAGCAAAACTTATCAGGATATGGCTTTAAGTATCTATATATTCTATACTAACCAATAAGAAGAAGGGTTCCAACAGCTACGCCTCCACCTGGAAACAAAACAAAATGAAGAATAAAGTAAGACTACATTTTAATACTATGTTAGAGAACAATTAAGTTTTCTTAGTTTATAAGTCAAAGAGAGGTGATAACGGGGAATTTAAAAATATAAAAGTGAACAACATTTTAATTACCTTTGCAATACTTCCTACAATTCTCTATTATGAAATAATTATACATTACATGTAATTATATATTACACATTACAATTACTTTCACAATATACTGTACTATCATCATTGTGGTAAAAAGATCCTGCAGAGCTCTACGCAACTACGCTCAAGTACTACAATAATGATGTATGGTCTGAGCCAGTGAATTTTTACTTGGATGACTCAAGCGAGTAAACATTCTTCAAACTAAATCTGTATTAATCACTACCAAGTGATATTCCTTTGTACCAAGAACCATGTATGTAAAGTGACCTACGAAGAGGCTAGCAAATTCCCACCCAGGTCAACCAGGCAAAATCCTGCCTCCGCTGGTTTTTATCTTAGTACTGAAAACAGACACGACAATAAGGCAGGTAAGATTTCACCCAATGAAACCTGGACTGACAGATCATAAACATCATAACACACACCTGAAAAAATATACTATTAAAGTCTTTCATAGTATGTCTTGAACATAAAAACAACTCTGAATGCAGCTGATTGAAATATTTGTTCAAAAATAAAAATACATTTTGACGGATTTATACATGGCCACTATTACTTTTCTTTTTGCTTAAACAATTACAATCAATGCTTATGTTCCAGTCACAGATGACTGAATGAATAATAAACAGAATAGAATACTCCCAATATGTTTTGATACACAGATTCTTATCCCATTGATCTCACTGTTCAGCCCTTACATCACTTTGAAGTAGTTTTGTATCCTTAGAACGCCAAGATTAATGAACTGATGTGACATATCAGATGGTATCTCCTTCAATTTCTTTTCTGTAACGACGATCATCTTTACTTATATGCTGAAACTGTGAGCACTTACAAGACTAACTTGTAAGAAGTTAGTCTTCCCTCACAATTGTGTTTTTGGTGGCTATGCTTAAACTGAGGGGGCTGGGAAATGTTTCTTGGCTCTAAGGTCCAGTGTGTACCCTGGGGATATGAAGACAAGATGTTATGTGTACAATAGTCCTTTTCCCCTTTGCTACACTTTCGAAAGGAAAGCTGGGCATCTTGGCTGCAATGGAGACATGGTACAGTCTACAAAGACAGTTTCAATGTAGTCTGCAAAGGGAATTCTGTTGTAACCTATTTAATCATCTCAGTGTGCCTCATCCACATCCTGACAGAAGGCAGGCTTCCATCAGCTTTCTCTTAGTTGATTCTGGCAACCAAAAGATTAAAAGATTCATTCTGTATTTCAAATCTTCCTCAGAAAGCCAAATTAAAAAAAAAAAAAAAATCTTTGTGATGATAAACAGTCTGAATCTTACAGGAAATCAAGTTGTTTAGATGATCTTCAGTAATTTGAATATTTTCCTAAAAAGTCCTGAAATTTGCTAAATGTCCTGCTTTCAAACAGAATTCCGCAGTATTCTTCTTGGGGGCTCAAACCTGTCTAGAAGTAAGGTTTTGATCACCTCCAGTAATTCATGAAATAGACAATAGTCCACTCTGAAGGCTATCCAAAGTGAAGGGGCCTGAGAGTTATACTTAAAGTCTGAGTTTAAAAAACAATGAAAAGACAGGTTATTTGATAAATACATTACAACGAGCAAAACTTATCAGGATATGGCTTTAAGTATCTATATATTCTATACTAACCAATAAGAAGAAGGGTTCCAACAGCTACGCCTCCACCTGGAAACAAAACAAAATGAAGAATAAAGTAAGACTACATTTTAATACTATGTTAGAGAACAATTAAGTTTTCTTAGTTTATAAGTCAAAGAGAGGTGATAACGGGGAATTTAAAAATATAAAAGTGAACAACATTTTAATTACCTTTGCAATACTTCCTACAATTCTCTATTATGAAATAATTATACATTACATGTAATTATATATTACACATTACAATTACTTTCACAATATACTGTACTATCATCATTGTGGTAAAAAGATCCTGCAGAGCTCTACGCAACTACGCTCAAGTACTACAATAATGATGTATGGTCTGAGCCAGTGAATTTTTACTTGGATGACTCAAGCGAGTAAACATTCTTCAAACTAAATCTGTATTAATCACTACCAAGTGATATTCCTTTGTACCAAGAACCATGTATGTAAAGTGACCTACGAAGAGGCTAGCAAATTCCCACCCAGGTCAACCAGGCAAAATCCTGCCTCCGCTGGTTTTTATCTTAGTACTGAAAACAGACACGACAATAAGGCAGGTAAGATTTCACCCAATGAAACCTGGACTGACAGATCATAAACATCATAACACACACCTGAAAAAATATACTATTAAAGTCTTTCATAGTATGTCTTGAACATAAAAACAACTCTGAATGCAGCTGATTGAAATATTTGTTCAAAAATAAAAATACATTTTGACGGATTTATACATGGCCACTATTACTTTTCTTTTTGCTTAAACAATTACAATCAATGCTTATGTTCCAGTCACAGATGACTGAATGAATAATAAACAGAATAGAATACTCCCAATATGTTTTGATACACAGATTCTTATCCCATTGATCTCAACAGTGTGGAGGACCAGGAAAAAAAAATAACTATGAACTCCCATCCTGACTGCTTTACTTCCTCCTTGAAGAGACAGCAAGCATAATTACGTAACAGCAGTGTAAATGGTTGTCCCAAGAAGGAATTTTAACAAAGACGGTGAAAGAAGAATTCTTTTTTTTTTTAGGTGAAGAGTAAATTGTTTTATAATCTGCATTTCAAGACTGAAAGTATTGGAATAACTTGAAATCAGACTACAAATATTTTATTGCACAATCATATAACACTGTGACAGGAAAGCTCAAAATTCCTAGAAGTGTTCTGATGGCCATATGTAACTAGCCTATTGCAGCGTTTTGCATGAAGGAAACTGAAGTATGTTTTCTGCAATTACATACTGCTTTAAAAGCAAGTTAGGAGCAAACTGAATCACATCAGCACAATATCCAAAGCTCTTGATAAAAGAAGTCAGTTCTGGACTGCATAGATGGACTCTAGTGAACAGGATAATTCAGTCTATCAATTTAAGAGCTCATTAAACTTCACTTGAAATTGATTCCAATAGGGATTGGACCAATGTCTTAATCTTCAGCTCTGCTGGTGGGACTACGAACGTCTGTAGCACCTGTAATGTTGATATATGCCCAGAAGGAAGAGAAAACGCAAATTTCTCTCCCATAGGCCAAAAAGTGCTAATATTGTCACATAATAACACCTGAATTAAAATCACAACAGAATCATTTTGTCGTCATGTCCTCACGTACCACAATTTGAGCAGTACATCACAGTGCAAATGTTTAGTCAGCTACTAATTTCATAGTTGTAGTTCAACACATCACAGATTTTTTAAGCTATGCTCCTGAGTCAAGCTGTACAAATGCCTCAATATTTACGGCAAGCTTATCAAGTAATCAAGCATTTCCCAGATATTTAAAAAAAACCCCAACTATAAGTACTGTTTATTGGAAAGTTAGAATCACTCATGAAATCCCCATGTTCTAATCCACCAATTTTTGTTTCATTCTATTTGTTCATGAGATAAATGCAAATGAACCCAAAAGATGTACTATGAAAACAGCCATAAGTAATGTATTGCCTAATGGCAATAAGGACTTAAAATCTTGGTTATAAAAAGCTCACTTCTAGCCACCACAGAAGTAGTGTCTCTTCTGCTTTTAAATTGCTTGCACAAGAGAGAATTTGTTTGTCAAACAGTATGTCAGCACAGTCAAAATTCTCACGATATTTTCAGATCATTGATTGTACTGTCTCTTTCTACAAGCCAGAGTTGTAACATATGTGCACATATCCTGGCTGCTAAAGGCAAACTCAGGTCAGAGGATTGGCTTTACATTATCAGATGTAGTGAGCAGTTTGTACAAGTGTATTCTATTAGACGGAATGTAAAACTATTGCAGTCACCATGCTTACATATTCATATCACAATGAGCTATAGTAATAGTAAATTAAGCAAAAAAAAGACAACAGGAAAAAGTAGCAGGAACATTGATAGAATCAAAAGGAAGAGGTAAAATCTTCAAGTTTCCTAAGAAAACTGCTGTGAACTTGTAATTCTTTCTTATTTTGCCATTGTAATTTTTCTTTGCCAGTAGTACATGTAAACAACTAAGCAAGACTCATAACTTTCCTCATTGCTACCTACAGCTATGAGATTTAAGACCTTAGGGACAGAAACACAACAAACTTTGCAACTTGAGAAGTGTCCCGATTGTTTTCAAAGCATATCTGTGACCTTTTTCAAGCAGCTTGAAACAAAACATTCAATCCCAAGCATGTGATGGTTATATTACACAATAGTTACAGCTCATTACAGAGAACTGCTTCGGCACAAATCGGGCATATATGCTCTAGAAACCTTGAAAGTAAACTTGAATATAAAGCCTGGAAATGTCAAAAGCACCTTAATGGTAATACTGCATTTGAAATCCAGCACTTATCTACCACTTTGTTTTGAAAGGAAATGCATTTATTAAGGAAGAGCTAGCTATCAACAATAATGTAACGTATCAGCCAGTAGCTGTAGGGTAAAAGAAATTCCTCCACATATCCTCTGCCTTTTCCTCTCTTCAGAAGTTTCTAATTAGACCTGTGTCTGATAACACCACACTTTCCCTTACTCACAATTATTCATAAGCTGTATCTTCGTGTCTGGCAAATAATACCGTATTTGGGTTGCACTTTCTGGACAAGGCAAACTCAAATCCAAGCCCAAAGTGTGACAGCTGGAAGACGATGCCTGGTGACCATTAAAAAATATGTCTATGAAAAAGACCAGACTAAAACAGTTTATATTAACTTCCATTGATAATTTATACAAAAAGGTTTGTCCTCAGTCCCTGGTGATGATAAAATTAAATATTTTGTACAGTCAATTATTAACTGCTAGTGGGCAAGATGAAAGAAAAAAAGTAACAGCATTCTTTAAGAAACACATAAACAGCATTCTGCAAGACATTTATGACACATTTCCACACACACCCAAAAAGGATATGAAGGAGACCAAGTACAACACTTCTACAGTCACCAGCATAGTGGGCTGCATGAACACAAGCTCAGTCAGCTGGTCAAGGGATGTGACTACTACCCTTTACTCAGCACTCATTAGATCACATCTGGAATACAATGTCCAGTTTTGGGCCCCCCAGTACAAGAAAGAAGTACAGATAAACTTAACTGAGTCCTGCGGAGGGGCACTGAGATGGGGCAAATGACCCAAGAGGGGTGGCTGAAGGAACTGGGCTTGTTTAACCTGGAGAAGAGAGGAAGACCTAAGAGCAGCCTGCCAGCACCTAAGAGAAGCTGCGAGGACAGTTGAGCTCTTTGCTGAGGTGCACAGTGGGAGGGCAAGAAACAAGTGTCATAAATTGAAACAGGAAAAGTTCCAAGTGGATATAATGAAAAAGAAAATTCTGTACAAAGAGAATTAAGCATTGGACCGGGTTGTGCAGAGAGGCTGTGAAATCTCTGCCATCGCAGATTTTCAAGACTCAACTGGACAAAGCCATGGGCAACCAACTCTGAATTCAGTGCTGAGCCTGCTTTAAAGTTGCAATAGATGAATTCCTGAGGTCCCTCCCCAGCCTCCAAAATCAATGATTCTGTACAGGCCCACCTAGCTGGGCGGTCTGTCTCCAACAATGCCTAATACCTGGTATGAATGGAAATTTTATTATAGTACAGTATGTTTGGTATGAGTCTTTCCCGGCATAACCACTCAGCCTCCAGAAATCAGTGATTTAAGGGCTAGGAGGTTAGCAAAGATTTAACACAGGAATATAGGGTATCCCAGTTATTCAAAGATGCCACAAGCCAAAAAACATTGTAAAAGTATTTTCAAAAGTTGCTATCCCTAGGGTTGACGAACTTTCTTGATGTTCAAGTGTAAAACTTTTTAAGGTCAGGAAATTACTGAATATTTAAAAGACAAGGAAAAGGTATTTTAGAAAGGATCCTAGGTTTACTGGAAGAAGTCTCCCCAGTTTCCATAAAAAACCACTAATTATGTTAGCAAATGCCTGGACATTTGGGGGATTGCCACCACGGGAGTCGTCTGCATCTTCTGACCCATGCTGTGCAAAATCCAGTTTATAAAAGGGAATATGAACAAGAACTGGAATATTCAATGCAAATCTTATATTTATGCCACCAAAGGGTTTCACAAATTACACTCACATAATGAAATACTTCTCTCTTAAGGAGGAAGAGCTTTCTCCACAAGGATGCCAATCCCTGATGGAAATGCAGATGTTCCCTACCAGACACACACAAAAGATACAGAAGTGTGATTCTCCTTAAGATACACAGGCTGCAAAACCTTTTTTATAGAATAAATACAACTTTTATATTTATCATTATTCATATAGAATATTCTTAGAAAGAAAAATGAAATATACCTATATTCCATGTACTCCTCCAGGGATGAATGAGCAAAACTAAAGCCAAGCCTTCCTCACCTAAAAGCAGTCCCATCTATGCACACTGAAGATGTACTGCAACTGTATCAGTAGTTAGTAGAAGGATCATGCAGCCCTAATGCATACAGATAAAACCTGCTGTTTGTACTCGTGAAATGAACTAGTTCCCAAACCAAATAAACAGTGCTAGCTCATGCCACAGATTATAACATAGCAATGATCACAATGGATCAGTCCAAGGAACTATCTAGCGTCTTGACACTGACAGTAGGCAAAAGCAGATTTACAGACAGTAAGAACAGCATCACACCAGTGTAACTTATCTAAACGTGGCATTTATAATGATGTGGCAGTGGCGAGCAAGCCACACCGAGAGTTCAGACTTACGGTCAAACGCATCCTAAAAATTGCTGTACTGAAGAATCAGAACTACACCACATTCAACTATGAGTTAATTCAGCAAACATATCTCCTAAAACCAAAAACTTCAGACCCTTTACTGTGACAGTTTGAAATATGACAGGAACGTGTTACCAAGTAAATTTACAGAGTAGCTTTCCACTCTAGAAAGGTTGCTTAA
>NW_008824186.1:3007401-3044045 GCF_000699105.1 Pygoscelis adeliae
AGGGGAAAGCCCCGCTTTCTTCTCCCGGGGCGGGGTTGGGATGCCCGAGGTGTCAGTAAGGCTTGAAGTACAGCGAGTCGTGTGCGCCCCCGGGTTATCTCGCCAGTCCCTGCGCCGCACCGTCGGCGTCACCTCCTTCCAAAAAAGCTTTTCTCGTGCGCGAGCCTGGACGTGAATAGGAAGGAAAAAGTATTTGTAAAACGTTCTTTTTATCTAACGGCGTTTAAGTAACTGTATGTAACATAATATGTAAGTATGCTTGGAGTCCCTCTCTTATTTGTAAATAACCCCGGATCTGTAATAAATGTGTGGTTTAAGACCTCTCACTTGGAAGCAAGATCTTGCATGGATATGGTGGCTCTGGACCATGCTATAAGCCAAAAGATATAGCAGAAAAAGCCGCTTGATGTGAGAAACGTAATTTCTGTGCTTCATTAGCATTTACTGTTGAATCTGTTACTAATACCATAGAAAGTTATTTTGTGTATTTTGGAAGATTAGCATGTCCTTTACTCTTTATTAGCAATTTATGGACAGTAGCCTGTGCCCTTGTACATGGCAGCAAACAACTGCCCTAAACTGAGTGTATGTAAAAAAATTGGTGAAATATTGGAATTTGATATTTTCTCTTCTGTTCTTGTTCTATACAAAGACATTAAAATGCTTTTTATCTTAACAGAAAAATGTTAGTATGCTTGCTTTGTAAATCAATGCTTTCTGTTATAGTACTCTGAATTGAAGAGAAATCCCTGTGAGCATATAGAATAGTCACTGTGACAAGTATTTGTGTATTTGTTTTTAATCTGTTGGTGTTTCAGATGCATCAAAAGCTACTTGAAGACATTTGCACGTAGCAGGATGTACTAATGATGCTCTAATGTTGTAATTCCCCACTCTCTTTTTAATTTCAATAAATGATTTTTGTTATTGCTATAAACCATAGTTTTTGAGCACCTGTGGTTGTTGTTAATTGTTTTTTAATTTCCTCTTTTTCAATTGAGGAAAAAATAATACTCATATTAAATATGAACAGCAAGAAAGAGCAACAATATGTTAACACAATCCCGAACCTCAAAGTCTTTCCTTCATACCATATTCAAGCTCAGGAGCATGAAGTTTCAGTATTATGTCTTCCTAGCTGGTGAAATTGCATTCATTTTGCTGCTGACCAAACTTCTTTACATGTTAAGGAGTGGACAGTTTAAGATCTTTATCATGAGTATCAAGAGGTTGTCTTAATGCCAAACTGTGAAATATTAAATAATAAATATTTAATTTCAGATGTAGATTATTGTCCAGTGGATGTTAGAAGTATTTGTCTCTAGAGGGGAAAAAAAAATCAAAGGACACATTTAAAAACATGGCAAGAAATAAATATAGCTATTAACTGTCATTTCTGTAGGGTCTGAGTAATGACTTGTGAATATCTGGAATAGGAAAGACTTTAAAAAAATAAAGGCATAAAGCATAATTCACAATTCTTTTTTTAAGAGTTCAAGAATCCATTCTTGTCAGTGGGATTCTCTGGTGTAAATTCTGTATAATTGAGGAGGCTGAAACTTACAGAGAGTTCTCCACTTTTAAAACATCACATCAGCTCTTCCATTTCTTACTGTATTGTCATTCTGGAGTCCAGATACTTTAAATATTTCAGATATGAGTGCTTGCAGATGTGTAATGGTATTAAAAATTGCAGTATATCTGTAGAGAACTTTTTTATAGAAAGCTTGTAAGCCAAAGAGGGTATCTTTGCTAAGTCACCACTTGCTTATCAGAAAAAGAATCAAACGATATCCTATGTGTACTTTGTCTCAGTGATTCCCCCCCCGCCCCATTCTAAGCAGTAAACTTCCTTTTGTTACTTCAATAAGACAAAGTATTTCTTTGCTTGTTCAAGTAAAATGTACTAATATAGGTTGCATTAACTTTACAGAATAGGTGTAAATACACATCCAGGGCTGAGGCCTCTCTCTTGTTTGTCCATTTCTCATTGGTACTTCTCTGACAGGTAGCTTTTATACTTTTTTCCTTTGTCTTATTTTCCTACAGGGAAGTTAAAACTAGAGGATAAATAATTCTTTTTTTTCTCTTTCACTTTGGAGCCCAGATTCTGAAAGCATTTTGCAATTGGGAATACTTGCGCTGTGGTCCTACCATTTTTAGAATTTCTTGCATAAAGTGCAAATTTACTGGAAATCTCAGTGTCTCCTGAGCTGATCTAATAGGTCAGCATTGCTAAAAGAGGAAGTGTTGTTTCCTTTTCCTCCTCTGCTTGCAGTGATTCAGCCTAACAAACCCTGGTGCTTGTCAGATCCTTTCTCGAGCTGATTCAGTTTGCTAATCTGACTTGGAACTATCTATCCACTTTCTTAATAGCTTAATTTTGTGATATATTGCTGAGTTGATACAATAAGGAAAAGGTCATATACACACAGTGGGGAGGGGGCAATTGAACCTTCCACCTCTTGCTGACTGAACTGTTAATTCACCTCACCCTGTGAACCTCGCAGCTATTTCAGAATTTTATGTATTTTTAAATAAAGTGATATTTTTGTTATAAATTTTGTGAGTTGATATCCCTTGAAATATAGAGAAAAGCTATGTCTTACATTGTAACTTATAACAAAAGAGACTTTTGGATATTACAAAAAATATGGAGAAGTAGAAATAGTTTTTCAGTATAAGAACTGAATGTTAAAAAGTATTGCAGTAGTTCTGTTTGAGATGTTCATTTTTCCTCTGTCACATTTTAAGATGATAGGTACAGGTAAAGTCCTACTGATTTAGAAAGCAGGTGGAAATAAGCTATTTTTAAAAGATTTAATTTAAAAAAAAAATCATTAATACAATAAAGCTTTACAAGTATGTGCTTATGAAAACACCACTTACAACATCTGACTTTACCTGCGTTTCATTTCAGACAAATAGAGAAGAAACTAATTTTATGGAGTTTTCTTTATTTTTAAGTCAATGGTGTTTCACTTCCAGGAATAATAGCTTTTTCACTCTCTTTGAATGATACTAAAGGTTTGCTTATGTTCACATGTCCACTTTCCAAAAGATGAATTTTCAGCCATTGTAAAAGATCCCACTAGGGGCTGTCTGACAGAAAGCAAGACCGTAAGAATTGTGATTCTAGATGCTACTATATAAAAACCCCTCATCCTCAAATACACATTAGTAGGTAGATAAGTCCTGCTATTCTTGCTCTAGGGATGGAATTGAAATGCAGAGAAACTAAAGAACATGGAGACATTTGCAAGTGATCAGGAAATGTCTTAAGTTATTTCTTGTCAGCTGAGCTATGGCAACTGACGGTGGTCATACTCAGCTCCCTGTAAAATGGAGACGTTTAAACCTTTGTGTCTAGATCGGGATGTCTTAAACTGTAGAATAACCAACTTTTCTTTCTTGCTGCTTGCATATTATCATGTAGCCCAGATCAAATGTTTATGCCAATTTTAACTGCAAATCCTAACTCCAGTATGAAGAAGTCAAACTCTTTTTTTTTCCATTCCTTGTAAACTTGCTGGAGTTCAACTACTTGCCTATGCCAAATGCAGATTCTAAGATGGATTAAGAGGATTTTGGGTGAGAATTCCCTAAGGAAAAAATGGAGGGAATACAATGGGTGAGCGAGAGAGCAATCAAAACATTTGGGAAAAGGTATGCTTGGAATTTGATCTTCAAGTATGTTTGTCATTTTGCTTCAAAAGCTGTAGCCTGTGGATTCGGTGAATATCCTAGTGTCCCCAAATAGCAGCACTTCTTAAAGTGTGCTTTAGATACTTTGTGCTTGATAAGAGGAAACACACCTGTTGTGGCTGTCATTGCCTCTTTTCTTTGTTTACTGCATGCAACCTACGTGGGTTGCAGATGTAAACTCTTTGGACCTTCAGTTAATGCAAGCTGAGGCTGTATTTGAGCAGTGTTTCTCAACAAGACTGTTACTTATGTACATATTTTCCTTGATTTCAAATTAGTGGTTTTGCTATGCTTTAATTGTGCCTTATAAGATTCAGTGTATCCTCTTGTCCTTCCGTGGCAATGAGCAAAATGCTATCCATTTTGGAATAAAACACAGGAGTGCATTTTCTTTCAAAACCGTATGTCTGCCTGATCAGTTTTCAGTAATATTTTTCTGTTGGGTTTATGTATGGGATAGAGAACTAGAAAACTGCATCCTAGTGGCAGTTCTAATTCATAATCTTATTAGAGTTTGCTGTTACATCGCCAAGCTGCTTCCCTCATCAGTTCTGGAATGTGATGGTATTAGACTGTACTGATTAAAGTTTTATAGTCACCAAATCAGATTAGCTATTGAGTCACCTGACCAGTAGGGCTCGCAGTCATGTGATCCAGTGCCCTGCTGAGCTCCCGCTGGGAGCTGAAACAAGGTAGTTTGCTTTTGAGATGTTCTTAAGTATCTAACAGCGGGTCATGGATTATGGCTGCAAAGAAGATGGCTTCATTTTCCTGATCTTTGAACTAGCTAGAATGGGCTAAGTTTGAAAGTGCAGGATCTTCAGGCCATGAGCCAACAACTGGAAAGAATGTTTAATCCTGGAAGTTCTGACACCGAAAGACCTGTGGTTTTTTTTTTTCCAGTATGAAAAAGCTTAAAGACTACTTATCCAATCAGTCCATGGAAAACGCGAGGATTAGTGGGAGGGTTTAAGACATACCAGTTATATGATATTATATAAAACACGATATGATTTTCTTCACAAAGCCTCTGGATGTTACCTGAATGCATCCCTGTGGGTATACTGAATGACAGCGATAAAAATTTGAACCTGTGTCAAATTTGAACATCTCTTTTAAAATAGAAGCAAATAAATTAGGAGACATGAGCTACAGTGGTATGTGCTGAAGACAGTGATTTACTAACTCATTTAAAAGTTATTTAAATGTTTCTCTAATTTCAGATTATAAAAATGTATAGTATTACTGAAACTTGCAGAACAGTAATATTGAAAATGAGTTGTAAGTTGAATGTACTGTCTTAATAAGCGTCATACAGATTAGTGGTGTATTTCATAGAGATTATTTTCCGTCTGTTTATTATAAAAGAATTTTTTTTTTTAAATCATTAATTTAAAAATACTTGTAGGATAGGACTAAAAGCAATGGGGGGGAAAAAAACCCCAACAACTAGAAAAGGAGTATTATTTGTATTATGGCTTTTGATATTCTGTAATGTTTTCCATACTGGGTTCCATGTCCGTATAAAGCTTACTTCAGGATTAAAAACTAGAAATTAAGATAGATTGATTCTAGCCTTTTCAGATGCTTAACATCCAGAAATCTATTTCATATTGAATACAAATGGCTGCCCTCAAAGAATAAAACAGTTTGTCAGTTCAGCACGTCAGTGGAAGAGGTGAAGAGTGAACTGTGTTTCAACTGGAAAAACATAATTTAAATGCTTTGATATTTTGAGTCTTTGCTTTTGTCTTCTGATTGTGTCTGATTGCACATATTTCATTAAATAGTAATTTCTAAAGCCAGGTAAATAATGTAGGTAATTATGATTTATGGAAAGGAAAGGTTTAATAGCTGTGACTTTTTTTAATGTAACTTACTGTCGTGGTTTAACCTCAGTCGGCAACTAAGCACCACGCAGCCGCTCGCTCACTCCGCCCCACCCGGTGGGATGGGGGAGAGAATTGGAAGAGCACAAGTGAGAAAACTCGTGGGTTGAGATAAAAACAGTTTAATAATTGAAATAAAATTATAATAATATGATAATAATAATAATACACAAAGCAAGTGATGCACAGTACAATTGCTCACCACCCGCCGACCGATGCCCAGCCAGTCTCCGAGCAGCGGCCCCCCCGGCCAGCTTCCCCCGGTTTATGTACTGAGCATGATGTCACATGGATGTGTATGGAATGTCCCTTTGGCCAGTTTGGCTGTGCCCCCTCCCAGCTTCTTGTGCACCTCCAGCCTTCTCAGTTGGTAGAGCATGGAAAACTAAAAAGTCCTTGGCTAGTGTAAGCATTACCTAGCAACAACTAAAACATCGGTGCGTTATCAATCAACATTATTTTCATCCTAAATCCAAAACACAGCACTGTACCAGCTACTAGGAAGGAAATTAACTCTATCCCTGCCGAAACCAGGACACTTATATTAGTGCAGTTTATGCAAGAGTCCAGAATAACTTATATTACATGTGCTTTTAGAGCCTAAGATTCACTGCATATCTGTAAAAATACATATCATTGAAAGTAATTTATAGTTGCTATAGCATTTTTTCCTGATATGCTGGTATTACAAAGGTTAAGAATTGGCACATTTTGGATTTCAAAAAAGTGTTATGTTTTCTGCTAAGCTGTTAGCGCTCTTAGTCTTCAAAGGCATTATTCCAAATAACCAATTCCAAATGTTATTTCCATTACAAATCTACAGTATCAGCAGGTGCTGGAACACAGGCAATGTTTGCTCCTCACCTACATTGTGGGATTTTATAGAAGGCGCTCTCTTTTTGGATTTAGCTTTTTTGTCCATCATCTCTGCAATATTGTGAGACTTGAAACCTGCGAAATGCTTTGGCAAAGCACTTGAGGCCTGCCCATGGTCAGAAAAGATTTAACCAATCACCTTCAGAATTATTTTAAAATTGTAGCTTATCTCTGCTTGCTGAAATATTTTTAAAAAGAATTTTCCCTCTCTTCTACTGTTAGCCAAAACCAAACAGTAATGTTTCAACAAGAAGTACTTCTGCAGTAGTTTCTGAATTTAAAAATAAACAAAATCTGGGTCATAAGTCTTCTAGTTGCACAGCCCCACCTGTCTGACCTCCCCTCTTATATAAAGGAAATGTTGTTGTTAACTGTTCTTATGCTTACAGGTAACTTCTGACTACTGTGCTGAAGTATAGAATCTGTATTGCTGACACACTTTTTTGGATTAGCTGTCAACAACTGGCTCTGGCATCAGTTGAAATAATGACAGGCATACTAGGTGAGATTCAGAAAGTTCCTGCTCTGGGGTAGAATGATGAACTGGCAGTTAATTGAAAATAGATCTAAAAACCTCTATGATAGCAAAGCTGGGAATCTTTGCCAAGGTGCTTACATGTAAGGATGTGACTTCTTGGTGAGTCCCACAAACTTGCAACCTCACCTTTCCAGTGTACTGGCCAACGATGTATTCTGATCATTGTGACTTCCGTAGATACTCCAGATAGGTAGGTTAATGCTAGCTTGGTTATTCAGCCACTGCCAGTGTGGAAGTAACTTCAGATAGTGTAGTATCCTCTAACAAGCAGTTTTCCTCCCCTTATTGCCCATTCTGTCTTAGATTTATGAACTACTCAATCTTTGCATGTCTGATAAAGACATGCAAAAGAGCAGTGGTTGAGCTAAAATGCATATAGGTGTGTTACAAGGAGCTAGGTGTAGTAATTTATATAGCACTGTGAACAGTGATACAGTTACTGACCCAGCTCAGGATGACGCTAGTTCTGGCTTTCCCAAGTAGTGATGTTCATCAGTGGCTTCACAAAAGTGTACAACCCTCAGGTTTTGCTGAGGACAAGGTACTGCAGAGTCAGTAGGAACATTCAGATGTATTTGATGGACTTCCATCTAGTTTCACAGCACCACAACCATCCATGGAGTGGGGGATGAACCAAGATGTGCTGCTGTAAATAATTCTGTAGAGCTGTGTTACTATACCTTTTCTGAGCACAGAGGCAGAAGTCTTGCTTGCTTTTCAAAAGACGTGACTGTTGTAAGAACTTGTTTAGAATGGTAAACTAATTAGGTCATTGAGAAGTAGATGAAGAAAAGAGGCATTTTGGACTTTAAGTAGGCAAGAATTAAAATTTAGATTTTTCAGTGTGGATTATAAAGTTAGGCAAAACACAAGCAAGCAATCTAGTAAAACTTACTTTAAATATGAAAAGCCAGATCCACTACTGGCTATTTAAGAAAACTTATATTGTTCCACATTTGGAATAATATTGTGTTGAAAAAAAGCAGAAAACACTGAATATCTGGCTTTTTTGTAGCCAGGCTGTATTTTAGCAAACTTTCATTATTCTTTATCTCAATGGATTCAGCTTCTTCCACCTCCTATACTGAGCCTGCCAGTTCCATGCCAAAACTGCTGTATTTGCTGAAATCCCATTTCAGGAGCATGTATCTAGGAGTAGGGCTGCCTAAGCAAGCTAGCTCCCTTCTGCTTCAGAGTTTGAGAATCACCTTTGTGATTCTCAAGTTACTATCTACTCAAGACAAGTTATTATCTACTCAGTAATGCATTGAAGTTTGCATTGACTTGAGTTAGCTTTTGCTAGCTTAGATGTTAGTGCTGTGACAGTAGCTGGAAAAGTTTGTCTTATTGTTGAAACCTTTTTATTATATGAATTCCATAAGAATATGAAAACAGTTTTGGTTATAGAAATACAAATGTGTCATAAGAAGGTGCTTGAGTTGCATGGCTGCTACCATTTTTTTCCCCCAGGTACTATTTTGCATGAGATTATGTATGTAAAATGAAAAAAATATATATATAAAGTTGTAGAAACTAAAACAGATTGAGGGAAACTGAAATACCAAGGTCATAGAAATAACAATACTGTAACTGGTAACTGCAGAATAACTTACAACACTACATTGTAAATGGGACAGACTTAAGGTTGCGGTTGCTAGTGTAAATGTAAGCTTCACTAATTGTTTCAAGGTCCCATCTTGTTTTTGTATGAAAATAAGTGTATGCGTTATTTCATTGCAGTGGGGGACTCATTCTGCAGGAAGTAATTTATCTGAATTTTTAGTCTTAAGACTTAACGTGTACTTGATTCTAATATCTTTTCAGTTTCCATATTTTCATTATTTCTGTGAATTAGAGCTGTCTCTGTGTCCCTAGCAAAGGAAGAAAGGTAATTGAGCTTCCTTTAAATACATTTTTATGTTTCTGAGAAAGCTGTTGCACACTCTTGGAGCTGCATGTTTCCACCAGTTCTCTTTATCAACGGTGCTTCCATTGGTCCAAAAAGTGTGAAGCAGTGTTTGGTCTTGATTTTTTTTTTTCCTAGAATTTTTAACACTTCTGGCATGAAAGACCTAAAATTCACGAACATTAAATTGTAGGAAGATCATCAGTCTTCTCAGCACGTACACAATATTTGTGAAAGGAGCTGTATGACCAGTCACTGTTCTTCCTTTTAAAAAGGCAGTGTATTATGAAAGAAAGGGCAAGTCAAATTAGTAAACTTAGATGAAATAAAACCTGATCACTTATTAAAAACTTAAGCAGTTTTTAAGAAAGCAGTTCAGTCAGGGAGATGTGATATTAGTGATAACTATTTTTCTGTTTTACAAGTACTTGTGTCCTCATTTGAAATTTGGATTTGGGGTAGGTATCTGGTAAAATAAGCCATATAGGCCCTTTTTGGTGATCTGTTTGGTATCAGTGACAATGCAGTTTGTGGGGCTGGAGTGTGCTCAGTGTCTTGCCAGGTACTCTGCACCTCAGTATATAATCATTTGCTAATTTTGAGAAAGGCACCTCTACTTATTTGATTCACTAAGTAGTCAGTTTTCTCACTTATTACTGTGTCAGCTGTATCTTTTACTTTAAACCACCAAATTAAATAATAGTTTATACTGGCTTTTTATTTTAGTTCATGCATTTGAAACCTGGAACTCAGATAAAAAGATAGTTTCAGAATAAATTCAGTATATTATTTATGAGTGGAGCAACACATTAGCATTGAGTTCACAATAGATCATATCGCTTTTATTCCATCTTACAAGCTTAGCAGCACAAACAGAATAATCAACATATTATTTGGCTGTCATCTGCTGAACAGAAACCAGAGATCACAAGGAGGTTTTCCCTAGCTGCAGTGATGGCCTTTTTGTTCCAAGCCCCCATCTGGGAGGGCCATGGTGTGTTATCATATGGAACGCGGGGTTTTCTGTAATCTGCTTAGCTGCACTGCAGTTTGAATCTTTATTCCATGTTTGTGTAATTTATAATTTTAATGAGACCATGGCTCTTGTGGGCTTTGAAATATATTAAAAGCTCTTTTGTGCATATGCTTTTGTTCTTGCTTAATAGGCTCAGTGTATTTAAAACTGATGAATTTTTATTCATGGATTTGGATGTCTGGGGATTAACTTAGACTGAATATCATTGCACTCATCTATTGATGTTTGGAACTTTTTTTTTAATACTTGTATCTGTAAGTGGAGAAGAACTTGCAGAACTTGTGTTTTATACATAAAACAGCTCAGAAATAACTGATAAAATTTTATTGAGCAATGAGAAAAAGTACTGATTACAGTTTATTTTTACTGCATAAACTCACATGAAATACAATTTGTGCTATGAAAAAATAAGTAGTTGAATCTATGTATGTGTGTGTATTTAGAACTTTATAGCTAAAAAAGATTTTGAGAAAGCCGTCAAAATTTTTGTAGAATAAGAGCAGTGACAAGCACTTGATTTGCATTTTTCTTCTGTTCAGGTAACTTGAAAATGTAAATGCTGAGCTCACTTTTGTCTGACTGTTTCCTTTCTCCTGTTTTTTAACACATTTTTTAATGCAGAGTATGCATAAGGTATTTCCTTAGAAGACGATGCTTGTAACTGGGAAGTACTGGTGAAGAATATACAGAATATACAGAAATATACAAATATATATACAACAAATATATATTTGTTGTTGTTGTTATATTTTCTGACAGTGCTAAAACTGGTCTTGTTTTTTGCTTTTGTATTTTTTAGATGTTTAATAATAGCTTTGATTTACTATTTGTGTTAAGATCTCATACTCTGTGATTTCTGTGTTCATAAACCACTATGGAGTACTCTTCAATGATGGCATTCTAATCCGAGACTAACACTGGCGATAAAACTAAGACACTTGTATTTCTTTCTAAACGGTCTTGCTGATGGTGTACATAAATAGGTTGCTTTGTTTTATGGGGAGGGTTTTTTGTTTGTGGTGTTTTTGTTGGTTTTGTTTTTTTTACCAGCAAGCAATCCTCTTCGTAATGACAAATATTTTAAGTAAACAGCCTTTTTACTTGTCAGTGCACAGGGGAATTATTTGCCCCTCTTCTGTTCACTGCTTTGAGTAGTATTTCCAAAAATACCTGCATACTTCTAAAGGTGCGTCAGCACTGGGAAGCGCAGGGGACATGTGAGCCATGGACAACTTTAGTTTCGGTAGGGTCGTAGATTTTAAGTGCCTAATGTGAAAATTGGACTTGTAACTCTTTGTCTTAGTGAATTAAAATTAATTTCAAATGTTTACATGTCTATGTCTCAAGTGAATTTTTTCAAATTTAAGATAAATGCATATAGCTCAGAATATAGTTATTTGACCCTTGTCACATAGACATGGTGTATTTTTCTCAGTCACCAGGGAAGTGGCTGTGCTGTCTGTCAGACCTTTGGCGTTTGTCCTAACTTTGACATTGTTACAGGAAACTGTTAAGTGAATATTTCAGCATCCCTCAGAGGCTCAGACTTGCCATGTACAACCATGCCTTTGCTCAGCTATCTGGATTTCGCTGTTCAGCAAAGATGAGTGTGTATTGCCGCAGAGGAAGATAGAAGCCCTGGAATGCATCTCACCATTAATACAGCATTTTGTACAGGGTTGTGGGATGGTTAGGAGTTGCTTCCCAAAGGTAAACAGAACCAGTGAGAACTACTTGAAATCTGTTTTGAAAAATTGCTCATTCTTATGTAGGTAGTCTCTAGTTGTTTAACACCAGAGGATTGCATTATGTGAATTTATGTTTACAGGATTGAGCTCCTTGTCAGCTTGAGATAAGTAGATGAAGGAGCACTTGTTGGAGACAAACTGTCAGTGCCTAGTAGAGATAATGTGGAAAAACAATCTTCTCTTCCAGAATATCATAAAGCTTTTTCAGATTTGCCAGACCGAATCCAGTGTTTCTTCTAGAGAAAACCAAGAGCTAGAAATAAAAATCAAGTTCTGCCTGCCCCCCTGCATGGAAAGACCTTTTGAAAATTGTTCCTTGTTTTGCATTAGATATTTGGAATCCTCAGATTATAATTAGAATATTTTAAACATTTTATATTTATTAAGTTGTGTATCTGATATGGGAAGAATCTTTCCCAATAAACATGATACACACCTTTCACTATTCTAGCACATGTAACTAATTTCACGCAGAAATTTTAAAGTAATAGTTTAATATAAATAACAGTTCAAACATAAATATTTAAATAGCCTAGTCAGCGTGCAGCGTCTTTTTTTGTTTGGGTTTTTGGATTCTTTTAAAGTAATACTCTGAGTAACTCTTTGGGGAAGAGATGGTTCAAGTTACGGGATTACCTTGTGTGAAGAAAGGTGTCTGGTTAGAAGCAGAGAATGTTAGGAGAGGAGTTTCTGTTAGCTAAGGAAAAACTGATAAACTATCACTAAATATTCAGTGAAAATTCAGAATTAGGAAGCATTATATAAAGCAAATGTGACTGGAAATTTATTACAGTGAAAAATCTATTTGATATCAAGTCCAATAATTTGTTTAGCCACACTTTCATTGGCTGCGACTTTGATTTTCCTGTATTTAAATTTTTGGCACCATATGTTAAACTGTCTTACACAATGCCATTGGTTATCTGGAAATGATAAATCTGCTCATTGATTTCCTGATTTTATTATGTACACAGTTAATTGTAATCCAAGATTACAGCAAACAAGATGTTAATTTCTAGACAACCTATGTACATTTCCCTCAGAGTGTGATTGTTAAAGAAGCAAAGAATACAAAGAGAATACCATTTGTGCTATCCTCACAGGAGCTGTCAATAAAAGATGTAATAGGGGATTTAGGAATCTGGAAATGGCTAACTAATTTATGTGAATCTATTTTATTTCAGCTAGAAAGACCAAGCTCTGTTTCGTCTGCACTGCATATTGCAGAGCACAGGCTGTCTATAGAAAACCAGGCGGCTGCATATGGATAGTCCCTTGATATCATTCACTTGCTGTGTAATCTTATTATGCAAAGTTCTAATCTTCACCTAGAATGAATGCCTCTGGGTCAGAATATAGTCATATCAGGGTTTTTGAGGTCATGTTTTGTGATCCTTAGCTTATTCTTCTAAGTAGGGCTGGGATTTAAAGAGTATTCCCCAGACACGAGCAGAGATAGACGGCAAAACCTGCTGCCTTTTTGGAAGACAAGACCAACATGAGGTCCCTGGTAGGATTAAACTTGATTTGTAGCTGTAGGATTTTTTAACAGATGTATTATTGGACAGGGAATAGGGGGCCACCAGCACAGCGAAATTGGATCACGATTGGCATTCTCGGGGAGTCCGCTGGCTGCTAAAACAGCAGCTGCATGTGGATTTGACTTCTTTCAGGTGAAGCGACTTCCAGTCATTTGGAAAGGATGGGATGAAAAGGAACCTTGGTGATAATTTTGATGTCTGCAAGATTTAGTACCAATGTAATGGGATTATCGGTAACACCTTCACTGCAGAAAAAGCCACCTGGTGCTATAACTGGCAGCAACTGAGAACTAATCCTTTCCCATCTCTTGGATGTCATTCATGAGGCTCAAAGTGATTTCCACCCTGCTAGCTGTGATTAATTTTGTAAACAAACAAAAAAAAATCAAATTATGAAGGCATAGGCTATGTAAGGAAAAGGGAACAGAAGATAATAGTAATTACATTTTGCATTTTATTTGCTGCAGGGAATAAACTATACAGTTCTTTTAAAATAACCAAATTGTATTCTACGTGATAAATATGGATGTGTAATCTTTTTTAAGCAATGTCTATGTTTGGTATAAAACCAATGTCTATTTCACTATAAAATT
This sequence comes from Pygoscelis adeliae, assembly GCF_000699105.1. NCBI lineage: Eukaryota > Metazoa > Chordata > Aves > Sphenisciformes > Spheniscidae > Pygoscelis > Pygoscelis adeliae. The sequence continues at coordinate 3,021,234 of NW_008824186.1, forward strand.
TTCAGCTACCTACTATATGATAGTAGGTAATACCTGGAAGTAATTACAACAGGTTTTATGCCATTAATTCTGCGATAAGGATGTTTATACAACAGATCCATTAAGTTTTCAAGCGGCCTGTGACTTAAATAATTTGTTTTACTGTGCTTAATGGTCTTATGCTGTATCTGGTGGAGTTGCCTGCTCACAGCACTTTGTATTACAATTAATTGTGTGATGTAGGAAAACGTTCTGCTATTTACCTTCTTGTGATTGACAATATGGCATTGTTTAAAAATGTACTGATAAATAGTTGTCTGAGAAAACAATTGTATTTTACTGATGCTAGAGCAATTGTAAGATAAATGTTGTGTGGGATTGTTTTAATAAACTAGAGTTTTCTGTTTTTTGTTTTTGACTGAGCTTACTCTTACTACAACCATTCACTTATTAGCCAGAAGTTATTACTTAAAACGACATGGAAACTTCCAGGATTGTAGTTATTCTATGGAATGAACGTTAGATGTCTAAAGATGAACCTTAATGTTTAAAAGCAAAACCCCCAGTCCTCTGAAGTTATCTTGTTAGGTTCAAACTGTGTACAATCTAGGTGCTATATATACCTTAATTTGAAATTAACTTTCTTGAGTAGTAATAAAGCCTTATATAAGAGCTAAGAATTTTTTCATCATTATCATGAACATCTAATAAGCCTGAGCATTTAAAAAAAATCCATTGTGTCACGTTTATAAACTGGGGCTGGTGAAATCCATGTCTTGGGGGCTAAGAGTTTATTTTAAGAGGACGGGGAACAAAATTTGAGACCTCTTCACTCATGTTCTATCCTCGTGGTTAGTTTTATATCATGACAGGTCTAGCAGTAGGTAAGGCTCACTCTGAACCCTGTGTTTCCTTGAATAATTTACAAACCTATCCCTCCTAATTCAGGGTTACTCAGACATCAATGAGAAATGAATGTGTTTAGTGTAACTATTGGTAAGTACGTGTCATCCAGAGTCCAACAGAAAATCAGTTGCAATTGGTTTGAAACTTATTTGCAGAGACATATAGCAGTTGTTTGTAGTTTCATAATAAAAAATTATTTTAGTTATAGCCTGATAGCTGTTGGCATGAGAAGTTTACCTTTTCTCTTAATGAGTCTGTCGTTACCGTTCCATTTGGAGCAATCAACAATACCTACCTACTTTGGTCAAGGTAACGCAATGTTTATACAATTCCTTTTTACCTGTAATATCCACAGGTGCCTGAATTCTATACTGTCTTAATCTATTAATATAACATTTCTGAATAGCATGGATCTAAAATACAGGATGGCTGTGCAGTATTTTTCTGTCTGAGAAGCAATGTGAGGCTGCCTTTCTAGCAGGTGCTCTTAAGAAGTATTGATGACGTACTTCTCTCAGAAGATAGTTGTGGTCATTAGTTCACACTAGTTGTGCAGCTCTAATTGATCTGCTGTCACTCTGTCTTCCTTGTATCACCTGTAACACATTTCTGGGCTCACAGTGTTTCTGGCCCTGAGAGCAAGGAGTTGGTCCATGCTTTTCATAGTGTACTGGGTTGAGAAGAGCAAACCACTTTTCTGGCTCTCCAGAATAAATTCTGCTGAAAGTGCATTTCTCTTACAGCGAAGCTGTTTCAGTTTCTACGGGCTGTCCTGCAGTGTGCTGGGTTCTGCATGTGCTAATGAAACAATTCAAGACTTTTCTGCTTTCTGTTGTATTTTGGTTCATTACTGTGAAACTCGTTAGCTAATATTAAGGATGGTGAATCACAGATTGGTTTAAGTGGCTTTATTCTGGAGATTTTTTTATGTTTAAAAAAAAAAAGGCAAGTACATCTTTTTTTGGAACAAGGAAATGAGCTTGGTAGAGAACATTTTCCCCCAAGAATGGTTGTCTTTTTTTCTTTATAAATAAATACTAAATACAAAGAACAAAAGCCACTTTTGACTGTATTCAGGCAAAATTGCCATTAACTTCTAGAGAGTTGTGCAAGTAAAGCTGTGCACTTTTAAATGCCTACGTTGAAATAGCAAAACGTCATGAAATATAGAAGGGGAGGTCATTACTTCAAGCTATATTGACCCATCTTAGTAAATGAGGGAAATCTTGCTGTGGTTTTAATTCATGATAAAGCTGATACTCAGTTTAAGGGGGACAGGTTTCTTGCAGAATGTAAGACTTGCTTCAGTTACTTCAGTATGCGTTTTCCACTTCCTTGCATAGAAATATAGATATTAAAAAAACTCTTAAAAGTTGGTGTAAGGAAGCATATTAGTTAGATAACATTGCAATAATTGCAGTTAGTCATCGGAGTTTGACAAATATTTGGGGGAGGGGATCAGAAGATATTTACAGGGTCCTTTTATATGCTACAGAACTTATGCCACTGTACTGTAACTGAGAGCAGAAAGACCTAATGCCTTATTTTTATAGGCAACTGTTTTGGTAATGGAAATCTAGTCAAAGGAAAGCTTTGCAAAACCTCCAGAATTCCTATCAACAGCTCTATTCTTTTTCTAGTCATATTTAGGCAAGCCATTCAGGACTCCATTATCCTTAATTTTGTCTAGTTCTTCAAGCCTGTTTTCATTTGATTGTCAGGTTGCTTTTAAAGTTTCGGTTGACTACTTGATTACTCCGGTTTTCTGTGAATGTAATTTCAGTTGTGAAGTATCTTCAGATCACTTCAGATGGTTTGATGTTTCTCTGTTTTGCTGTTGAGTGTTCAGTTTTAAATACTAGTGCTTGAAGAAAAAACAGTGATTTAAGTTGCACTGTCTTCACATGATTAAAACAACTGTCAAGTGTTACTTAATAAATAACTGCATCTGAGTTACAGTATGTGGTCCAGTCAGGAAGGCGAAGCCTGCATTAAAGGTATGATTACAGCTTTCCAGATTCCATTCAGCCTAGTGGAGGGGAGGGTGTCCTCCTAACTGTTGCAGATATTTAGACATGTGGCAGGTTAGCCTGCCTGCGGTCTTGGGTAAAAGCAGCCCAGCTGAGTCAGCGGAGAGCACTGACACAATTCTCTCCCATTAATTACTCTAGTTTGGCAAAGGTTGTTTTGTTGGTTTTTTTGTTTGTTTCAGCTCCTACTCAACTGAATCTTACTAATAAGCTGGTGAGGGGGGGTCAATTGATTGTACACATGGAGGTGTCTGCGTAGTAAACTAAAGACTTCTTGATGGCATTTCAGTTTAAACTATATTCATCTCCTCAGATATATCTGATTATTTGTTGTTTTTATTCACTGTTCTATTTTTAAAAATATTGTCCACCGGTTGTTAGATACAAAAGATAGTTTTGTAAATGTTAGGTGGTTTGTTATCAAATGAATGATATTCTTCTGTTTTACTATAGACTAGAACCAGCTGAACGACGTAACGTTGTACCATGCTTCGCAATGTCCTAGGAAAAACCTTTCGATTTCTTGGGTATACTGTGCAATATGGCTGCATAGCGCATTGTGCCTTTGAGTACCTTGGAGGAATTGTTGTGGTAACTTTTCATTTTCATGACATTTAAAAGAAAATAAAACTATAATACTGAAATTGTTATATGTGATAATGCTAATATTTCAGGTTTCTTCATGATTTTTTTTTTCAAGCTTTTTCAAAGTGTGTTTAGTAAATGCTCATTTTTTTTGGAGGCAGGTCCAGCCTTTATGAAAGTTATTTCTACTTCAGGCGTTCGTATTTCTTGCCAAGTGACTGCTTGAGGCGTCACTGAAGCACACGGGAAACTGTGATTAAGTATTTTGCAGAGTACGTTCTTTCAGAAAGACTGGAGTCACTAATAATGCCATAAGAAATGCTCTTGTTTCCAACTCTGGGCAGATCTCTGGATGTTTTATGCTGTGTCCTGTCGTGTGTCCCTTCTGCACTCCCCCCCCCACCCCCCCCCCCCCCCGTTTCTAAACCTAGCAGATACTGCTGCTGGATGTAGTGGATTTTGGCTGTGAGCTGCTCTTGAAGCTCCGGTGATGCTTCTCTTTTACAGAGGCTGAAGAAAGGGGCAAGCTGGCAGAGCTCAGCACTGCTCCTGCAGATTAGGTGCTGAAATAAATCCGTAAGGGCTCGTAGCACCTAGTGCGGTTCAGGACTAATCCTGAGTGAATACGGAGCTGTAACAGAGTTACAGGTGCTCTGGAGGCTGTCCTCACCTTTTAATTGTATCAGATGTTCCTTGGAGGATCTCATGTTTTTAGTTGTTCTTTACATTACACCTTTTCTAATTTATTAGCAAATAATTTGAATATTAATGTATTTTAGATAAAAGTAATTGGAAATAGTAATGTTTTCTCATTTATTTTTAATTTGCAGTGTTCTGGACCTTCAATGGAACCAACCATTCAAAATTCTGATATTGTCTTTTCGGAGAACCTTAGCCGCCACTTTTATTGCATTCGAAAGTATGCTCCTTTGTTGAGACTAGATTTTACATTCCATTTGCCAGAGCTTGTCAATAACCACATTCTATCCGTCCTTTATTTTTCATAGATTCTTCTGCTTCTAAATTTTAATTTTTCATAAATCTCCTCCCATTGTGTCTGATGGAAGTTAAAGTAATCCAAGACATACAGCCCATTGAACAACTTGTCAGGATTTGTTTAGGATATAGTCTATGTCACTTTTACAGCTTTGTCCAAAAAATGGAAAAACTCCCATTTTTTTTCCCTAAAACAGTTCTATTGTGTGACTGTAACTTCTCTCTAAGCAGTTTTGTCTCGCTTGCCAACCAAGCTGTAGGTATTGCTGTGCTCAGATAGGTTGTTAGGAAAGTGACCAAATGGTATAAGTACTGTTTATCAAATGTCATTTTATTACTGTTGTAGATCACAGTAGGCTCAAGGCCCTCGCCCATTTTGTTGTGTACTGTTTCACTGTACATTCTAATGTATATAATCAGGAGGCAAAAGTAATATAAGGTCTTACAAACTCAGATTAGACATTTGACCAAATGTTATTCTTCCAATGGAACTTCAATAACATTTAGGAACATGGAATCTGTTCTGTTCCATATTCATGTAGCAACAGGATCAAGGTAAATGGCATTCATTTCATTAGAGCATTGGCAATTAAAATGTAGTCTTAAATGTTTCATAAATTATCTAAATAACAAAGAATCTCTCCAAATGTACTTTAAAAACTGCGTGAAAAATTACACCCTGAGTAAAACTGAAGAAACCAAAATTGTAGACAAGACTTTTCAGCAGAAGGAAGTATCTTTAATGTATGTGAATATTTTTGGAGTATACACATTGATACACATGTATTCAAGCCAAATAGTTTGTACAGAGTTCTTCTATTTGTTTTTTGTTTCTGTTTTTTCCTCTCAGAGGAGATATTGTAATTGTGAAAAGCCCAAATGACCCCAAATCAAATATCTGTAAAAGAGTAATTGGCTTGGAAGGGGATAAAGTCTGCACAAGCAACCCTTCAGATTTCCTTAAGAGTCACAGCTATGTAAGTATTAGTTTCTTGCTTTGTAAATTAATGATTACTTAAGTAGGCCTGGTAGTCTGTAAAGGATTTGCAATATTTGAGTATCATCATAAATCATAAAGTACGACGTTCATAAATTATTCTTTCTTTCTTGTATATGTACAGTAAAATGTTGTAATTTGTAAACTCTGTTTATGGCAAGCTGTCTTTCTCAGTGTCTTTTGTCACTTTGTAGGAAGTGTAGGCAGATGATATTTTTGCGCTGCCCTTTGCTTAGGTCTTCTTCCCTGCAAGAATACTCTCAAATTCTCTGCATAAAGTGCAGTACAGATGGCAGACTCAAGGGCTTGGTCTTAAGGCAAAACTGTTTCTGTATTTTAAACATTAAGAAGTGAAAATTTTGTCTCTGCAATAGCTTTGAGGATTTTGCTTTCAAAATTATACTTTAGTGTATCTCTGTATTTCAATGTAACAATATTTTAATTTTTCTGAATATGGTTGGAAAAGTAGTAATTTTCCTAACTTGTCCAAAAAGTCAGGTAACAAGATGAAATAAAAAGGAAAAAATATTCTTAATGCTTACTTGCCCTTACGCAGATAGACTTAACAAGCATTTGGAAAAATTTGTGACAAAATGTTTTCAGCAACTTCTTTTTAGGCTATCATTAGAAAAATCATCAGAAATCATGATCACAGAAAAATGTAGGTTTTTTTCCCAAAAGCATGTTTGACCATTACCTCTGTTAGCACCTTGTGGAGACATCAGATTTTGCACATGTGTTTTGAATCTTAAAAGATACTCTGTTGCCTTTTCATATCCACTTCATTCTCACAATTGGAATGAGAAGAATTGCCATCTGGCCCATAGCTAAAGTCCTGTGCTGTGAAGGTAGAGAATTTTATGGAACACTCCCTGCAGCCAGCTACTGTTTGTGATAAATCCTTTGAGAGTTTAGCTACCATGAAGACAGCCAACTTCACCAGCGTGCCTTCAGGTACCATTGCTTCATTTGTATCAAGCAGATAAGTGGAGTCTGACCTTAACTAAAATCAGCGGCAAAATTCTTGTCAACATTGTGTCTAGATTCAGTGTCTGGCTTTAGTCAAGACCTAGGACCAGAAAGCAAGGATATGATTCATACCCTGTTCTGAGGGGTTGAAGTTGTTGTGTCTTCCACTCCGGTGTTGAGGGAAGACGTTTCAGGCACCTGCCTCTAATCTGCCATTCCGATCAAGTGCCAGTACCACTGCAACTTCTATTTACACTTCTGTCACTCGTGGACAGAAAGAAGGCACTCATTCTCTGTTAGTTTTGAAGGGGAGGACAGAGCATTTGGTTTTTCCGTAAATCAAATTGTGTTACCGTTTAACCAAGGAAAAAACTAAAAAAACCCCAAAGAACCCCAACCCACCTTTCTTACCAAGTTGAAGAAATTTTCTAGCTCCTATGGGAGTAGTAATTTAGATGAAATATGAATTTCCCAGAGCAGAATGACCTGAAATGGAAACCTGAATTCTGTGTATGCTGACAGAAGACGCAAACTGAGTTTCTCTGAGCATCTTGTTCCTCCCTTGTCTTAGCCTTGAAGAGGAAGTTCAGGAAGGATTCGTACTTAACAGGATGTCAGCCTTTCGGGAAACCCTGAGCTAATCAAATGAATATCCAGCAGAACAATTTCTGCCCTAGGTGCAAGATTTCTTGTCTTCAATTTTAATACAAAATGCAAGGAGAATGAGAGGAGGAGGAATGCAGAGTCCTCTTCCTGTTTTCCTGTGTATGTTTTTCATAAAGGCTAATGTGTGGAAACACAGCAAAGTGACGTGCAGGCTTGCTTAGTTCTTACATCATTACTTGTATCTAGGGGGAGAAACGATCTAAATGGAAATGCTTTCGTTTGTTAGTGCATGCCTGTTTTCCTCCTGTCTTTAGTGGCTCTTGAAGAGGTAGATCTTTCCATCTGTTCAGGAGACGCTTCCTTTACAGAAGAGTATATTCTCAACATAGATATCTGCACTTTATGCTCATAACTTACACTGGATTATTCACTAAGTAAATTGTTCTGTTGGGAAGGGAAAAAGTGATATGTGTCTGTATTTAGGTAATTGTCTAATCAGATTCCTTATTTTAGTGAATCACTGTGCTATGTACTTTTTCTCTTAATTCAAACACAAGATTCTTCAAAGCAAATAGCAGCATCAGAGGTACAGAGAACCGGCTATTTCTTTTGTTGATACTTCCTTGAGAAGAATTAACCTGAGTTGGGTTTTTGAAAAAAAGATTGTTGAAACTGAGGAAGGGCCTTGGCTAGGATCCCAAATGGCCAGAAGGGCTGCCCCGGGTGTCTGGCTGCCAGAGAAAGGTACAATTGCAGGCACTCTTTAAGCGAGCAAAGCCTAGAAATTGCCATGAGTTTTGTTGTTTATATTAGGCTACTAACTGCTTTTTTTAAAATGAGAAATCTCTTGAGTGATACTTGAATGCAGTGACTCCAAAGTATGTCAGGTCAGAGGATTGTTTTGTTTTTATTACAGTGAACTGCTCAGCTTTCCTTGACTAACTTGTCTCCTGTTTGGGGAGTGATAGTGAATCTTTACTGTCATGTTTGCAAACTTATTACAGTACAGTAAATACAAAGTATCAGGTGCCAGAAATATTACCAAATTAGGTAGTATGAACCCCTGCTTCATTCTTTGCCGGTGTTTGCCACCTAATGGGTAGGTATTATGAGTTAGCCAGTTACTGCAGATGTCAGAATAATGGCAGTACAACATACTTAACGCAGCTGAGAGTGAAACCACCTCTAAGCAGCTGCTTCTCTTGTCGCCCCAGTGGAGAATCCTTATAGTCATGTTAGTAGGAATTGTGCTTAGTCTGCATAGACTGTGTCAATGTTAGTGTTGGCATATTTTACAGATTTTAAGTTAGGGATTTTTGTGCTTAGAAGCACTAGCGTATATGATTCTTACTCTGAAGCCTAAGAGAATGCTAAAATCGGATCCTGCTTCCAAGCCTGTTTCATTCATGAATATACTTCTCAGGATGGCTTATATATACAGATAGGAGAACGGAGAACTCTGTTTACAGTTTGCTCTCTGTAAAATTACACAGATGAGATACTTTATTGCTGCAAACAACCAAGTAGATACCTGTAGATTAAAAACCCCAAAAAACAACAAACCAACCTTCCAAGCTATAATAAAAATGAAAAATAAAATCATTCAATAAGTTGAATAAGTTGTTCTGAAAAGAGATAGTTCAGTTGAGTAGAAATGCAGTGTAGCAGTGGTAGTTATGCGTAAGTCTGCATAGTGGTATAAAAAGACTTTTGCTGCTCTACTTAGCTGAAGTAATACATTATATGAGAAAAATTATTTTTGTCAGAGTGCACTAAGTGTAAGGCTGTACCAAAAAACTGTCTTTGATGAAGTCATTGTTGGATTACAAGCTGATAGAACTAATCCCACATATCAAATTGATGGGTATAAATTGAGCACGTGCTGAAATTAAAATTTAAGTACATAAGGAACATCTTACTTTGGAGCCTTTATGGTACATGGTGCTTCATGTGCTAGAGGCTGGAGCTTATCTGCAGAATAATAATGAGGGAAATCTTCCTATTTACATGAAAAGTATAATGAAATTCCCTTTTTGAGTAAGCTGCTATAGTATTACAAAGTTAGGAAAATGTAATTTTTCTTTTCATTGCCTTTTTATTGATATTTGATATGGAATATGAGCATTAGGCTAGCAGTTTTGCTGGGCTCTTTTTTGGTTTTGTGCTCAATGATAGTGTTTATAGATACAAGCAAGTGTATTTACTGTAATAAACATTTAAGAATGAATAACATACTTCTACTGTGTCAGAAGTAATGTGGTATGAACCCAAAAGTTAAAAAGGTAAACAACTAATTCTTAGTAATGTGGTATTCAGACCTGGTTTCAATTATTAAAAAATATCTTTATTATTTACTCATTTAACTATAAGATCTAAGTAATGGATTAATAAGGAAATAATGGTTATTAAGGAAATAATGGTTAATAAGGAAATTACTCAATGACAGTAAACCCCTGAAGTGGTCTTTAAAAAAACACCTGAAAGGTTAATTTTCATATTTAGGTTTTTGTTTCCTGTTTTTAAAAGTCTTAATACAGATCCAGGTTTATAATTCAGATTGAGTATCCTATTGTTATATTTGAATTTGTTTTAATGCCATTTACTTTAGCTTTAATTTCTTTAGTACCATATGTTCTTGCGCTGCAGCTCCTATTTACAAATTGAAAAAGTGAGGGGTAAGTCATCAGATTAAAACAGCTTGTATGTCATAAACCACCAATATGGTAAGCCTTTGTGTCGCTTAAACAAAAGTAGTACCTAATAATGTCACTTAATACAGCTAGAGTCTGTAAATAAGGAACTGCCTTTTGCAAGTCATAGTGATAAAAAGCTGAGATACAAATCCATATCTCAGCAACACTCTGCTGGTAATCAATCACAACGCACCACTAATGCTCTGAGACTAGCTGATGTGGGGGAAGTATGTTTACCTTGTGCTAAAATGAGGCTCATTGCGGAGATGGCATCTCTTCATCCTGTGGTTAACTCTAGAGCTAACATAATTCTGAAGATAATGCATCTTACTGTGTTTGCAGATCAGAGAAGTGGTCTTACGCAGCACTGTTAACTCTTAAACAGTCCTTGTCAAATGCAGTAAGAATATTATGTGGGTACTAAGAATAACGTAACGTTAAACAACACAATATCTTAATCACTAGACGGTACTACAGATTTTGGATGCTCAACATAAGACACTGAAAAGTGCTTTGATATTTCAGAGCGCTCAATACCATTGGATGGTCTCTTTAAAATATCCTAAATAGCAATTAAAAATAAAATTCTCAAAACACTGGTTCTTTTTCCTTTGTCCTTAGTATCTTAATAGCTAGTTTACACTCATGGTTTATTATTTCATTAATCTAAGTTTTAATAGTTGCCAGTCAGGAGGAAGGAAAATATCTGTCTTACTCTTTCTTCTTCTCCTTAGTTCTAGTGTTCTAGAGGCTTGAAAGTTACTCTAAATGTCTGGTGGGAAGAGAGGACTGATTTGGACTATTTGATTAGTTTGCAGATTTGTTTGGTTTGCAGATCCCTCTATATCCCAGTACAGAGAGTTCTTGACTAGAGCTAATCTTGAATTTTCTGAGAAGTAATTTTAAATCAAAATTCTGATTTATCAAAACTAAATTATTCAAGGGAAAAGAAACACAAAGAATTTTATCCATCTACTTTCCAGTATTTCCAGGGTTTCTTCTGCTCAAGTGGATTGGTCTCTTTACCTTTGCAGTTTTGTTTTTCATATTTCACGAACATACGAGTGGCATGACTTGACACAACAGCACTGGTACCGTTTGCCATAGCTTATCCTCACATCTGTGGGGTCAGGGAGGTGGGTGGCCAGATGTGGGCATGCCTGCACCATAGCTCAGGCATGGGACAGCAGTGAGAGGCTGAGCTTAAACGCAGCTCCTGAATGAGCTCCCACTGAGGTCTCTTACATCTCTTTCTCAAACAACTCTTTCTTCGCCATGGTCTGAACTGAGATGAGACAGCTGCACTGCATCAGCTGGCCTTGAGTACAGGCCAGCTATACTGGGGTGGGGGAGAGCACTGCCCAGGCTCTGACACATTGCCCTGGTTCTTCTGTTCAGCCAGTTCATTCCTGAAAGAAAACCATAAAGAAATCTCCTCGTTGATTTCAGAGAAGGTTCTTTCAAGATCAGTCATTTCTGAATTTATAGTGCTAGCTGCTTTTCCTGTGTGGAATACAGTCTTGGCTGTACTGGTCAGATCAGTTTGAACCTTCAAGATTTTGATTCTGTTATTCCTCTGCTCCAAGTTCAGTAATAACTTCTAGGAAGCTGCTCAGGATGATGAAACCAACTACTCAAGGACTCCCTGAAGTTTTTGAGCACAAGTTTTACTCTGCCTATATCAGCTTCACGTCTGAATGAAGGACCTATTTCACTTTTTTTCCTCCTCTATACATACTAGCTAAGGCCTTTTGACTGTCTTAAATGATGAGATCATGCAGAGCTGAGGCCTTAGATTGATTAGCAGAGATTCAGGTCACTCCTGATGGCACTGGCAAGATGATACTTTTAAGATTCCTTAACCCTGCTCAGAGTATTTATCAGCCATTGTTGCTACCAGACTTGTTGCTACAAAGGCATACCTAGATCACTCTGTACAGGTATGCCTTTGTCCAGGGCATCCCAGTGATGGTGATGGGTTTTGTGTTTTAACCAGCAAGTTCCAGCTGGGGTTTGAACCTGGAGGTTTTTTGTTCTCAAACCTATACTTTAGGGTGACCCTGTTACATCATCTGTTTTCAGAGAAGAAAACAATCAAATCCTTCTTAATGATTGCTATGAGAGAAGTCTATGCAAACTGCTAAGTAATCTTTGCTGGATTTGTAATCAATATTTTCTTCCAAAATATTGATCTTCTATAAATCAAGAAAGTTAATAATAGTCTGGACTGATGAATCACAGAAGTATTCTGCATTTTTTTTTCAGGAGTTCCTAAATGTAGCTAGGAGATCTGTTTTTGAACGTTTTGGTCTACCAACATCTATAAAATATGAAAATTTCAAAACTGTAGTGGATTAAAAAACTTCGATAACTTTTCACTATTTAAAGCAAAGTGATTTTGTTTTCAAAAGAGAACCATTGTTTTAATGCAAAGAGGGATGTTGTAAAAAGCGTGTGCAAAATCTGCGCATTATTCTTCACGACAGTAATATTTGCTCAGTTTTTATTAATTCTATTAAGTTGGTTCTAATTTTAACATAATACTTTTAGAAAAGGAATGATGGCTAATAATTTAAATTCAGGGTTGCAGCTAGAGATTTTAAAAATTGGATATATAGCTTTTCAGGCTGATTCAGATCAGCATATTTAACAATATGCTCTAGATCTGAATATTAAATGAGAATATTTATAGAAGTAAAGTAAACGATGCGTGCAAGTGTTTGAATTATTATTTAACACAGTTGAAAACTTTTGCAACAGCCAAAAAGTGATACTGAGAGAAAGCATATATTTTCGTCATTTGACTGGCACAGATATTTCTGACGTGCAAATTCTGTGACCTTTCCCATAAAGCAGCGAGTGCAGTGATCAAACCTTTTAAGATCCAAGTAAGCAAGCTCAGGAACAGCAGCAGCTATTTGTGCGTTACACAAGGTTTAGAAGGAGCAACAATAGTTAAAAACCAAACATTCAAATAACCAATGAATGCTTCGACAGATTACTGTAACAGCTTCCCCAAATTTTTATTAAAGAACAACGCTCAACCGGTATGCTTGCACGATAGAGAAAAATGTCTTACAAATTCAAACCTAAGTTAATATACTTTAGTTTGCTTGTAGTATATGAGTTAACATTGCTACCGTTGAAGGTTATGTGATTTTAATATTAGTTAATAATTAATTTCGAAACTTAAAGCTAGACGAGTCTTCATATCTTACCTCTTTATAAATTTTCTATTAAAAGAACCAATGACTTAATATTAGAGAATGAGTTCATAATATAAATATTTCATCACAGTGAATTTAATTTCTGTATAAAAACCTGTTAGTGTTTCATTGTCATCTTTTCTCATAATAATCTGGACCAAGGTCACAATGTATTCTTTTTAATATGTGTATTTAAACAAACTGGGCCAAGTACATTATGTCTTATTCATAAGCAGCTTAAACTGTTCAATAAATAAAAGGAAAATGCTAAACTGTTCGGAAGTACCTATGAATTTAAGGTAAATTCATTCTGTTATATTCTTTTAAGAAGTATGACATTCCAGGTCATTCAGCCTTTTAGCGATACTTAGAAGATGCTGATTTAAGATCTGCTATACTGTTAAAGTTCCAGTGTGGCTGCTACCATTTCATAGCTTTTTCCAGCGCAAGAAAGGAAATGTAAACGCTTATGCTGACTTTGAAAACATTGAGCTAATTAATGTTGTTGGGTTTTATATAGATGGCAACCTTAATATGAACAACATTTACGATAAGCCTGCAGAAATGGTGCCTAGGGCAACTGGATCATTAAAAAAGAGTATCTGTTAAGCATTATTCACTCTTGGTTCTGAATTAATAAATAAAGGATTAAGGAATAGTTATGTGAGACTTTAAGTGTAGAGTGATAAAACAAACTCCCGCATTTCTGTGGTGTATATTTTATCCTAACTAGATGCAATTTACTTAAATAAGGCAATTTAATCAGTATTTAGTAAATTTGTCATTTGATATTGTAGATTCTTTCATCATATTTCACTTTAATCAAGAAAGGTAACACCTGTGGTTTGTTCACAAAAGCTTCTTTTGTTCAGTGAACACCCGCAGGCCATGAAGCAATTACATTTGTTGCCTGTACCAAAGTAGGAGGCACTTAAATAGATCTTAGTAGGGATAGATGAGAATTTGCAGACTTTATTCTTTTGTCCAGCGCTGAGATTAGTTCTTATCATAGCTCAAGAAGGAAGCCTCTCAACTGAAAAGAAAAGATGGGAATGATTTAAAGTTCTTCTTAAGTTTGAAACTTTGATATTGCTGGAGGTGATGTGAATACCTGTGACCTTACGAAAGTTCAAACTTCATCTACTCCCAGCTGATTGTACATGCTGATGTTCTCTGACAAACACAGACTGCTTGGAATTCCAAAAGGAGAGATTGCGAGAGATTCATGTTTATAATTCTCCACTTATTTATTAAAAATCCCTATTTCTCCATCTTTAGTACCTCCCCGCAAAGTCCCCCAAAATCACAAACCAAAAAAACCCCCACCAAAACAAAAAAACCCAACCCAGACCACAAAAGCCTATTTTCATTTAGTTGGGTTTGGGGGTATTTTTGATGCAGATAATTTAATCCGTTAATCTTATTTGCAGTATATTAGTTTTCTAGTATGCCAGTTAATGCAGCGCAGGCATCTCATCTCTTGGTTTTGAAGTTAGTGAGATTACTTGAACAAAATTTGGTGTCATGTAAAAAAGACCACAAGAATATAATTCTTTGTTGATTCCCCGTCCATTTATGTAAATTAATGTTTTATGCTAATAAGTATGCATCAAATACCTGACCTGTACTTCAGTTTTGCCACTTTAACTATACCACTAAGTAAATGACAACAGCTCTGCAAATTCAGCCGGTTTGTCGCAGTGAAAGATGCTTATTTATCTGATCTGAAACAGAATAAGCTACTGCTGCAAGCTCAGTTCTTCTAAATGATAGTCTTGCTCTTCTGGTCTATCTGCTCCTGTACTAGAGCCCTGGGAGCCTTGGAAGGGAGAAGGGGGAAGAGTCATGTGTCTGCTCAGTGTGCTGTATTCTCATGCATATAAGCTGCACCTCAGACAACCGGTTCTGCCTGAGAACTGCTGTTCCTTGGAAATAAATCCTCAGATCATCTGCACAAAACCAGAGGCATAAGGGTTGCTGAGGCAAAGAGTAGTCTGCAGACGATCAGAGGCAGCCTGTTTGCGCATGAACCTGCGCTGCTGTGGAATCGCTGGTTTTGCATGTGACCTGCTGGTTAGTTGTTTGAAAATTCAGTTGTTGGGCTTGTGAGACGCTCGCATCTTAGTTCTGGCCTATGTGTAAGGGAGAACTGAAATGCTGCCCAGCCTAAGTTAAATGCTTTTGGCACTCTTCTCAGTATCTTTTGTATTCGCAATCTTTCTGTGTGTAGTAATGGTAACTGTGATTTCAGTTGTATTTCTTAGATACAATTAATTTTGTCTAAAGAGGTCTATGGCCTGGACATACCAAAATGCAACGTTGTGAATTGTCAAGTAAGTGGCTTTCCCATTGCCTTGGGTTTTTTGGCAGTAGCAGCCTATTGGTGTGTAATTAATATATTCTTACTGCAAATACAAGTTTTCCATAGGTTTTTTTTTTTCTTTGGTTAAAAATTTATCTTATTCCCAGCTACTGTGCTTGCATAGCTTTGAGATGTTTCAGATTGGGTCCTGATTCTGCAAAGGTTGATACTCAAAGTTAACTTTAATCAATGTGAGTAATCCCACGGAAATCAGTGATCTGGTCTAGAAATAGCTTGGTGCACAAACCGTTGAAGGATTCTGGCTTTAGCCTTTATTTCAATGGAGTGTAAACAACTCTTTTTTTTTTTTTTTTAAATTAATGATTATGGCCTGTCACTGGTATTTGGTTTTACATTGTCATGTCATTCATGTGATTTTTATTGCTTGTCTTAATTCTAGGTTGTAGTGAAGTGCCTAGATGATGGACAGGCACCATACAAAGGTATTATACTGTATTATCTCTAGATGAATCATACATTGTGACAGTACTCTGAACAACAAATTTAGAGGTATAGGGTCCTGTCATACCTTCCATGGAGAACTACGAAAGTTACCAAAGTGGTGAATTTCAGGATACAGGAATATACTTTATTGCAAATGTTCTATCTGGAGTGCAAACTATGAACATCTTGTCTAAACAAGTAATTATTAGTAGCATTAGAAGTAGTAAGTGATGGGCCACAGGTGGTAAACCCCTTATTTTTTATACTTTTGGAGCATGGAAGAAAGACGGGAAGGTCTAGAAGTGTTTGGATATACTTGTGTTATGACTGGGTCCTTATTTCACATAGTAACCGATGAGCTTCATGTTCTGCCTATGAATCGGGGCAAGTGGGAAAGCATGGGAACCAGTAAAGTAGAAGGGGAGCTGGTAGTGTCCTCTGTGTGAAACAGTAGCACGTTGCAAGAAGTGACGCTTTTTCAGAAATGTGAAATGTTAATGCGAGTTTGCTTTTTTATTTCATTTTTTAAAAAAATCTTCCTTTCATAGCAATTCATGCTTCTCCTTTTTGTATATTTGCTGAGATAGTCTTTCAAAATTGCAGTAGTTTGATGTATGGTTTGTAATTCTGGTAGATGCTGGACAGGAGAGTTTGCACCAGAAAGGTCAGAACGCTGCTTTGCATTGTAATACGCACCTGAAAAACAAACTCATGTAAGATGTGGACACGGTGAATGCTTTAGGTGGGTACGCTGCAAATAAGTGAAGACGAATATCCAACTAACGTAACAATTGCTGCTGCACATGCTAAATAGGCTGTATACCACAGAATCTTTGAGGAAAAGAGGAATGTCAGTACATTCTCAGATGGACACCTATCAAAACATATGTCCGCATGTGATGAGATGTATATTCTACACAGGTCATTTGACTCTGGATAGATTTTTTTTTTGTTAATTTATTTATTTTAAATTGACTTCTGTTTGGTTATTTTGTTTGCAAAGCTGCTTGGGTAGGAGGAGGGCCAAAGTCATCTAGCTGAAACCAACTGGCCTTCCCAGAGAAAGCTCTTCTAGGCACATGCCAGCAATCTGATAAGCCTACAAAATAACAAAGGTGGCAGACAGGCTGAATATGGAAATCCTGTATTGAAGGACTGGGAGAACAAGAAGTAAAGGACCTTGATAGAACTAGATCATCAGTTTAAAACAAACAAGGCGGCACTCCTTTATACAGGAGACTGTGGAAGGAGACAGTCTCGGTAGGTTTCAAAAGGGTTTAGACATATTGCTGGTCTACAGCTCCACATACAGATTCTAAAATGTTGAGGCAGGTATGTGTGCCCTCTGACATGCCCAAAGCACCTGTCCTGGATACCAGAGAAATACGGGGGGGGGACGGGACTGGGAGAAGATGGACAGGCTCACATATGCTTTTCATGACGAGTATCTCTTTTTGCCGCTGACAGAGACGAACTGTTGGTTCTTAATCCGTAGCTTATACGTTTGCCACTGCTCAACAAAGGGACTCTCGGGTAGCGTGCTATCCTCAGATCCTACTCTGGAAACAGGCAGAGGGGAGCATGACTAAGCGAGAGCTGAACAGCCTTATTTAAAGACAAGGTTCCCAATAAGTGTTAAGTGGCCAGATATCCAGAAGTACCAAAAATTACATGTCAACTGCATTTTCCTCAAATGTTTATCTGGGGGACCTGGTTTTATTCTTAATGTTTTACATCCAGACTTTACTACTAGAGTGTTTTGTTTGGTCTGTTATCCTTGAATTCTGTATATGTAGACTATTGTATTTATGAGTCCATGTGGCTTATTTCTAAAACATTAATGTTTATACTGCTCAAACTCTGAGTTTCATTTGAAACTGGGGGGGGGTGGTGTGTTTCTGGGTTGGTTTTTTTTTTTCCCTCTGAATTGCAGGCATAGTAATGTTTCAAGTACATATTTGGTTTTGGAAAAATGTATGCTAACTTAAAGTCCATGTTAATATTATCTAGATTGAGAACATGTTGCTACTTTTAAATTTTCAGCCTGGTTTGGAATTTTAGAAACAAAAACAGATTAGAAAAAATAATTATTAAGTATTTTATTTGGTAACTTGTAAGAGGTTATCTATATCTGAAATGTTTTTAAAAAACCGTTTCAAAATAGTGTTGTATATTCCAAGCGAAAATCTTGGTTTACGACTTACAGCAGCGACTTTTTCATATATGAAAGCTTCATACTCTTGTTTAGGTAACTAATACAGCTATGTTACTATTTCTCATTTTGTATTGAGTCAGTCAGTGAATGCCATGAATCTATGGTATGTAATATAGTCAATGCATAATATATATAGGCAATGAAAGGTCTTTGTCATATAGTATAAGGTCACCATCATTAATTTTCAAATTATAAAAAGGGATTTGCTGTTTTGTGATCATCATTATTGCAATATAATGTGTTGTGGATTCTGCCTGCACATAGAATGAACTGTGATCTTAATTAGAACTTTGACAAGCCTACTCCGATAAAATGATGAGATTATTCGTAATTGATGTCACAATCAATTACCAGTTAGTTCATCATGAATCTACTAACAGGTCTAGCCTTGGTGCTGGCCCCAGGATGTTGATGAGTGTGTGGCTGCCCTGTTCATGCTGTTACTGCGACAGGAGGGCAGATTTTCAGTCAACATCCTAATGACCTCTTTTGAAGTCTATTAAATTAATGACCCTGTCACATTGGTCTAACCTCTTACATCTTCATTTTGGATTTTTTGTTGCAAACCATTGTTTTTTGAGCACATGATAGAACAGATACTTTGGAGCACTCCTCCTCATCCCTCCAAATCTGGCACTGTGTCTTACTAGATTCAATAAAAAATTAGTTCATTATACAGTCATGAAATACAGAACACAGAAATCAGAAAACATATTGTAAGGCAAACTATGCTTAATACCATTCTATTCTGTTTTCTTTTTACATTTCAATATTGCTTAATCATAGGTGCCTAAAGGACATGTTTGGTTAGAAGGTGATAATCTCAGGAATTCTACAGATTCCAGGTGCTATGGACCTGTTCCTTACGGACTGATAAGAGGACGCATTTGTTTTAAGGTATATATATATATTTATAGTATCTAACAATAGTTGCATTAATGCACTTTTAATGCCTGGGTGTTAGGTATTAAAACTTGCCTCCTTAACTCTCTGGCCAAAGCAAATGTAAAGGAAAGCTTGAACACTTGCTGTAAAAGGATAATTCAGCAACGGTGGGGTTTCTTTTGAGGGAAGACTTGTTTTTTGAGCAGCACTCTCTGAGCCTGCGCTGCCTCTGAAAACTGAATGAATTATTTTGCAAGCAAATCCAAACCTGATAAACACACAAACATACACACACGCACATACACCCTACTGCATGGATATACATTCCGTCCTTAATTTGATTCTTGCCTCCGCAACATGGTAGAAAAGGGCAGCTGCATATTTCACTGTTGCTGTAATTTGAGCAGTGTAGTTCTATAGTTCAAAAAACAAAGACGGAAGAAAAGGTTCTCTTTCTAGGACTTGCATACATACTTCAGACATGTAGACTGGCCTTGCTGCTTTTTAAACTAAGTCTGTGAAAAAGCCTTAACAGTAAAGTCAAATCTGTGCCACCGTAATTGTCCACCACATTTTTATTAAAAAATGCTTTGAATTCATATTGTATTGTATAAACCTCCATGGTTCCTCCTCCTGTTTCAAAAATTCTACAGCTTTAGTTCACACTGAACTACTTTTTCGTATTATCTGCGTTATTAATTTACTCACCAAAAAGAAGAAACTAAGACAATTTCCTCTCCATAAACAGTTTAATCCAAGAAACAAGGGAGTATGTATTATAGACTTATGCACCAGCTTTTAGAAAGCTAGACTTAAAATGGTGCCATTCAGAACAATAAAAAAAGGTTTTGAAAACCGTTCTCCATATATTGCAACACATCCACAAAAACATAATTTAGCACAGCTGTATTACATGCGCAGGGAAGATTAGATCTTTCCAATCTAACAAAGTTTTATATTCTTACAGTTTTTATGAACCCAACTTAGGACTTTTCAAAAAACCTTGCAGCTATTGACCATAACCAGTAATTGCTCACTAAACCTCAAATAACGTGTCCCCCTCAGCCCCACCACCGAGTTTTGTCTGACCTCCGTTCTTTCTGGATAGCATTTGCTTTGAGTTCTTCCCTAGTGTTTATTGAGTGCTCTCTATTCCTTCTCGGTGTTGTTTGCCTCACCGTGTACACAAGAGGAAAAAATGCTGATTCTAAATGGGCTATTTTTATGACCCAAGTTTTAGCTTGGATTATTAACTGCTAAAATACAAATGATGCTAATGTGCTGACAGCCCTCTTAATAAGAATGTGGTATTAATAATCCAACTGAAAAAAAAAATTCTCCAACTGATGTACTAGTACAGAAAAACTTCTGTTTACTACTTTAAGGGGCCTGTTAGCAAATAATGTCTATATTAAGAACCTGTGTATGTGGACAGCCATAATTATTCACAGTATCCCTCTACAGCAATAAATTTGTGTCCAGCTTGTACCCCAACAAGGAAGATGTTTGAGAGACTTTAATGAAGTGACTGACAGGACTGAACCCTAAATTTAGCAAGCAGTAAACTGTTAAATGAATGGAACTTACACACAGATGTTATATATTGAAGAAGTACTTTAGGGCTCCAGAATATTGTCTGTTTAAAAAAATAGTATGCAATCACTTGAAACTTAATAAAAATTATTATTTAATCAAATTTTATAGCAGTTGTTTCATGATGGTGCATACAGGGTAGTGATGATTAACATTTTAATGAGATTTAAGTATGTGGTGCCTAACAAAAGCAAAAAAGATTTATTCTTCAAATGAGTGTTTATAGTTTGGGTTGTTTATGGTAATTCACGTTAGAATACAGTGCTCTTGCTATTGTACGTTGCTACTGAACATTACGGTGAAAGGCAGCAGAATACAGCTAGTCCGCATGGTGGTAGCTAATTAGTAGACCACTGGCCAAGAAACCTATATGTGCTTTTTAATGTCGCCTACTAGAGGTTTGACTTCTCTTTCATGAAAAGTCTTTTACTGCCTTGAGAATGGAAGCTTATGTGGCTTTATCTTAAAGTGGGTTTTGGAGAAGCAGATGTAACAGTGCCTTTGAATGCTAAGTTATGTTTTTAGTAATGGATGCAAAAAAACCAAATCTAATTTGGAAGTAATGGATTTCAACAGAAGAGAGCGAGCTTGTACCAAGTTTGTTTAGGCAACCTATTCCTGGCAAAACATACATGTTAATCTCTCTGTAGCTCATCTGTGAAGTTTAGACCCAAGAGTCTCAGTCAATGTTGGTGCACCTGTTTTTAATCCATACAGCAATAATGATACTTGATTTTATTTGCCCCTTTTCTCCCTGCCGCCATATCAACTGCCACTCTGAGAGACAAGTTCATTCCATAAAAACGCCACTGAAATCAAAGTAGCTGCACATTCAGTAAAAGCCTAGGGAGTCCCACTTGACAGAACTCGTGCTTCATCCTGTCCTAGGTAGGATATCCTGTGCATTCCCTGGACTTAGGCTCCATGTCAAAAACAGACCTGTAGTGTATCTTCAAAAGAGCTAGTTAGCCCCATTTATCCCCCCATCCATCAGATCAAATCTACGTAGGCCAAACCAAAGCGGGCAAGAGGAAATAGCTGCTAATTGGACTAGCCAGTTTGAATGAACAAGTCACAGTCAACTTCTGTCATAACTTTAAAAGACGTGGGAATTACTACACACAGTGGCATGTCTTTGTTTCCCACAGAAGGCTTGTTCCATCTCCTTTCCAACCATGAGTATTGTTTTTTGCATTCTCTCCTGCACGCAGGCTGGATAAAACATCATTTTCATTCTAACTCCATCACTAGGATTACAGTGATAAATTTGAAACTAAATTGTCAAAACAACATTTAAAACAAATTTGATTACTTTCACTGAAAGAAAGTCAAGTTGCAATAGGTGTGATTTAAGTTGCCTGAAGTGAGATCTGTGCTGTAGTGAACGGCCTAAGAAACTTCCTTCTTTGGGCCTTTACTCAGATCAGCTTAGATTTGTAATATGGGATATTCCTATTCCCTTTTACTCCCCTTTGCCTTTGAGGCCAAAGACTTGACACCCAGCCTGCAGCCAGCATAGGCCCTCTGCAGAGCCCTGAATTCCGTAGCTTTGCTTCTAACCAAGATCACAAATATCCTTCTGTTGTTGGTTCGTATCTCTGTATGTCATTTTTGTGGAACTTACTGGCTAATATGCATATAGAGACAAGACGTTACCTCTGTGTATTTCTCTATACCAGCAGATGTTCCTCATGCTCTTCCCTAACTGCACATGCCAAAAAAGACATGTATTTTTCTAAGATACTTGCACAAAAGAGCTTTGAGCCTTCTTCAGATCCACAGAACTTGTGGAGCTGAGAATGATACATCCTTCTGTCTTCCCAAGGGCCCAGGCACAATCCAGCTGATGGCAACTTAGCACAGTGCTGCAAGCGGCCTGACAGATGCAAGTCTAGGGAGCTTCTAGCAGTGCGCGGTCCTAGCCTAGTAAGTGGATGCTGTCTTGCTATGCCCATCCTTAACTGCCTCTGCCTCTTCTGTCATTGTCTTTACTGCTGGGGACAAGTCTTGGGGTTTGAAATACTGAACCGTGGCACTGTGCTTCCTCTTTAAACTGAAAAAATTACTTTTTCACTCCACATAGAAAGCAGCAAAGGCTCCCTCTGTGCTGTGGATGTTCCATGAACTCAGTTAGAGTAAGCTGCTGTTCCTGGAAGGTGACTGCATGCCTTCCTTAAGATCAAATTCTAAGGAAAATGAGCAAGATAAACATCACACTGACAGATGCTTTGGGAACAAGGTAGTGCATCACCTTTTTCTGTCTAGGTTGCTTCATCTTGAGCAGGGGCTGTGAGATTTTTATGGGATTAGAGCCACAGAAGGGCATTCATTCTTCAACATCATCTC